>NC_089498.1:18250303-18553333 GCF_036850765.1 Saccopteryx bilineata
ACGGACAGAATCAGCACCAGCATTCCCACACCTAGAACCTCCCTGCTCCCGCCACTTGCCGTCGCATCAGCAGCTCCAGGTCCTCGAGCCTCACGGTCTTACGGCCAGCATGAGCAGAAAATATGTCCAGGTCATCACACAGATGTTGGAAATATTTGTCCAGGCTAAGAAGGTTGGGGTAGAACAGACTGAACAGACTGTTCATGATCTGAAGGGCTCCTCTCCCCACCCAAGGGTCCAGGACTCACCACTTTTCCACCATCTCAAGAGCCTTCTTCTCCACGGGCATTTTAGCATAGAAGCTGAAGAGCTTAGCATAGTGGCTCAGTCCAGTCTTGTAGGGATCTTGACGGAGTCTGGGGCCTGTAGTTCTGGTCCTGGGAGGAAGCCTGGCCAATAGAGGCTCTGAAGATAAACTGGGGCCTGGAATGGACTGCTGCCTGAAGAGGCCCATAATTAAAGATAAATCTCACTGGCTCCTAGCCCTGGCCGGTTGGCTTAGTGGTAGAGCGTTGGCCTAACGTGCAGGAGTCTCGGGTTCGATTCCCAGCCAGGGCACACAGGAGAAGCGCCCATCTGCTTCTCCACCCCTCCCCCTCTCCTTCCTCTCTGTCTCTCTCTTCCCCTCCCGCAGCCGAGGCTCCATTGGAGCAAAGTTTGCCCCAGCGCTGGGGATGGCTCTGTGGCCTCTGCCTCAGGCACTAGAATGGCTCTGGTTGCGGCAGAGCGACGCCCCAAGATGGGCAGAGCATCGCCCCCTGGTGGGCATGCCAGGTGGATCCCGGTCGGGCGCATGCAGGAGTCTGTCTGACTGCCTCCCCGTTTCCAACTTGGGGGGGGGGGAATCTCACTGGCTCCTGCCAAAACTAAGACCCCTGTGCTCCTGGGCCAGCTTGGACTAATAGCTCCAACCATCTGCGGTGAGGGATTGGGGATAAGGGGCCACATAGAAGCCTGGTCTTTCCTTGGGACCCTGATCCTCCATAGTCTGGACTCAATGTCCCAGTCTAGCCTTATCATACAAACAGGTACTTTCTCAGGCCCATGACCCTCAGGCCTTGGCATGGACATTCCCTCCCCTCAGTCCATTGCTGTCTGATTCTGCTAATCCTCGTCCAGAAAACCTTCTCTGAATACAGTGACCTAGCCACTTTCCCCTACCCAGGCTCCTCTATGCCCCTGGAAGCAGGTACCAGGATGATAGATGGGCTCTAGATAATTATCTGCATACCCACGGGAAGAGGAATAACGCTGTGGTGCCCAATGCCAACCTCAGTGCCTGCCCATTCCCAAGATGCCCATGTGGAACAGGTTCATGGGATCTTACACTGCAGTGCTAGTCGGTGGAGCTGGCTCAAGAAGCTCAAGTTGCCTGGCCTGAAGGAACTCCGGGGTGCTGGACGCTAACTCTGAACTTCCTGCAGAGAAAGGGCAGAGTTACAAGGGGCTTAGGCCTAACCATCTCACACAACCCTGAAGGCCTACAGCCCCCTTGTCCTGTTCACTGAGGACCCCATCTAGCTCCGGCCAGCCAGGCAAGGGGTACCTCAAAGTCTCCCTGTACCTATACTATCTGTGCTGAGAAACACAACCCAGGTAAGGCACTTCCCCAAGACCAGTGACTGAACACAACTGTCACTTATCCACTCACCCCCTGCACTGGGCCCCTACCTGCCCTCCCAGTTGTGTCCATATCCAGTTGTGAAGATCCTTTTGGCTCCTTGGCCTCAGTAGCCCCCCAGGATCCATCTGCTTCTATCACTTTTGTGTCTCTCCCAGGCTCTTCTGCTCTTGTAGATCTTTGTGCTCCTGCTGCCTCCTTCACTTCACTTAGGTCCAAGATTTCTTGCACTGTTTTCTCTACCTCCTTATCAACTCCATCCTGTAAGGGCTCTAGTCCATCTTCTCCAGAGATACTATTGCCGGTGTTCGGGAATTCCATAGCAAGGGCATCAACCTCCTCTGCCTTTCCTGCCAGAAGTTGGGCTGGTTTCCCAGGACCAGAATAAAGGGGAGAGAATATAGGGCAGAAGCAGTAGCTCAAAGCTGTATCTCTGGAAAGGGTCAAGATGGAGCAGTAAAACCCAACGTAGCCCATCAAGCAGAGAAGGCCAGAGGCAGCCCCAGGGAACTGGTTGGAGGGACACATGGATCTGAGGAGGGAAAACCACCAATATCAACTCTTGCCAGAGCTTTGCTTGGCTGCCCCATATACTCACTGTTGTTCTGCAGCCCAGGCCTACGGCTCCGTGTCCTGCTACTGACAATCCTCTCAGTAGAGACAGGGGGGCAGGATAGGGAGTGGTGTACACTGGGGGAATGGCCAGTTAAAGGCTGGGAGAAGGGCTGGGTGTCCTCTAACACAGTGTCCGGTGGTAAGGTGGCAACAGGGCTTTTGAGGCTGTCACCTGGAGATCAAGAGCCAGATGGCACTCAGTGTACTCCAGTTCCACCTGCTGCCACGCAGTCACCAGGGCCTGGCCATAAATGTAAACCCCTTAAGTCTGCCCCAAGTAGCCTTCAGAGAGAGTACTTCAGAGTACTCTAAGCCTTATCTCCCTAATACAGCTCTCCTTGCTTACCTTCCTGCTCCTTAGCCTCGCTTTCCCAGGCTTTACTGCTTGTCCCACCCAAACTGTTCATCCATGCCTCCACTCTCTATTTCTCACTCTGCTCCCTCTGTCTGGAACCCTCCTCTTACCCTGGTGAACTTGTCTTCTGGAATCAGGTTTCCAGGCATCTTGACTGGCCCATTGATCCTGAAACATGGCCCATTTCAACCTCCCAACAAGCTCCAGAACACCTTTCCTACCCAGAGCCATGTAGCTCCTCAAGGATATGGGGTCCTAGAAGACCCTGAGGGACTAAGACTAGGTTACACTAAGACAAGGGCATGTTATAGAAAGAAAGCAGAAACTCCTGCCCTGGCTGGACAGTTTGGTTGGTTAGAGTGTCATCATCCCAACATGCAAAGGTTGCCAGTTCAATCCCTGGTCAGGGCAGATACAGAAAGAGATCAATGTTTCTGTCTTTCTCTCCCTCTCTCTCCCTCAATAAGAGGGGAGCAACCCTGGACTCAGCAATACCTCTTATCTGTCCGGGGCGGGGGGGGGGGAGCTTCCCCTACAGGCCAGAAGAGGGAAATCTCAACCTTACCTGGAAGAGCCAAGGCCACAGAATCTTGCACATCCTTCAAAAATGCACCCACATCGACAGGTCGGCGTGTAGGAGGTCTACGGGCCAAACCAGGCCTCTGCACTGATTGTGGCAGGAAAGGTGTGGCAAAGGTCAGGTTGAGGGAGCTGGTGGGAGAGAGGGGGCACAAAGGAAAGTCAGCTACCTGAGACCTAGCTCCCCCCCTCATTACTCCATCTTCCCTGATGAGCTCATCTTTTAGAACACAACTCCCATGTTGTGAGGCTAAAAATGGCTGGAATCAATATGGTCAGAATCCATTCTAGTCAGCACCTTTCCCCCAAAGCCTCGCCTCCACCAACCCCCAGAGCAGGCAACAGCACCTGGTGAAAGAGGTGGCTGTAGCATTCCCTTGAGGCTCTGTAAAAGGACCTAAAAAGAAAAAACCGTAAGTTACCCAGGATCCTGATAGCCCTCTCTCCAGCCTTTTAAGCCTCTACAGAGGACAGGAGAGAGAAGGTAACCATAGGAGTTAGCCAGGGCCTCACCCTGGGAAAGAAGCAGCTCCTGGTCCATTCCTTGCTGAAACGCTGACAACCTCAGGCTCTGCTTCCTCTTGCCAGAAGCCAGCAGACTTGGAGCCAGGCTTGTGGGGGGTTTGAGCTCAGGAAGTTGCAGCTCCAGGCTATAAGAATGGAGCTAATCGGCCCTGGCCGGTTGGCTCAGCGGTGGAGCGTCGGCCTGGCGTGTGGGGGACCCGGGTTCGATTCCCGGCCAGGGCACATAGGAGAGGCACCCATCTGCTTCTCCACCCCCCCCTCCTTCCTCTCTGTCTCTCTCTTCCCCTCCCGCAGCCAAGGCTCCATTGGAGCAAGGATGGCCCGGGCGCTGGGGATGGCTTCTTGGCCTCTGCCCCAGGTGCTGAAGTGGCTCTGGTCTCCATGGCAGGGCGACGCCCCGGAGGGGCAGAGCATCG
Organism: Saccopteryx bilineata; assembly: GCF_036850765.1. Lineage (NCBI taxonomy): Eukaryota > Metazoa > Chordata > Mammalia > Chiroptera > Emballonuridae > Saccopteryx > Saccopteryx bilineata. Next base: position 18,254,415 of record NC_089498.1, read on the forward strand.
CCCCGGGGTGGACAGAGCATTGCCCCTGGTGGGCGTGCCGGGTGGATCCCAGTCGGGCGCATGCGGGAGTCTGTCTGACTGTCTCTCCCCGTTTCCAGCTTCAGAAAAATACAAAAATAATAATAATAATAAAAAATAAAAAATAAAAAAAAATTTTAAAAAAGAATGGAGCTAATCTCAGACAGGCCAAAAGCTCAAATGGGGCTTTTAGGATTGCCAGGAGTCTTCCTGATCAGAGCTGCCTAGTAGCCTAGACCCAAGCAGGAGAATTCACTGTGCACCTGCCCTGACTGCTTTCCTGGCTGGGGGACTGGACCACTTGCGGCGCTGGCACTGGCTTCACCACTGGCTCTGGCATGACCATGGAAGATTCCGGCGCTGTAGAAAATAACAAGAGGGTGGGACTGGCAAGGCAGGCTGCCCTAAATAAGGGATACCACCAGACTAGTGCCCAACTCTGACCAGCAGACCAATGCTCACTTACCAGTCTGTAGGATGTTCTCAAGCAGAGTCCGGGGTGTCTGTTCCTTCAGATATCCACTGGTTTTAATGTGGGCCAATCTGCCAGAAGACTTTAGGCAAAAGCACCAAATAGTCTGTTCCTCTGCCTTGAGATTCCCTCAAAGTGGGCTCCAGAGCAGAGCCCTATAGTGGTCAGTGGGTTGGGCACTTACCCTCCTTCTGTAGGAATGCCGCCTGGCAGCTGTCTTTGTTTGGCTCCTCAGCATCATAGAGAAAGGTGTTTCAAGCAGGGTTCTCTGGGCCCTGAATAAAGACCAGCAGCTCTGAGAATTATGTAGGGCGGGGGAAACTTGAAGATGCAGAGACATGCCTTCACCAGGGATCTTGGCTGAAGACTTTTTCCCTCAGAGCCAGGACCCAGAAACAATTGGTCTTTCCTATAGCCCATTCCCAGCTCTATGTCACTAGGGCTGTGGAAGAAAGGGAGCCCAAGGGGCATAGAAAGAGAGAAAATATGATGACCAGGCTCTGGCTGGGTAGCTCAGTTGGCTGGAGTGGCATCCTGATACACCAAGGTTGCAGGATTGATCCCTGATCCAGGCACACACACACACAAAAAGAAAAGTAATAATGTGATGATGATGATGTCCCAGTCAGAGAGAGGGACTGAGGAAGGCTTCACAGAGGTGACTCTGGCAAAATTAGAGGTTATCCACACCGACAAGAGGAGTAATTGGAAGAGTATCCATTCCAGTCATTAAAATAATAATCAAAAAAAGATATTTAAGTATTTTAAAGTCTGACAGCAATCTCCATAAGGATCATTCTAGCTCTAGCCTCTCTAGTCTAATCCCTCCCAAATTCCAGAACCACATAAATGCTCCCACCTCATCAATATAGGTGTAAAACCTGTAATGAATGGCTTTCTATTGCCTGTAAAGGAACTGCACTGCCCCAGTCTGGCAGATGCCAGCTACCTCACCCTCTGCCCCGTGAGCTCACCACAGCCTTCACCCGCTGACACTCCCACCAAGTCAGGATAAATTCCTGTTCCCTAGCAAAGAACCCTGCCAATTTCTGCCTCCCGACTTCTGCCCAGGCTGTGCTCTCCAGCTCCCTTCCCATCTTCCAGCTGGAAGCTACAAGGGCAGTTAAGGCTGAATATGCAGGGAAAGGAGGGGCCGCTTGCAGATATCTCGACAAACTCGGGGCGGGTTTGGAAGAAAGTGGCCAAGAGAACAGGGCAGAAGGCCGGATTCTGAGTGCCCATCCTTCACTTCCAGAGGCAGACCACCTAAAATGCAGGCATAGTTGAACTCTGTGGTGCCGAGACCTGGCAGCACAAACAGCTGACTCGAACCCAGATAAGGGCGTGGCGCCAGTCATCAGAGTCTTGAGTTCTACATCTCTCGGAGACTTCTCCAAGCCAGGTCAGCACTGGATCCCACCGAGACTCCACCCCCCCCCCCCCCAGGCCGTCCCGTGCTCGGGCAGTGCCCGCACATACCCAGCGCGAGTACTTTGGCGTCGCCGCGGGGTGCGCGAGTCCTCTGTATCCAGCACGCGCCGCAGCAGCGTACGCGTCGTAGGCTCATTGTCAGAGATGTAGCTGTCCGCCATCGCCTCTCAAATGATGAGGCCGCCGCGGCTGCCGCCTTCCCGCCGCCGCATTTAAGCGTACTCTCGCGAAGCTTTCGCAGGGCTCCACGGGAATTGCAGTTCTATCCCTACAGCCCATTGGCGCGGGACCTGTACAATGGTGGCTGAAAACTCTGAATTTGAAGGTATTTTTTTTACCTGGGAGTAAGACTTGCCAAATGTGTGTAACCATAGAAAGCTTGGTTTCCTCATCTGTAAATTGACGGTAAAGACCCATCTAACCTGACCTGTGGTGGCTCAGTGAATAATGTATCGACCAGGAATGCTGAGATCGCCAGTTGGAAACCCCTGGCCTGCCTGTTTGAGGCACATACGAGATGCTTCATGCTACAACCCCTCTTCCCTCCCTCCCTCTCTTTCTCTCTCTCTCTCCCCTCTCTCTAAAATCAATCAATAAAATATTTTTTAGAAAGGGACCCATCTAATAACAGGATTGTAACGATTCAATGAGGTAATGCCTAACTCAGGATTTGACACATTAAAAACAGGCCATTAATAAATGGTGGTCACTATTATTAAAATATCTCTCATTCTCATCTCCTCTGAAAGTGAGGAGACCCATGGGGGAGGAAAAAATAATATCCTATATGTGATTTTTGTCAGATTTTAAATAGATATATAGGCCTGACCTGTGGTGGCACAGTGGATAAAGCGTTGACCTGGAAATGCTGAGGTCGCTGGTTCAAAACCCTGGGCTTGCCTGGTCAAGACACATATGGGAGTTGATGCTTCCAGCTCCTCCCCCTTTCTCTCTGTCTCTCTCTCCTCTCTGTCTCTCTCTCCTCTCTAAAAATGAATAAATAAAATAATTTAAAATAAATTTAATAAATAAAATAAATTAAATATATATATATACCGTATATACTTTATTGATTTTAGAGAGAAGTGAGAGAGTGAGAGACAGGAACATCAATCTATTTCTGTAAGTGCCCTGACTGGAGATTGAACCCTGGCAACCTCTGTGCTTAGGGACAATGCTCTAACCAACCAAGCTATCTCGCCAGGGCTGGTCAGATTTATATATGTAAAGACCACTCTGTAGGCTCATTGACTATCAAGACACCAGTTTGCAGGCTCTGAAGCTAGCAGGCCCAGAGATGTTATGATCTCCAAATGTAAAATTCTGAGATAATTACAGCTCTCAAAAGTTCTGTTGGCCTTGGCCAGGTAGCCCAGTTGATTAGTGTGCTGTCTCCATATGCCAAGGTTGCAGTTTCCATCCCCAGTCAGGGCACATACAAAAATCAACCAATAAGCCTGACCTGTGTTGGCGCATTGGATAAAGTGTTGACCTGGAACTCTGAGGTCACAGGTTCAAAATCCTGGGCTTGCCAAATGGGAGTTGATGCTTCCTACTCTCCCACCCCACTCTACCCCCTCTCCTCTCTAAAATGAATAAATAAAATCTAAAAAAAAAAAAAAAAAAAAGAATCAGCCAATGAATGCATGAATAAATGGAAGAACAAATTGATGTTTCTTTCTCTCTTCCCTAAAATCAAATTAAAAAGTATTTTTTTGAGCGGGGGAGGGAGAGGCAAACATCAACTCGTTCCACTTAGTTGTGCACCCATTGATTGTTTCTTTTCTTTTTTCTTTCTTTCTTTTTTATTTTTAGCAAGAGGGACACAGGAACAGACAGACAGGAAGGGAGAGAGATGAGAAGCATTAATTCTTTGTTGCAGCACCTTAGTTGTTCATTGATTGCTTTCTCATGTACCTTGACAGGAGGGCTCTGGCCAAGCCAGTGACCCATTGCTCCAGCCAGCGACCTTGGGCTCAAGTCCGCAACCTTGGGCTTCAAGCCAGCGACCTTTGGGCTCAAGCCAGTGACCATCAGTTCATGTCTGTGATCCCATGCTCAAGCCAGTGACCCTGTGCTCAAACCAGCAACCTTGGGGTTTTGAACCTGGGTTCTCTGCATCCCAGGCTGACGTTCTGTCCACTGCACCACCACCTGCTCAGGCCCATTAATTGCTTCTCATATGTTTCCTGACCAGGACTCAAACCTGCAACATCGGGATCAAGCTGGTGACCCTGGGATTGAACAGGAGACCTCTATTCACTGCGCCACTGACCAGGACTGAAAGATTTTTCTAAAAAAATTTTTTAAAAAGGTTCTACCTGACCAGCTGATGGTGCAGTGGATAGAGCATTGGCCTTGAACACAGAGGAACCAGATTCAAAACCCCGAGGTTGCCGACTTGAGTGCAGGCTCACCAGCTTGAGTGTGATGTCACCAGTTTGAGCGTGGGATCATAGACATGACCCTATGGTTGCTGACTGGAGCCCAAAGGTCACTAGCTTGAAGCCCAAGACCAATGGTTGAGTCCAAGATCTCTGGCTTGAGCAAGGGGTCACTCACTCTGCTTAGAGCCCCCCAGTCAAGGCACATATGAGAAAGCAATCAATGAACAACTAAAGTGCCGCAACAAAGAATTGATGCTTCTCATCTGTCTCTCTTTCTGTCTGTGTGTCTCTCTTAAAAAAAAAAAAAAGTTCTGTTATGACTGGAGACTCTATTACCATGTTTTTCACCAATGACAGTGCTATCCCCACCTTCTTAAATTTTCATGGGAGCTGATGTGGAACTTGAGTTCTGAGTTGCCTATGTCATTCTCCTTTTTGCTCTTCAACTGGGTATAAAGTATCAATTACTTGAACAGGTATGGGCATACCTGTACCTGTGTTAAAAAAAAAAAAAAGGCCCTGGTCGGTTAGTTCAGTTCGTTAAGAGCATCATCTGGAAACAGCAAGGTTGCAGCTTCAATCCCTGATCAAGGTACACACAGGAAGCAACCAAAGAATGCATGACTGAGTGGAACAACAGAAAATGAATGCTTCCCTTCTCCCTCCCCTCTCTCCCTTCCTCTCTCTCTCTAAAAATCAATAAAAATTGCCTGACCAGGCAGTGGCGCAGTGGATAGAGCGTTGGACTGGGATGCAGAGGACCCAGGTTCGAGACCCAGAGGTTGCCAGCTTGAGTGCGGGCTCATCTCCTTTGAGGAAAAGCCCACCAGCGTGAACCCAAGGTCGCTGGCTCCACCAAGGGGTTACTCGGTTTGCTGAAGGCCCGCGGTCAAGGCACATATGAGAAAGCAATCAATGAACAACTAAGGTGTTGCAATGAGCAATGAAAAACTAATGATTGATGCTTCTCATCTCTCTCTGTTCCTGTCTGTCTGTCCCTGTCTATCCCTCTTTCTGACTTACTCTCTGTCTCTGTAAATAAATAAATAAATAAATAAATAAATAAATATTTTTAAAAAATCAATAAAAATTAAGCCTTAGCCATATAGCTTGGTTGGTTGGAACATTGTCCCAGAGTGTGGAGGTTGCCAGTTTGATTCCCCGGTCAGGGCACATAAAGGAGCGGCCCTATGTTCTTGTCTCTATCTCTCTCTCTCCCTGCTCTCTCAAAATACATATATACATACATAAAAAAGAAAACAAAGGGTTCTGGCCAGTTGGCTCAATGGATAAAGTGGTGGCCTGCTGTATGGATGTCCCAGGTTCAATTCCCAGTTAGGGCACCCAAGAGAAGCAACTATCTGCTTCTCTGTTCCTCCCTCTCCCATTTCTCTCCTTCTTCCCTTCCCACAGCCAGTGGCTTGATTGATTCCAGTGTTGGCCCAGGGCACTGAGGATAGCTTGGTTGATTCAAGTATCGGCCCTAAACAAAGGATCCCGGTCAGGACAAATGTGGGGGTTTATCTCCCCTCCTCTCACTTAATAATAATAAAGCAAAAAATATATATATTTTATTTACTGGCTTTAGAGAGAGGAGAGAGAAAGAAAGGTGAAGAGAGGAGCAAGAAGAATCAACTCACAGCTGTCGTTTCTCATATGTGCCTTGACCGGGCAAATGCCCAGGGTTTTGAACCTGTGACCTCAGCATTTCTCATCCATGCATCACCAGAGATCAGGCAATGTTGCTTCTTTTTTTTTTTTTTTGTATTTTTCCAAAGTTGGAAACGGGGAGGCAGTCAGACAGACTCCCGCATGCGCCCGACCGGGATCCACCCGGCATGCCCACCAGGGGGCGATCTTGGGGTGTTGCCTGAGGCAGAGGCCACAGAGCCATCCTCAGTACCTGGGCAAACTGCTCCAGTGGAGCCTCAGCTGCGGGAGGGGAAGAGAGAGACAGAGAGGAAGGAGAGGGGGAGGGGAGGAGAAGCAGATGGGCGCCTCTCCTGTGTGCCCTGGCCGGGAATTGAACCCGGGACTCCCGCATGCCAGGCCGACGCTCTACCACTGAGCCAACCGGCCAGGGCCTAATGTTGCTTTTCAAAACAAGAGAACTGCACAGTAAAAACATATCAGGCCTGACCTGTGGTGGCGCAGTGGATAAAGAGTCGACCTGGAAATGCTGAGGTCGCCGGTTCAAAACCCTGGGCTTGCCTGGTCAAGGTACATATGGGAGTTGATGCTTCCAGCTCCTCCCCCCCTTCTCTCTCTCTGTCTCTCCCTCTCCTCTCTAAAGTTAATAAATAAAAAAAATAATAAATAAAATGAATAAATAAAAATAAATAAAGTTTAAAAAAAACCATATCAGTATTTTTATAATTTTATTTCTTAAGACTTTATTCATTTTAGAGAGGAGAGAGAGAAGGAGGACAGAGAGAGAGAAAGAGGGAGAAGGGGGGAGCAGGAAGCATCAACTTCAGTATGTGCCTTGACTGGGCAAGCCCAGGGCTTCAAACTGGCAGCCTTAGAATTCCAGGTCGATGCTTTACTCACTGCTCCACCACACATCAGGCCATATCAATATTTCTTTTTTTTTTTTTTTTTTACAGAGACAGAGTCAGAGAGAGGGATAGATAGGGACAGACAGGAACGGAGAGAGATGAGAAGCATCAATCATCAGTTTTTCATTGTGAGACCTTAGTTGTTCATTGATTGCTTTCTCATATGTGCCTTGACTGTGGGTCTTCAGCAGACCAAGTAACCCCTTGCTCGAGACAGCGAGCTTGGGTCCAAACTGGTGAGCTTTTGCCCAAACCAGATGAATCTGCGCTCAAACTGGCGACCTCGGGGGTCTCAAACCTGGGTCCTTCGCATCCCAGTCCAACGCTCTATGCACTGAGCCACTGCCTGGTCAGGTTCAATATTTTTTGTCATTTAGATTTGACCTCTGTGTTGTCTCACTGAATTTGCTAGCCTTTTGCAGTCACATTTCCATGGTCATCATGAATCACTTAAGGATAATATTTACTTCTTTTTATTTATTTATTTATTATAAAGGCTTGAAGTGGATAATATAGAAAAAATACAAAGATCTTTTCAAAATGGTTTGAGACATGAACTTACTTTATCATGATATTATTCTATGTATTTGCATAATTGATTAAACTTCATATTTACTACTTGTTTATTTTTTTAAATTTATTTATTGATTTTAGAGAGAGAAGAAAGGAGAGAGATAGAAACTTAGATCTGTTTCTGCATGTGCCCTGAACAGGGATCAAACCTGCAACCTCTGCAATATGGGGACAATGCTCCAACCAACCAAGACATCCAGCCAGGGTAATTTCTACTTGTTTAAAAGAAAAACAGCCTGATTGGTGGTGGCGCAGTGGATCAAGCATTGACCTGGAACGCTGAGGTCGCTAGTTTAAAACCCTGGGCTTGCCTGGTCAAGGCACATATGAGAGTTGATGCTTCTTGCTCCTCCCCCTCTTCTCTCTCTCTCTCTCATCTCTAAAATGAATAAATAAATAAAAATAATTTTAAAAAAAGAAATAAAAGAAAAACACACGCCTGACCTGTGGTGGTGTAGTGGATAAAGCGTCGACCTGGAATGCTGAGGACGCCAGCTTGAAACCCTGGGCTTGCCTGGTCAAGGCACATATGGGAGTTGATGCTTCCTGTTCCTCCCCCCTTCTTTCTCTCTCTACTCTCTCTAAAATAAAAAATGAATAAATAAAATCTTAAAAAACAAACACTAAGTTTATGAAGTGAGGGAAGGAGTGAGAGATTGGCAAGGGATAGACCATGGGAGGCTCTGCAGGCTCTGGAAAGGAGTTTGGACATTATTCTAAATGCAGTAGGCCACTGGAGGGATTTAAGCAGAGGTATTATGTAATCACATTTTCTTTGGCAGCTACTTGAAGAACAAGAATGTAGAGGAGGCAGGATTGGAAGTAGGGAGACATATGACAGATTCTTGCCTTTCTTTAATTTTATTTTATTTTATTTATTCATTTTTAGAGAGGGGAGAGAGAGAGAGAGAGAGAGGAGAGAGAGATACAGAGAGAGAGAAGGGGGGAGGAGCTGGAAGCATCAACTCCCATATGTGCCTTGACCAGGCAAGCCCAGGGTTTCGAACTGGCGACCTCAGCATTTCCAGGTCGACGTTTTATCCACTGCGCCACCACAGGTCAGGCTCTTGCCTTTCTTTAGAGGTGACAAGATAAAGGCTGGGCAGGGCAGTGGGGAGAAAGTCTTGCATTCCAGATATGTTTGGGTTTGTTTTATGTTTTTTTTTTGTGTGTGTGTTTTTGGGTTTTTTTTTGTATTTTTCCGAAGTCAGAAGCTGAGAGGTAGTTCGACAGACTCCTGCATGTGCCCGCCTGGGATCCACTTGGCATGCCCACCAAGGGGTATTGCTCTGTTGCTGCTGGCACCATTCTAGTGCCTGAGGTGGAGGCCATGGAGCCTTCTTCAGTGCTTGGGCCAGCTTTGCTTCAGAGGAGACTTGGCTGCGGGAGAGGAAGAAAGAGATAGAGAGGAAGGAGAGCGGGAAGGATGGAGAAGCAGATGGGTGCTTCTCCTGTGTGCTCTGACCAGGAATTGAACCCAGGACTTCCACACGCCAGGCCGATGCTATACCACTGAGCTAACAGGCCAGGGCCTGGGCCAGATTTTTTTTTTTTTCAGAGAGAGGGATAGACAGGGACAGACAGGAATGGAGAGAGATGAGAAGCATCAATCATTAGTTTTTCATTGCGTGTTGCAACACCTTAGTTGTTCATTGATTGCTTTCTCATATGTGCCTTGACCGTGGGTCTTCAGCAGACCGAGTAACCCCCTGCTGAAGCCAGCAACCTTGGGTTTAAGGTGGTGGGCTTTTGCTCAAACCAGATGAGCCCGCGCTCAAGCTGGCGAGCTCTGGGTCTCGAACCTGGGTCCTCTGCATCCCAGTCCGACGCTCTATCCACTGCGCCACCGCCTGGTTAGGCCCTTCCTTCCTTCTTTCGTTCCTTCCTTTTCTCTCTCTCCTCTCACTAAAATCAACAAAAAAAATCTTTTAAAGATATATGGGTCCCTTTTTATAATAAATAACAATAAACAAAAAATAAAAGCAGTTATGAGTTGATACTTCTCTCCCCTCCCCCCTCTTCTCTCCTTTCCCTGTAAAATCAGTAAGTAAAATCTTTAAAAAAAAAAAAAAGTTAACTTGGAACGTTGTTGCTTTATTTTGCAAGCTTTTAAAGGCCCAGTCTAGCCCTGATGGGGTAGCTCAGTTAGAGCATCATATATATACTCCAAGGTTGCAGGTATGTGTCCCATGAGGACACATACAACAAATCAATGTTTCTTTTTCTGCCTCTTCCCCTCTCTCTAAAATCAATCAATTTTTTTTTAATTCCCAGTCTATCTTACTTTTACATCAAATCATTACAAATAATACAAACCAGGTTTTAATTTTATACCCGTGGTCTGGAGTCAGGAGAGAAAAAAACTAGGAGAAAGAGTCAGGAGAAAGATGAAGAGTAAGTAGGAGGACAAAGGGAGAAGTCAGCAAAAAGAGCTACCTTGCAGGTAATTTCCCTGGATGACTGCCTGGCCTTCCCTCTGCTTTTTCAGTTTCTCTTGTCCTTTAGAACATTTTCCCCATAGAAGTCGAGGGAGAAGGGAAGTTTCTTGTTACAATACAAATCCTGTCAGTCCTCATGTTTAACAGCTCTCAATCACCTGCAGAATAAAATCCCAAATCTTTTATTGTTTTTTCTTGTGGGAGAGACAGAGTCAGATAGAGGGACAGATAGGGACAGACAGGAAGGGAGAGAGATGAGAAACATCAATTCTTCATTGCGGTTCCTCATTGATTGATTTCTCTCTCATATGTGCCTTGGGGGGGGGGGGGCAGCCGACCGAGTGACCCCAGTCGACACTCTATCCACTGCGCCACCGCCTGGTCAGGCCCAAATCTTTTAAATATGGCTCAGGTTGGTATGTTTCCGCCTCTGCTGCCCTGGCCACCTCCTTCTAAGAGGTTTAGAGTGGAGCCTTGGGCCAGACCTATCTCTACTCCTCCCCACCCAACCGTTTGTTTTTCTTTTTAGGTTTTTTTATTTATTCATTTTTAGAGAGAGAGAGAAAGGGAGAGAGAAGGGGGGGAGGAGCAGGAAGCATCAACTCCCAAATGTGCCTTGACCTGGCAAGCCCAGGGTTTCCAACCGGCAACCTCAGCGTTCCAGGTTGATGCTTTATCCACTGCACCACAGGTAGGCACCCCGCCCAACCTTTTTTTTTCTGCCCAACCTTTTATTCGCTTTTTTCTTCCTGGGCCTCTACTTCTCATTTTTTCCTCTGTCCAGTTCATTCCTGTGGAGCTTTTATTTCTGTAATTAGAAATTCATTAGCGTGCATTCACATCTATTATACAAATGTAGGGCCCTCATCCCTCTAGGTAGTTGGGACGGTCGGTCTGTCAAGGTTTCCAACTCCCTGCACTGTGCCCCTCTCACAGTAGGTGCCTATTGATTACTATGTTTCGACTAATAGTAAGTCAACACAAGCAATGGCTGAGTTGGAGGATAATCCCCAAAGAAGAAAAAAAATCATCCTAAAGTCTTTAGGGGGCTCCCCCCCTTACTCCCACAGGAATGCCGCTGCTAGCAGCAAGCGATACCATCTCACCCAAATCCTGGTTCTCAATAACCCGACCTCTCCCTTAGGCGGCGCTCCAGGCCGCAGTCTCTGTGTTCAGCGCCAGGCATTACGGGACTTGTAGTTTCCATGGACATGTGCCCAAGGCGCTTGCGCATCGCAGGAGCGCGCGCCCTCCGATACCCAAGAGGATTTCGGGTCTTTTAAAAGAGTGGTCCAGGCTACAGCGCTCCAATCGAATACAGTACGCCTCTTTAGTCCACCCGGATGAGCCAGGTCGGGGAAAGAATCTGCTCTGCATGGGCCGTGGCGGTTCCTTGCAAAGCGGCCAGAATAAGCACGCCCCGCTCCGGAAGTGAGCGGCCTCTGGCGCGGTGCATTGTGGGGGGCGTAGTCCTCCTTCCTAGGCGGTCCTGTGCGGCGTCCCCGGGGCCGACTCCCGAGCGCAGGCGGGCGGCCTGGCGGGCGGCGCAGCACGGGCCAGCGAAAAGCGTATTCTGGGCACGGGGCGCCGGGCCAGCCGGTGCCGAGCAGCAGTAGTGGGAAGCCGCCTAAGGCCTCGCGCGGCGCCGCCCGTCGAGGGGCGGGCGGCGGCGGCAGACGACCGGGCCGTCGAAGGGCTCAGGAGGTCGGTGGGCCGGGCCGCGCGGCGCAGCCATGCCTGGCTTTACGTGCTGCGTGCCGGGCTGCTACAACAACTCACATCGGGACAAGGCGCTGCACTTCTACACGTTTCCCAAGGACGCTGAGCTGCGGCGCCTCTGGCTCAAGAACGTGTCTCGTGCTGGCGTCAGTGGTTGCTTCTCCACCTTCCAACCCACCACAGGTCACCGTCTCTGCAGCGTCCACTTCCAGGGCGGCCGCAAGACCTACACTGTGCGCGTCCCCACCATCTTTCCGCTGCGCGGCGTTAATGAGCGCAAAGTAGCACGCAGACCTGCGGGGGCCGCGGCCGCTCGCCGCAGGCAGCAGCAGCAGCAACAGCAGCAGCAGCAACAGCCGCAGCCGCCGCCGCCGTCAGCTTCCACCGCCCAGACGGCCCAGTTGCAGTCGAACCTGGTGTCTGCCTCTGCGGCTGTGCTCCTCACCCTTCAGGCCGCTGTAGACGGCAGCCAGGCTCCTGGATCCGTGCCACCCGCGCCCACTCCTCCCACCGGAGAAGACGTGAAGCCCATCGATCTGACAGTGCAAGTGGAATTCGCGGCCGCAGAGGGTGCAGCCGCCGCAGCTGCCGCTTCGGAGCTAGAGGCGGCCACCGCAGGGCTGGAGGCCGCCGAGTGCCCTATGGGTCCCCAATTGGTGGTAGTGGGAGAAGAGGGCTTCCCTGATACTGGCTCCGACCACTCGTACTCGTTGTCGTCAGGCACCACGGAGGAGGAGCTCCTGCGCAAGCTGAACGAGCAGCGGGACATCCTGGCGCTGATGGAGGTGAAGATGAAGGAGATGAAGGGCAGCATCCGCCACCTACGTCTCACCGAGGCCAAGCTGCGCGAAGAGCTCCGCGAAAAGGATCGGCTGCTGGCCATGGCTGTCATCCGCAAGAAGCACGGAATGTGAACGGATCTCCCTGTGGCTTTTTGGACTCCCCGGCCTCTGCCAGACTAGGAGGCCTGCAGGCCGACGTTGCGAACTCCCTTATACTCTTGGGACACTGGTTAACTGTACTGAGGCTTAGGGCAGCTGGACTGATTGATGCTGGTGACCTGGCGGTCTTGTTTCCTCCTGAAGTCTGGGACCTCGGACTGTGCACTGGTGACACCAACAATTATGACTGTCTTCCCCCTCTCCCTTAACCCCTGTTTATGTTGTGGGTTCTAGTTAAGCAGAGGCTTAGGAACCACTGAACTTGAAACTTACCCTTTAGGGATGCAGGTGGGATGCCCAAGGACTATGGGTTGGGGAAGACAACACCTTGAGGTTGGCCAGCAATCAGAGACAACTCTTCTGTGTGTAAGTGATAAGGGAGCCAAGTGACATCAGTTCTCCTTTTTGTGCTTTTCTTTCCCAGATGCAGCCTGTGATTCTGATGGGGACTGGCAGATCTGTGCCTATGCCTCCTAAGACCTCCCTCCCCAGGAGGCCTACTAGGGGATCTAGGTGACATGCTGATGAAGATCCAGCTTGCCAGGGACTTAGGTTTATCTTGTTATGTTTGCTACTGGTTACAAATTCTATTTTCTGTACAATTAGTCAGACTAAAGTTTTCACTGTGTTTGTTTGGCAAAATGAATTAAACAGAAAGTAAGGTTTTTATTTGGGTTTCGCCATTTCATTTTTATTTATTTTCACCATTTCATTTTTATAAGGACTTAGCTAAGTGGGCCTGAAACATGGGCCTACTGATAGGCCTCAGCCTTAGGTCTCAAGGACCAGATTGACCCTGGAAGCAGAGATTTCTCCATAAAGGAGTCCTAAGCACATGGACCTGGCCTCTTAACCCCTCACAGATATTCTGGCTCAGCTCTTGCCATTTTGGAAACTGCACCAAATGGTCCCAGTTTCTCCATGGATTAGCAACCTGTGTCCTTTGAGTAGGGAGAAGGAACAACTGAGAAGTAAATTAAATTTTGACAACCTACCTTTTTGAGGGTTTTGAATTTCTCATGATCTTTCAGCTAGGGTTGAATTTTACTCACCATTATAGCCCTTAGGCCCAGTACAGTGTCTGACAAACATGGGCATGCAATTACTCAAGTTAGCGAAGGCCACAGTTGGAACCAGCCTTGGCTCCTGCAGCTACAAGGCCTCTTATACAAATATCTTTGGCCTTGGTACTCTCAGTATGAAGGAGCTGGATACATAGAACACTTTAAGGAGTAGGAATTGGGATTCATAACTCCTTGACTAATTTTCTTGAATATTTCCATCTTTCTTAAGATTGGACTTTGTAGGAGTGATATGCCATTTTTATCTATAGCTCCAAGTTATTTTGCTCAAATCTAGTGAAGAGAAGCAAATGCTTTTAAAGCTAGCCCTGTTTGCTATAAGTGTTGGGCACAAATGGACAATTCTTGGGCTCCCTAAAACATTCCCTTATCTATTTATTACTTACGGAAAAAACTACTTGCTTGGAGACTTTCTTTGTGGCTGCAAACTGAAAGGACTGTAAAATGTTCCTCAGTCTCTGCTCTCGTCCTTGGCCTTTGGTGGGGAGGTGGAGTCAGGATAGACTGTGCAGGTGCTGGGTTGGAGAAGAGACTGGATCTCTTCCTTTCTAGAGTTCTAGCTAGTGGTAAGGTGGTGGAAGCACAGAAGTGCCCTTGCAGGCCAGCTGGGACTGAAGCCCTTTGCCTGTATCTATTGGGCCAGTTGCTCACATGTCCCCTATGTCCCCTCTCCTTCACTAGGAAGCAAGGGCTTATCCAAGCTCAGACCATGCTCTTTAGTGTATACTTTAGCTTCAGTTTGTTGAAGGAACTTAACACTTTCTGCTTTGGCTCATGTGAAACCTCTTAGCAGTACTCCCAGGAAAGTGTGAGGGCCTGGCTCTGGCCAGGACTTTGGTGTATGAAGGTATGTGTACACAACCTATCCAGTGTTTTGCTTCTTGTGGGGAGGACAGCTCAGCAAGGGGGTCCCAGATGCACCACAAGCAGGCCAATGTAGAGTTCTCACTGGCTGGGTAATAAGAGCATGAGGCAGCCTGACCTGTGGTGGCGCAGTGGATAAAGCGTTGATCTGGAATGCTGAGGTCACTGGTTCAAAACCCTGGGCTTGCCTGGTCAAGGCACATATGGGAGTTGATGCTTCCTGCTCCTCCCCCCCCCCCCTTTCTCTTTCTCTCTCTCTCCTCTCTAAAATGAATAAAATTAAAAAAAAAAAAAAGAGCATGAGGCAAAGTAATACAGACCTGGGATGGATGGATGGATGGATTTATTTATTTATTTATTTATTTTACAGAGACAGAGTCAGAGAGAGGAATAGACAGGGACAGACAGGAATGGAGAGATGAGAAGCATCAATCATTAGTTTTTCATTGTGCGTTGCAACACCATAGTTGTTCATTGATTGCTTTCTCATATGTGCCTTGACTGTGGGCCTTCAGCAGATCGAGTAACCCCTTGCTTGAGCCAGCGACCTTGGGCTCAAGCTGGTGAGCTTTTGCTCAAACCAGATGAGCCCACGCTCAAGCTGGCAACTTCGTGGTCTCGAACCTGGTCTACCACAACCCAGTCCGACGCTCTATCCACTGCACCACCGCCTGGTCAGGCCAGACCTGGGATTTAATAAGCTTGGCTTAGTCTTACCAGCCATCTCTAAAAGGACAGAGTGGGGTCCCTGCGGAGCAAAACTTCTGGAAAAACAAGAATACTGAAAGATACCTGGCCAGGAGGGAAAACATGGGCTGCCAGAAGCCTTGTAGCTAGCTATTCTCCTTACCTGTGGTCCCCCGGGTTAGCTGTAGGGCATTTCTACCAACTGGCCTGACCTAGAGGCAGGCCTTAAATGTTTGCGTTGCCCAGGAAACAACTAAAATTTAAATCGCAGGGAAACTTTGGGTGAGTCAGTTACTTCTCTTTCCCCATTAGTAAAAATGAACCTCTTAGCTGGCCCGCTTGTTGCAAAAAAAAATCTTAGAATATTTTGGAGATTTCAAGAAATCCTGTCTCCAGCTGAGCCCCACTTGAGAAACATTTGAGTCTACAGCTCAAGGAAAGCCTTTCCTGCTGGAAACCAGCTTTAGGCCCGAATGGCGATCAGCAGGGCACACGAATGTGGGGACAGCATAAACTATGTATGGGTTCTGCCCCATGCAGGTCTAAAGCACCTCTCCGAAGAGGCGGCCCGAACACCAAAAAGGAGGGAGGTTCGCGGGCGGAAATAGCCTAGGGGCCGGGGACGGGGCTAGGCCAGTTTGGGGCCAAGCTGGGATCCCACGGAGGCGGGGCCAATCCCAGACAGCTGCGCAGCCGGGGTGGGGCCCGCACTGGCTCGGACCTGGTGACAACAGAGCCCTAACCCTTGCCTGGCGCCAACCTCGGGTGTTCCAGAGGCTTCCGCTAGACCACAATTCTCAGGGGCTCACCCCGGCAGCCTCCCTTGCTGGCTTAGCCTCACCTTCCGCGCTGCGGCCGTGTCTGGGCCTTGGCGCACAGCACGCCGGGAACTGTAGTTTTACCCTGGAGTATCCATGCCAGAAAGGAGCGCGGGGAGACTGCGTTTCCCAGAGTGCAGCGGGGTGGAGAGGGAAGGCAGGGGGGAAGGGACAGTCGGTCGCAGTCCGCCCTGGGTTGCTGCCGCCGCCGCCGCTGCCGCCATCGTGCCAGCCCCTCGGGTGAGTGTCGGGGGTAGCGCGCCGGGGCGGGGGCTGGGACGCAGGAGCCGCTCTCCTAGCTGCCTGGAGCCTCCGCCGCGAGTCCCCAGGCGGCCCCTCCCCTCCCCCCCTCCCTTAGGCGGCCCGAAGCCGCGCGGGACCGGGGCCATGTGTCGCGCGCGGCTCCGCCTCCCACCGGTTCTCTGAGGCGCGGCTAGGGGAAACGCAGAGACACCCAGTCGTATATCCAGGCCGTACTGTGCACATGGCGGGTGCACCGAGCTGCGCTAGGATCGGGCCTTTTTCTTTTATCCAGACCATTCGGATGGGGCTCTCCGGGCCCCGCCCCGTCTGGCCTAGCCCGCTCCGCCTGAGTCCCGCAAGCTCTGGAGGCAGGCGGGTGGGTCGACCCCAGCCCACGTCCTGCTACCCGCCTGCGAAGGATCTGGGGATGGGCAAGCGTCCCCCGGCCCACTCCGGAGTCAGCATTGGGTAAGGGCTCCCGCCAGCCGCAGTCCGGGTTTGGGACTCTTATCCAGTTCTTAACTATAGCCTGGCTAGGATGAGGGTGAATGTTCCTCTGCTTGTCTGTTCTTTTGGGAGTGCACGAAGCCTTCCCCCTCTCTCAATTGTATGGAACTCGTGTATGTTGTCCTGCGTGGAGGACAGAGTCAGGTAATCTGGGGCTGGAGGGGGATTCCACTTGGGACTTCACCCCGACCAGCCTTGGAGAATCTGGCCTGATGTGATGAGGCAGCTCCAGACTGGATGGCTCAGCCCACGCCCTTCTCTCTCAGTGAGGAGGCCCCAGCTGTGGTGGGTTGACCGGCCAAGGAAGTGAGGTTGAATGTGTGAACCTCCAACACATTCGACCTCCCTGGCGCAGCCTAATCCTCATGCCTGCTCCTCCCAGAACCATTTGCCCTCCCCCACAGGGGAGGATGATTTTGTAAGAATGGTGGTGATAAGATGGGATTCACTGGAGGGGGAGGTAGAATCCAGGCTTGAGATCCTTGAATCCAGTGCCAGACAGCAGGCTGGGCTTGAAGCAACATTGGGGGTCAAGTACATTTGGGCTGTGGAGCTCAGGTTCAGACTCTGTGGGGTCCTTCTGAAGCCCTTTTAGCAGAACTAGAGCTGAAAGCTGCAGAAAGTCAGGCTTCCCTCACTTGCTCACTTCCCAAGAGCTGGAGTGATCTGTGAACAGGCAGTAGATTGGGTGGGCCTTGGGAAATTGCCCTTAATGATGGCTCCAGCTACCCCTTTAAGTTTTGGGAGAAGTGAAGTATCTAGCCATAGAATAGTTCTCTTACAGGCTTCCTAAAAGCATTTCTCATTGAGTGATGATATAAGGGGACAGTCCAGAGAAGGCCATAGTCGTTTGGGAAGAGACAGCTTGTGAAGTTTTGATTCTTTTGATCAGTATGATTTCTGAGCCACAGTTCTTGCAGGGACTAAAAGAGCAGCTAAGCCTCTGCAGGCCTGGTCTCAGTAGCAAGCAGGTCTCTTAGAAGAGTTAAGTTAGGTCCATGGTGCAGAAACCCTCCACCTCTGGACTCCCCCCAGCCCACCCCCCTTGAGTATTTACCCAAGAGATTTTTTTCCCCCTGATCATTGGGCTTTAGCTTTGGAAGTTTTCCTTCAGCTGAATTGGCTCTGTCTAGTCATTCTCCCTGGTTAGGGCAGGCAAAGATTAGAGTTCTCTCTGAACTCAGTCCTTGTCCACATCCTAGTGAGCACCTAGAAGTCAGGTTAATTTAACAAGCTCAGGAGAGGCATGATTTGCCAGTGGAGGTGGGCAACAAGGAAGGACTACCTATGCAACATGCGTAGGATCGGTGTGGTGAAATCTCTTAGCATTGGAAGCAGTTGTTTCATGAACCTCTCTAGATTGTCTGGATTAGTTCTTTCGAGGACACAGGTTTCAGGTGAGCTAGGCTTTTAAGGCTGTGGGTTAGTTTTGCACATTCCAAGGCCTTGGGTGGCTTGATCACAAGGGTTACATACACAGCAGTAGGAGGAATTCAGGTTTTTCTCTCGTTCAAGTCTTTTTAGAAGTTCCCTGTAACTGTGTCTGGAGTTGGCACACCCTTGCAAGGCATCCTGATTCCCCAGATGTCCTTGATCTTTCTGGAACTTGGCAAGCCATTTGGGTCTCAAAGATAAAAGAACCCTGGGGTTCTTTAGAATCATTCTGCACCTTTTATTCTTGTCGGACTTAGAAAGTAGGGCCTGGCACAGGACAGTTGGGATTTGGCTGCATAAGCATGGGGGCAGGGTGTGAGGATGACTGGGTTCTCAACTAGCTCAAAACTAGGTTCCTTAGTGACACGGAGCCCACCTTTCCACCCTGTGCCATGTGTCACTTTATTCTGTTGTCTATAGTTGGTGGTTGGGATGGGATGAATAATTTAAGAGATGGGGAATTCTCAAATCTTAAAACTGGAAGCCACCTTATGTCAAAAAATTCTGGGATTCCCTATTGAGGCATTAGTATTTTCCTTGAAAAAAAATTTTTTTTTTTTGTATTTTTCTGAAGTTGGAAACGGGGAGGCAGTCAGACAGACTCCTGCATGCGCCCGACAGGGATCCACCTGGCATGCCCACCAGTGAGCGATGCTCTGCCCATCTGGGGCATTGCTCTGTCGCAACCAGAGCCATTCTAGCACCTGAGGCAGAGGCCATGGAGCCATCCTCAGCGCCTGGGCCAACTTTGCTCCAATGGAGCCTTGGCTGCGAGAGGGGAAGAGAGAGACAGAGAGGAAGGAGAGGGGGAGGGGTGGAGAAGCAGATGGGTGCTTCTCCTGTGTGCCCTGGCAGGGAATTGAACCCGGGACTCCTGCACGCCAGGCCGACCCTCTTCCACTGAGCCAACTGGCCAGGGCCGAAATTATTTTTTTCTTCTTTTTCTCCAGTGATCAGGTTTTTTTATTTTTTTATTTTTTTACAGAGACAGAGAGTGAGTCAGAGAGAGGGATAGACAGGGACAGACAGACAGAAATGGAGAGAGATGAGAAGCATCAGTCATTGGTTTTTCATTGCACAAGGTTGCAACACCTTAGTTGTTCATTAATTGCTTTCTCATATGTGCCTTGACCGTGGGGCCTTCAGCAGACTGAGTAACCCCTTGCTGGAGCCAGCGACCTTGGGTTCACGCTGGTGGGCTTTTGCTCAAACCAGATGAGCCCACGCTCAAGCTGGTGACCTCGGGGTCTCCAACCTGTGTCTTCCGCATCCCAGTCCGACACTCTATCCGCTGTGCCACTGCCTGGTCAGGCCACCAGTGATTAATTTTATTCAACCATTCTTTGAACTCTGTGTGTCAGGCTCTAGGCTAGCGGTTCTCAACCTGTGGGTCGCGACCCCGGTGGGGTTGCCTAAAGCAATCGGAGAATACATAATGCATATCAGGTATTTACATTCCGAATCATAACTGTAGCAAAATTACAGTTATGAAGTAGCCACCAAAATTATTTTTTGGTTTGGGGTCACCACAACATGAGGAACTGTATTGCGGGGTCATGGCATTAGAAAGGTTGAGAACCACTGCTCTAGACTGAGGCTAGAGGTAGGAAAATGTATTCTACCCAGTTCTGGTGCCAGAGGTCATAGTAGGGGGGACAGGCTGAGAGCAAAGTTGAAGGGACTGATAGGGGCTCTTGCCCCTGCACAGAGAGGGGAGTGGCTTAATGATTAGAGCACTGAAGAGGAAAGGCTGTTTAATTGAGCTCTCTCTCCTCTTCAGTACACAGAGCAAGTGTGTACCTGCAGGTGGTGGGCCAGGAAGGTCTAGGGTCCCTTGAACAAGGCTGTCACTACTTTATTTAATTATTTATTTTATTTTTGAGAGAGGCAGGGAGAGAGAGAGACAGGAACGTGGAGCTGCTCCTGTATGTGCCCCGACCAGCAAATCCAACCGGCAAACTCCGTGCTCCAGGACAACGCTCCAACTGATGAGCCATCCAGCCAGGACTTAATTTCTCTTTTATTTTCAGAGAGACAGAAGAAGGGAGAGAGAGGGGAGGGGGAGAAGGAGGAAGCATTAATTTGTTGTTCCTTCCACTCAGTCATGCGCTTATTGTTTGCTTCTCCTGTGTATCCTGACTGGGAATCGAACTTGCAACCTTATTGTTTGGTGACAACATTCTTTTTTTTTTTGGTATTTTTCTGAAGTTTGAAACTGGGAGGTAGTCAGACAGACTCCCGCATGCGCCCGACCAGGATCCACCCGGCTTGCCCACCAGGAGGTGATGCTCTGCCCATCTGGGGCGTTGCTCTGTTGCAACCAGAGCCATTGTAACACCTGAGGCAGAGGCCATGGAGCCATCCTCAGCACCCAGGCCAACTTTGCTCCAATGGATCCTTGGCTGTGGGAGGGGAAGAGAGAGACAGAGAGGAAGAAGAGGGGGAGGGGTGGAGAAGCAGATGGGCGCTTCTCCTGTGTGCCCTGGCCAGGAATCGAACCCAGGACTCCTGCAAGCCAGGCCGATGCTCTACCACTGTGCCAACCTGCCAGGGCCTGATGACAACATTCTTAACTGACTGAGCAAACTGGCCAGAACTTGTCACTACTTTAAATTGCTATGGCTATTGATTCTAGCTGCTGTCTTCTACAGCCTGCTCTTCCTCCATCTCTCAGAGGTCTCTGATGGGTGTCCTCCCAGTACCTGGGAATCTCACCAGCATTCTGTGGTCTGTGGCCTTCCTATTATTCCCCACTTGGAATCTGTGTTTGTGGCTTCTGTTTTACTGAGACTCTCTTAGATCACGTTTATTCAAGTGCCCAGTGCTCCTGGAGTGGTGCCTATCAGACAACTTCCATAGTGAGACAGAGGCTCCTTCCTCAAGATGAAAGAGATTAGTCCTTTTGGAGAGAGGGGTGAATCCAAAAAGTTTTCCAAGAATGGACATTGAAATGAAAGTTGGGCAGGATTTCTGTGCACTTGGGCTGAGGTGAACCTCCTTATGGGCTTTTTTTTTCCCCAGTGGGGCATTTGAGTTTGTTTGTGTATTTCGAATTGAATTTGAGTTAACTACCTCTTCCCCAGCATTGATTCTCTTGCTTTGACCCTATGTTGCAGGATTTCTTGACTCCCTTCCTGAGGGAGGGAGCAGTGTGTGTGGGTTATCCCTGGAATGACTTCCTGGCCTGGGTGATATTCTGGTCAGCGCACTGACTACCAGGTCTGTGTGGCACCTTCCTCTTCTTACCCTGTCAGCTGGAATATGTCTTCCTGGAAAGAATCGTTTTTCAGGTCTGGCTGTGACTAGAGAAGTATCTTAGTGGCTAGGGAAGAGAGGGATACAGGAGGGCCAGGGATCACCCTGCTCACTGGCCCCAGGGCTTCCATCGCTGGCTGACGGAGAACTTCCTGTGACTGCCCTGGGCCTTTCTCCTTATTTTCTGCTGGTACCTGCTTTGTGCCAACTCCTTAAGCTCCAGGCTGGAGAGGGGCCTGGAGAAGAAGAACCACCATCAAGCGAGGGATATTTCCAAGGTGCCTGGGAATTGAGGGCTGGTTATCTCAGTAAACTAGGGGAATTCTGGAATGTTTGTTCTTAGAGCCTCAGATAGGCCATTGAAGCCACTGGGTCTCACTAAAGCAGAAACTGCTTCTCCCTGGAAAGACATCTGCGCATAGAGACATTGGTTCCACTTGCAGAGGTAGTTTCAGGCTCAGGAGAAAGCAAGTTCTCAGTTGTCTCTATGGTGTAAACCTGCTTTGATCAGCTAAGCATGCACTCAAGGGCTTTCTGTCCTGAGTGGCATGGAGCTTGTTGATTTCAGAGGAGAAGAAAAGGCCTGAGCTTTGCTCCTCACCAACTCAATTTGTGACCTGTATGCTCTTTGCTATTTGATCTTGGCTCTCAGCTATTCCAGTCCAGGCCAGTTTTGCAGACACTTTAATGCTGGCCATGCCAGTAGCCTTGTGTAGCCTTGACTTTTTCTTAACCTCTTGGTTTCCTCATCTACTACAAAGCGATGATAATCATACCAGCTCTACAGGGTTGTAAGGCTCAAACAATGACACACAGCTGTTTGGCTAATAGGAGACATTCCTTTCACCACACTGGGGACTCCACCTCCATCCCTTTATTACATTGCTCATCTCAGTCAGAGTGTCATGGTGGTATTGGTGCCAGTCAAGGGGGTTGGTCACCTAGGGACTTCAGGTCACATTGAGGGAGCCAAGTCCATGTGTACCTAACCAGCAAGTTCATAGACAGGAGTTGGCTAGGGTCCCAGAGATCTCTGAGCCACCTGGGAAAGGGAGGCTACTCAGGAACTAAGTGCAGAGCAGAGACCAGAATGCAGGTCTCAGAATTCAGCTTCTGGACTAGCCAGGGCAGCACTAAGAAGCCCTTCTTTTAGGCAGAAGAAGAAAAGGCCATCAGGATACTTCGGGCACCTTGACCTCAAGGGTCTGCCCCAAAAAGGGTTCTGTCCTAGCCAGCCATTTGGGCAGCAGACCTTGGCTGATTTCTCTCTAGACTCTAGGCAGGGGAGTGGTGATGAGGCAGTTGCTGTCCTAGCTCAGGGCTTCTTCCTAGCTCTCAGCATAGTGTTCACCTGGGACCTGAAAATGGCTCCTTACAACTGAGTCCTGCTTTTTACCCTCAGTTGATAACCCCTAACATCCCCACAATTACTGACAAGACGCCACGAGGGAGAGGAGGAGCGGGCTAGAGGCCAGGCTTTGAGCGAGGGGTTGTATTCCTGCTGTTTAGCCACAGCTGTATTGCAGGGGACTGACCAGGGCCTTGAGAGTGAGAAGAAGTTGTGGCCAAGCCCCACATGCCACTCCCATCAGTCAGACAGAGGGTGGAGTAGATGGCAAAGGGCTGTTTCCTGACACCTTGGACAGAAGATGTAGGTGGAGGAGGAAGTGGGTCACTTGGCCACTTAAATTGAGCAGGGTTGGCCCTGGCCGGTTGGCTCAGCGGTAGAGCGTCGGCCTAGCGTGCGGAGGACCCGGGTTCAATTCCCGGCCAGGGCACATAGGAGAAGCGCCCATTTGCTTCTCCACCCCTCCGCTGCGCCTTCCTCTCTGTCTCTCTCTTCCCCTCCCGCAGCCAAGGCTCCATTGGAGCAAAGACGGCCCGGGCGCTGGGGATGGCTCTGTGGCCTCTGCCCCAGGCTCTAGAGTGGCTCTGGTCGCAACATAGCGACGCCCAGGATGGGCAGAGCATCGCCCCCTGGTGGGCAGAGCGTTGCCTCATGGTGGGCGTGCCGGGTGGATCCCGGTCGGGCGCATGCGGGAGTCTGTCTGACTGTCTCTCCCTCTTTCCAGCTTCAGAAAAATGCAAAAAAAAAAAATTGAGCAGGGTTTGCCCCAAATTCCTCCTCCTCCACAGAAGGACTGGCCTCAGCCTCACTTTCTATATGTTCAGAGACTTAGACAAATAGTTATTGAGGGCCAAGCCAGGCACCCTAGGAAGAGGGGTGCCCTGGTCAGGGACACAGACCATAAACAAATACAAGGTGGGGCAAAACTAGGTTTACACTTAGTATGTGAAAGTTTTTTTCTTGCATTGTTATGTTAGTTATTGTATTATTTTCCGTATGAACAACTCTAAATCTACTTTTGCCCCACCTCGTATGTAAGTGTGACAATCTCATGCAGTGACAAATTCTAAGAAAATAACAAGATAGTAAGATGAGTACTTGGGTAGCTATTTTAGACTGATTGGTCAAGGGGAGGTATCTATGAGGAGGAGACATCTGAGCTGACAAATAGGTGTCAGGAGCCAGACACATGAAGATTTAGGGGAGAAGAGGGATCCAGGAAGTAGGATCAACAGTTGCAAAACCCTAGAGTGAGAACAGGCTTAGCATGTTCCAGAAACAAGAAAATGCCAAGTGGCTGCCTGACCTGTGGTGGCATAGTGCATAATGTGTCAACTTGAAATGCTGAGGTCACTGGTTCAAAATCTTGGGCTTGCCTGGTCAAAGCATATGTGAAAAGCAATTACTACGAGTTGATGCTTTCCACTCCTCCCCCCTTCTCACTCTTTAAAATCAATAAAGAAATAACAAATGAGGATTAAAAAAAAAAGAATATGCTGAGTAGCTGTAAAGGAAGGGTGGGAGGAGGGTCGGTGGCAGGAGATGAGATTGCACAACTGGGAGGACAGGTCACACAAGGCCTTGAAGATGAGTTAAGTGGTTCAGACTTTGTCAGTGGAGAATGGGAGGGAAGTCATTGGAGCACCACTCACCATGAAATCAGAGGGGCAGTTTGTCCGTGAAGAACAGGCACCCTGCAGTGTCTTCTTGTCTGTTGACAGTACACTGCATTTCTCCTCTCTCCCTGCAGTACATGCCTATGCTCTGGCCCAGAAGTTTAAGCCAAGGTTGGCTGTCAGACCCACTTGTTGGAGCAGTCTTTCCCAACCTGGATGCTTTGGGGGTTTTGGGGTCTTGGCAGAAAATAGGTGTGAGAGTAATGGCCACTGTTAGTCTTGATTTCAAGGACCCACTCACTAACCTCAGCACATCTGCTAACATTCCCTGTAGGCCTTTTTAATGGGCCCTCAGACATGTGAACATCTTTCTGTGTATCAGTTTGGAGTTAGTGATGTCCTCTTCCTTATCACTCTCCTTCCCCAGTCCCTGCCCCAGGTTCTGCTAGGCCAAGCTCTGTCTGCTGAGATGGTAGAACAGGGTTGTGACTTTGAAGATTTGGGAAAACTGTGAGATCATCCCCCATGAAAACACCTAAACACCTATAGTTTAGTGTGGACATCTGCCTGGCACCTTTGTTTGGAGGCAGACGTCCTAGTTCAGGCCTGTCTTGCCCTTGTCTGAGAAAGCCAGCGTCAGATATTGGGGCTTCAGCTCTATGTGCTATTTATTTTTATTTTCAGACCAGTCGTTGCTGGGAGTCCTGGCTCTGGAGTTTACTGGTTCCATTCATTTCCTTCATTTATTGGGTTAGTGACCTTGAGCAAGTTAAAGTTAGTTAACCTTGCTGAACCTCACTTTGCTCATCTCTAACATGTGTGTTGACTCAGGCTGTTTAAGGACAGAAGCATGTAAAAGCCCTTAGCACATTTCTATACCTAATACCCATTAGTGAAAATGATCTGTTATTAGGTCCTGGCCAGTTAGCTCAATCAGTTAGAGTGTGATCCTAAGATACCAGGGTTGTGGGTTCGAGCCCAGGTCTGGACACATATGGGAGGTGACCAGTGAATGCACAACTCCTAAGTGGAACAACAAAATGAATGCTTCTCTCTCTCCCTCTCCCTCTCTTTCCTCCTCTCTTTCCTTCTTTCTCACTCTTGCTTCCTCTCTCTCCCCCTCTCCTTTCCTCTTTCTTGTCTCTCTAAAGTCAGTCAAGAAAAAGAAAATGAGATCTCCTCAGCTGGGTACTGCGTATTCAAGTTGTGTCTCTAGAAACACTGACTCAGAATTGGAGGATAAAAATGAAGTTTTTGTGTTGCTTAAAGGGATCTCCTGGGCTGGTGGTTTTAACCTGGGGTCTGTGACTGAACCTCAGGAGTGTAAACAACCTAAAATTATTCACAAGGCTGGGGCATCCTGCCACTGTGCAAATTTATTGGGAGAGGGCCACAGTTTTTGAGACTTTCTTAGAGGGTCTTTGCACCCACAGAGACCTAAGGGTCACTAAAGACTGGTGCTCAGTGGGCGAGAGGTCATCAAGGTCATTTCTCTCCTCGAGGAGCCTGGCCTCAGTCAGCCTGCCGACTGTTGGGGTGAAGCAGGAGATGTCGTTGTCAGCAGCCCTCTTGGAAGAGCTGTAGCGAAGCCATCATGAAGGTCAGTCACCAATCTGATGTGAGGCTGCCTCTGAGCCTTGGCATTTTATGTTTCTTTCTTTCTTTTTTTTTTTTTTTTAACTGATTTGAGGTAAGAGAGAGACAGGAACATTGATCTGTTTCTGTATGTGCCCTGACTGGGGATTGAACTGGCAGCCTCTACTTCGGGACAGTGCTCTAACCAACTTATCTGGCCAGGGCTTTGGCATTTTGTTGTTTTCCAAGCTGTTCTTTCTATGGTAACTATATTAGAAACAAGGTTAGGGCTTGCTGACTATCCTGGTGAGCCTGCTCCCAGCCTGGCCCAGACCTCTCCCCTGTGTTGCATGAGGATGGGAGGGGGGCTCTGCACCCTGCTTATTTTTCTGGACTTAGGGACGTTGCATTCCAGCCATGAATTGAAAGCTTTGTGGGAGATTTAGAATCTGAAACTGTAAGTCCTGTGGTTTGATGGCCGTGCTCTGTGCCAGGAGATTGGGAGTATAGCAAGAACCACACTGGAATCCTCACCTCCCAGAGCTACAGTGTTTAGGTGAAAGAGTGGGTATGGATTTGCCTGAAGAGTTGGAGTTCAACATTTGCGTTTGGGAAGGTGTCTGTCCCTAAATATGTGGGGATCTGAACAGTGACTTGATGAAAGATGCAAGGACTGACCAGGCAGATGAGGGGAGAGAGGACAGTATGGTGGGCAAGCATTTGGTGAGTTCCGGTGTATTTGTGTATGGAGCTGGATTGAGATAGAGGAGAGTGCCCGGAGAGGCAGGGACAGGTGTGCAGGTGTAGATGGCCACATGTGGAACTTAGTAGTTTGTCCTTTTAAGTTCTCCTTTTTTTTTTTTTTTTTTAATTTTTTTAATTTTTTTTTTCATTTTTCCAAAGCTGGAAACGGGGAGGCAGTCAGACTCACGTATGTGCCCGACCAGGATCCACCCGGCATACCCACCAAGGGGCGATGCTCTGCCCATCTGGGGCGTTGCTCTGTTGCAACCAGAGCCATCCTAGCGCCTGAGGCAGAGGCCACAGAGCCATCCTCAGCGCCTGGGCCATGTTTGCTCCAATGGAGCCTTGGCTGCGGGAGGGGAAGAGAGAGACAGAGAGGAAGAAGAGGGGGAGGGGTGGAGAAGCAGATGGGCGCTTCTCCTGTGTGCCCTGGCCGGAAATCGAATCCGGGACTCCTGCACGCCAGGCCGACGCTCTACCACTGAGCCAACCTGCCAGGGCCTCTCCCTTTTTTTTTTTTTTTTTTCTTTTTATTTATCTTCTGAAACTGGAAACGGGGAGAGACAGACTCCTGCATGTGCCCGACCGGGATCCACCCGGCACGCCCACCAGGGGCTACACTCTGCCCACCAGGGGGCGATGCTCTGCCCCTCCGGGGCGTCGCTCTGCCGCAACCAGAGCCACTCTAGTGCCTGGGGCAGAGGCCAAGGAGCCATCCCCAATGCCCGGGCCATCCTTGCTCCAATGGAGCCCTGGCTGCGGGAGGGGAAGAGAGAGACAGAGAGGAAGGAGGGAGGGGGGTGGAGAAGCAAATGGGCGCTTCTCCTATGTGCCCTGGCCGGGAATCGAACCCGGGTCCCCCGCACACCAGGCCGACGCTCTACCGCTGAGCCAACCGGCCAGGGCTTTTCCTTCCTCTATTAAAAAAAAAAGGAGAGGCCCTGGCCGGTTGGCTCAGCGGTAGAGCGTCGGCCTGGCGTGCGGGGGACCCGGGTTCGATTCCCGGCCAGGGCACATAGGAGAAGCGCCCATTTGCTTCTCCACCCCTCCACCGCACTTTCCTCTCTGTCTCTCTCTTCCCCTCCCGCAGCCAAGGCTCCATTGGAGCAAAGATGGCCCGGGCGCTGGGGATGGCTCTGTGGCCTCTGCCCCAGGCGCTAGAGTGGCTCTGGTCGCAACATGGCGACGCCCAGGATGGGCAGAGCATTGCCCCCTGGTGGGCAGAGCGTCGCCCCATGGTGGGCGTGCCGGGTGGATCCCGGTCGGGCGCATGCGGGAGTCTGTCTGACTGTCTCTCCCTGTTTCCAGCTTCAGAAAAATGCAAAAAAAAAAAAAAAAAAAATAGAGGAAGGAGAACATTCACTGATTGATTCTTGTATATGCCCTGACCGGGGATTGAACCCACAACCTTGGTGTATCAGGACAATGCTCTAATCAACTGAGTAACCCGGCTTAGGTAGGGGCAAGGGGGACTGGGATTTGGCCTTTAACCCAAAGGCAAGGAGTGTGTGGTTTAGAGCTCTGGGATGCAAAGGTAGCAGAGAGAAATCACTGGCCTCAACCAGAGCACCCAGTGTCAGCACTGATGTACTGTGTGAACTTGGAGCAAGACTCCCACATCACTGAACCTGTTTTCCCACCTGCTAAGCAGGATGACACTGGAATCTGACCACATGGCTATTGTGATCATTATATGGAAATAAAGAAATTAAGGTCAAGCAGACCTCGAGTGACATTGATATTGACTTAGGCAGCCCTGCTTGGCATTTTTAAAGGAAAGGCCTCAATCCACATCATTTTGAAGGCTCCTCTCACTTTCTGGGAGACCCTCAAGCTGTCCTGTTCCTCAGGAGAGCTCACTCTGCCCTGCCCTGCCCTACCAGACCTGAGAGCTCTTCTGTCCCTTTATCCTTCTACCCTCTTTACTCCATTACTTCTGTCTTGTAGTTTTTGGTTTTTTGGTTTTTTTTTTTTAAGATTTTATTTATTTAGAGACAGAGGGATAGATAGGGACAGACAGGAACGCAGAGAGATGAGAAGCATCAATGTCTTGTAGTTTTTGTATTAGCAAGTTATCACATCATTAAGAACAATATTGAAAAAGGAAAAAAAACACCCACACCCTTCCTCTGCCTCACTGATCCCCCACATGTTGACACTTTTCTTGTCTTTGGATCAGCTTCTAACCTTAGTTCCTCTCACCCTCGCATCTCCGGCTTCCCGGTTTCCTGCCCTTATCTCTTTTCCTTTCCCCAGATATTTGCTTATACTGTTTCTTCCTTTTTTTTTTTTTTAAGAGAGAGAGAAGGGGACCAACAGAAAGGGAGAGAGATGAGAAACATTAACTGATTGTTGCAGCACCTTAGTTGTTCATTGATTGCTTCTCATATGTGTGTCTTGACTAGGGGGCTCCAGTTGAGCCATTAACCCCACTCAAGCTGATGACCTGACCCTCAGGCTGGTGAGCCCATGCTCATACCAGCGACCTCAGGGTTTCAATCCTGGGGTCCTCAGCATCCCAGGCTGATACTCTATCCACTGTAGCACTGCCTGGTCAGGCTTACACTGTTTCTTCTGATTAGCACTCTCTTTTCTCCAAGATTTCCCTGAGCTTCCCAGCCTTGCTGAGGGCAGGACAGAAGACCCTCATCTATTCTTTTGGCTATTCCCCTGCCCCAGAGCTCTCAGGGGCTGGGCAAGGTATGTTGTGGATAAGATGTGGTGAGGTTGGGCTGCAGTGAGTGAGCTAAGTGTAGTTACTACTGGGCTGGAAGGGGCAGAGATAATGTGGGGCTGTGCCCTGCCTCAAGTAATCCATGTTTGTGTGTGGATACCCTTTGGAAATGTGACCAGGACAACATAGCTGAGACTAGCTGTTAGTCCTATGCCTTTTACACTTGTTGATTAGTTTCTTGGCAGAGTGTGAACTGGGACATACCTTGTGTTCCTGTGTAACAGGCGTGGCCTGATCCAAGTTCTCTCCTCTGCTTATTTTAGACTTTCCTGGACATTTCTTAGTCATCCCAGCACTGAGCTGCTATTTTTAGTGAACCTCCTAGGGGACCTAAAATAAAGCTGGCTCACCTTCCTGGCCCCTCATTGGTTGGAGTGTTGGTGATAGGCTAGAAGATTGGCTGGATTGAGGAGAAGTTACTGTCTCTCTACACTGTCCCTCCCCATTGGCTCCTTTGGCCTTGGGTGAGCTCACAAGGACTGGAGTGAACTAACACTTACCATGTTGAGCTGAGTACTTGACCAGGTTCTTTCAGTGAGGCTTCGCAACCACTGGGTTCCACCTCCATTTTACCGAGGAGGAGGAGGAGGAGGCTGAGGCCTAAGATAGGTAGTGAATTGCATCACCTCCTACTACCGTGACTGGTTGTTTATCAGGGTCGAACCCATCTACTTACAGTTTTGGTTCAGAGTCCTGTTAACTGGAAAGAGGGGCTGGGTTCCTTTCAAGTTAGACAAATACAGAACAACACATGGGTTTGCTGTCATAGGATCCTGCAGTGAGATACTACAGACTTCCCTATCCAGGAGGGGCCTAGCAAGCCTGAGTAATTTTCCTGTCTTAATATCCTTGGCACTGTGATGTCTATAGCTGGGAAGGGGTTTCCCCTTCCCTTCCCAATGGAAGCAGTGCTGAGGTATGGGAGATGTGAAGAGATGAAATATGATATTTCACTCTCATAGCTTCCATTTCCCCTCCCTATATCCCTCATCTATTCCTTTGTGATCTCACTAGCTTTGAAGTAGGCAAGGGTCACCCTCATCAAAATTACCCCAGAGAGGGCCAGACATTACTTGGCCTCAAAGATGTAAACTGCCCCGTTAAGACTAAGGGAGGGTTATATGCTGTTTTATAGTAAGTAGAATCTTTTTTTTTTTTTTAATTTTTAATTTTTATTTTTTCTGAAGCTGGAAACAGGGAGGCAGTCAGACAGACTCCTGCATGCGCCTGACCAGGATCAACCCGGCACGCCCACCAGCGGGCGATGCTCTGCCCATCCAGGGCATCGCTCTGTTGCAACCAGAGCCACTCTAGCGCCTGGGGCAGAGGCCATGGAGGCATCCCCAGCACCCGGGCCATCTTTTGCTCCAGTGGAGCCTCGGCTGTGGGAGGGGAGGAGAGAGACAGAGAGGAAGGAGAGGGGGAGGGGTGAATAAGCAGATGGGCGCCTCTCCTGTGTGCCCTGGCCGGTAATCGAACCCAGGACTTCCGCACGCCAGGCCGACGCTCTACCACTGAGCCAACCGGCCAGGGCTAGTTAGTAGAATCTTGAGGAGCCATCTCTCTTCCCCCACTCTCACTGGGTTTTCCTCCACCTGCCAGTATAGTGCTAGGGCTTTCCAGAAACATTGAGGGTTGTAATAGAAGACACTTCACACACAGAAATTAGTAGGTGCTGGCCTATAAGGAGGGAAGAATAGCAATAACTCTTGCCGAGGTTGTTGAGAGGATTAAATGAAAAGCTATGTGGATGGTGCTTAGCTCCTCCTTCAAGGTCCATCCCCTCATTGGTCATTGAAGGACCGTCTCTGATCTTCTTTGTCCTGGCTTCACCCTCTGTACCCATCCTGTGTGCTCTATGGCCCCGGCACCTCTCTGTCTCATCAACTAGAACTCCTCAAAGGAGGGCTGAGTCTGGTCTACCTTGGGGCTCCCTGCACTGGTCTGTATTGAGAAAGGTCTCCAACCAATTCCCTGGGGTCTCTCCATGTCTCCTGTGTGAACAGACCTCAGCAAAGGACTTCCTGCTCAAGGAGGCCAGGGAGGTGTGAGGGTCAGTGCAGAGAGAGTGGCTATCTACTTCTGCTCCCACCATACCAACGCTTCCCTTCCTGTCTCACTGGTCTTACAGGTCTCAACGAGGCTGGGTGACGCTCCAGAATGGGAGACAAGCCAATTTGGGAACAGATTGGATCCAGCTTCATTCAACATTACTACCAGTTATTTGATAACGACAGAACCCAGCTAGGCGCAATTTACGTAAGTCTCTAGCTCTAGGATGGGAATGGGACCCCAGGTGCTTACGTCAGGTATGGGGTCATTTCGTCCAGTTTACAAGTTCTGGCAGCCCTCAGTGGATTTGGCTACACTCTTCTATCTGAGCTGTCCATAGGACAGGGGGCCGGAGGTCTGACCCAGCTATTTGTTTTACACATTCCTTTCTTTCATGTCCCACAAGAGTAGGAATTCTGGTACCCTGGGCAGAGGGTTCTGGAAGTGCCATTGTTCTAGATTGGGAAGCAACAGGCAGAGACTAGGGCTCATAGGGCCCTCTGGAGGCAGTAGCCATGGGTATCAGCAGTGCAAAGCTGAGCTATCCTTGAGGCTTCAGGTCCGACTTTCTTTTGGGGGCCAAGAGCCCCTGAATGCTCATGGGAAACATAGGGTTAGACCAGAGAGGCTAGTATGTCCTTTGAGAAACCCTTCTGGGTGTCCAGTGGCATAGTCGGTTAGTGCGCGGTACTTATATGAGAAACCTTTCTGTGCAAGCATTGTTTGCTGCTATTTTAGTGGTGTTTATATACACCAAGAGCTACTTGTATTTGACCCTGCCCAACACTTGGTCAAAGAAATATAATTGATCAGGCCATGTCTTGTGGGTCTTCCCAGGATAAAAGTAATAGGAGTCATCCAGTATAGCCTCAGAGCCTGACTGGACTTGGGCAAATTACTCTATGTATCCCTCCAAAAAGCCAGGTTTATTCAGAAATTTTGGGGAAAAGAAAGGGATCTTGCCAGTGGAAGGCCAAATCCAGCAGAGGTTTTTATGTTGTTTTTTTTTTTTAATTTTTTCTGAAGCTGGAAACGGGGAGAGACAGTCAGACAGACTCCCGCATGCGCCCGACCGGGATCCACCCGGCACGCCCACCAGGGGCGACGCTCTGCTGTGACCAGAGCCACTCTAGCGCCTGGGGAAGAGGCCAAGGAGCCATCCCCAGCGCCCGGGCCATCTTTGCTCCGATGGAGCCTCGCTGCGGGAGGGGAAGAGAGAGACAGAGAGGAAGGAGAGGGGGAGGGGTGGAGAGGCAGATGGGCGCCTCTCCTGTGTGCCCTGGCCAGGAATTGAACCCGGGACCTCTGCACGCCAGGCCGACGCTCTACCACTGAGCCAACCGGCCAGGGCCCAGAGGTTTATTTGATTGTCATTATCATAGATTGAGAATTTTAAAAAACCTTGAACTGATTTGACTTTGGGATCCTGGCATTTGTCTCAATATCAATTAAAGCAGGCCTGACCTAGAACAGAGAGTTAGCAAAGTCCAAAAAGAACATTTTATGTATCATTTCATATAATTCTTAGCACATGTCCCCTTTGAATATCAGGAAACTGAGACACAGAAAAGTAATTTGCCTAATGTCACAGCTAGTAAGTAGCAGAGGCACTTTTGAGTTCTGCCCCTGAAGACTGTGGCTGGGGAAATCTTGAGGGCAGGGGCAAAGCTGGTTGGTTGCCTTGGGAGGTCTTGTCAACTTGCATTTCTCCCTGACCTCATGGGAGCCCCTGTGGAAAGGACTCAGTGGAACTCAGCTAGGCTCTATAAATAGTGATGAACATAGGATGTTTCCAAGTTATTTCTGATGACTTCTCTGGAACTGGTGCTGATCGACCATACAGTAGGATGGCTTTTGGCTGAGCCTTGGCCACATACCACCAGCTTGGGGCTCATTCATATCAGTGGTCATATGATGACATCTTTTATTTTTATTTTTTACTTACTGATTTGAGAGAGAGAGAGATAGAGAGAGAGAGAGAGAGAGAAAGAAAGAAAGACATAAATTTGTTCCACTCATTTACACATTGACTGGTTGATTCTTTTTTTTTAAGCATTGGAAACAGGGTTTTAAGTTTTTGTTTTTTTTTTTTTTATTCATTTTTTTTTTAGAGAGGGGAGGGAGAGAGAGAGAGAGAGAGAGAGAGAGAGAGAGGAGAGAAGAGAGAGAGGAGAGAGAGAGAGAAGGGGGGGAAGGAGCTGGAAGCATCAACTCCCATATGTGCCTTGACCAGGCAAGCCCAGGGTTTCGAACCGGCGACCTCAGCATTTCCAGGTCGACGCTTTATCCACTGCGCCACCACAGGTCAGGCCACTGGTTGATTCTTGTATGTGCCATGACTGGGGAGTCAAACCTCAATCTTGGTGTATGAGGACAGTGCTCCAGCCAACTCAGTTACCCAGCCAGGGCTCATATGACTTCTTGAATAAAAACTGGGAAATCGACTTACTTAATAAGTTTGTATATTGTTAAGTTTTTCAGGCCTAAGCTCTAGGATGATGGGAAGAGGTGGTTAATAGTGTAAAGTTTGGAAGCTTATTCTCAGACTCCCCTTTCTCCCCCATAAATAGGGTTTTTTATTTGTCATCATTAAATGTATGAATCTTAAATAGATACTTGGACCGGAGTGGAGTGGGGAGTCTCTCATATCCATCAACATGTTCAACTTTAGCACTTGTCTCATCCCCCGTAGCTCTCCCAGAACTGCTGCCTTCACCATGAAGCTCCATGAGTTTTCTCAATTCAAACTTGGGCTTCTTCAGCATTTGGACTTTTCTAACGAAGACATCATGGAGGCGATAAATAGATTGCCAAGCCTTTTCTATGTCTTTTCCAGTGTTCTCTGGGATCAATTTATTGACTACTTCTTTCAAGTCACTTGCATCTCTTGGGCCATGATTTCTATCATCATCTTCCAGATTTGGCAGACCTGTTGATGCTGAGCATAAGAGGCCTTCTGAATCTGATTGTTGCGTTTTTTTAGTGAAACCAACACAGAATAGATGAAGCAAATAAGTATAGGTAGTCTTGACATTAACATGAGCTTCAATCATGGTCTGCCTTCATTTTTTTTGTATTTTTTTGTTTTGTTTTTTTTTGTATTTTAGCTGGAAATGGGGAGGCAGTCAGACAGACTCCCGCATGCACCCGACTGGGATCCACCTGGCATGCCCACCAGGGGGCGATGCTCTGCCCATCGGGGGCGTTGCTCTGTTGCAACCAGAGCCATTCTAGCACCTGAGGCAGAGGCCACAGAGCCATCCTCAGTGCCCAGGCCAACTTTGCTCCAGTGGAGCTTTGGCTGTGGGAGGGGAAGAGAGAGACAGAGAGGAAGGAGAGGGGGAGGGGTGGAGAAGCAGATGGGTGCTTCTCCTTTGTGCCCTGGCCAGGAATCGAACCTGGGACTCCTGCACGCCAGGCCGACGCTCTACCACTGAGCCAGCCGGCCAGGGCCTGGTCTGCCATTTTTTAATCTTGGAGCACATTTTGTGATGGGTAAGACCTATGCCATGGAAATTAATAAGGCAGTTTTTGCCCTGAACATCCTCAGTAATTAGCTTGAATTTTCTAAATGCTACTTTATTATTATGCAGATCAGCTACGTGCACTTCAAAAACACGACCCCTGAGACCATCAGATGTGATTTTGGTTCCATGAATTCTTGTGACTAGTGCTTTCCCAATATTACCTTTTTAATTTAAAAAATTAAAAAATTTTTTTTTTTAAATTTATTCACTTTAGAGAGTAGGGTGAGAGGGGGTGAGAGAGATAGATAGATATGAGGGGGGCAGGAAGCATCAACTCCCATATGTGCCTTGACCAGGCAAGCCAGAGGTTTTGAACCAGTGACCTGAGCGTTCCAGGTTATTGTGTTATCCACTGCGCCACCACAGCACAGGCCCCAATATTTTCTATATTGAACACAGCTGATGCTTTCACACCATACCAGTCTTTAGAAAATGGACCAGCCACTTGCTTCTTGGCTCTTTTTATGCCACCTTTCATAAGGCGCTTGTTGCCCACTACCATGCTGCTGATTGGAGAGCCGAAAAAGGTCAGTTCCCTTCTTGACAGAGAAGCTGAGGTGTGGACTCACTTCCCCAAGAAAGATTCTTTTTTTCTTTTTTAAGAAAGATTGTTTTTAGGGCCTCGGAGATACCTTTGGTGATCTGAGGCTCTAACCCCAGGTTTCCTGGTTTTCAGATTGATGCATCATGCCTTACGTGGGAAGGACAGCAGTTCCAAGGAAAAGCCGCCATTGTGGAGAAGTTGTCTGTAAGTAAGGGCCTGGGTGGGGCTGCAAGCAGACTCTTCTCTGCTGGCTGCAGCCCATTACCCACTCTTTCTCTTGCAGAGCCTTCCGTTCCAGAAAATCCAGCACAGCATCACGGCACAGGACCATCAGCCCACGCCAGATAGCTGCATCATCAGCATGGTTGTGGGCCAGCTTAAGGTAACGGTGCTGCTAGGGAGAAGTGGGCAGGCAAAAGAGAACCCTGTGCCCTTTCTTTCCCTATGATATGACCTATTTATCAAAGAACTCCCAGACAAAGTGACTATCTAGAGCTGTCAAATTCAGTATAATAGCAATCAGCCACATGTGTTTATTTCTAAATTACACTAATTGAAATGAAATAAAATGTAACTCCTCAGTTATACTAGCCGTATTTCAAGTGCTTGGTCACTTAGGGCTGTTAGCACAGACAGAACGTTTCTGTTACTGTGGAGAGCACTGGTGTAGAGCCTTTTTGAAAAAGGAACAAGAGGTATAAGAGCAGGATGAAGCTGTGGTGCCAAGTCACTGGGCCACCTTACTACCCTGAGGTGACTGTAGGCATTTGACCCTGGATAGGCCAGCTAGGTGCTGAGTAGCAGTCCCCTGCTGTAGCCCATACTGTCACTCTTTGAACGGGCTCCTGTTTCCTCTACCTACTGAGCAAAGTGTATTCCTGGTACTCCTGCTTCTCTCTGCATTTTTCCCTTTCCTTTCTTTTTTTTTTTTTAATTACAGAGAGAGAGAGAGAGGGACAGATAGACAGGGACAGACAGACAGGAACGGAGAGATGAGAAGCATCAATCATTAGTTTTTTGTTGCTCATTGCGACACCTTAGTTGTTCATTGATTGCTTTCTCATATGTGCCTTGACCGTGGGCCTTCAGCAGACCGAGTAACCCCTTGCTCAAGCCAGCGACCTTGGGTCCAAGCTGGTGAGCTTTTTGCTCAAATCAGATGAGCCTGTGCTCAAGCTGGCGACCTCGGGGGTCTTGAACCTGTGTCTTCTGCATCCCAGTCTGATGCTCTATCCACTGCGCCACTGCCTGGTCAGGCTCCCTTTCCTTTCTTGAGATCTGTTATTTTTAAAGCCTTCTTGTGGCCTCTCAGTGTCCCCCCAAGGACCCCCAGACTGAAGCCAGATTCTAGGTTTCCAAAAAGCCTCTCCTCTTTCCTAAAACAGAAGAAATTAGCTGCCCCTTGACAAGATCCCAGCCTCCTGGGACCCTGTCATGGTGGGGCTCAGAATAACAGGCCTTCTCTCTAAGCGAGGCAGGGCTTCCAGTGTCTAATACAGGGGTTGCAGTGAACTTAGAGGGACCTGACATCTGGCCTGGACTTTCCTGTTAGTTTCTCCTGCCTGTCCAAGATGTCCTGTGTTCAAATAGGCCATTGGGAGTAATGAGGTCTCTCCAGGGGGCCCAGTGCCCACTTTTCCAAGCTGGGCTCAGTAAGCAGTGCCCTTTCCTACATCACTTCAGGTTCTTTCTTTGGTTTCTCTCTAGCTCTGAGGACTCAAACGACTGATTTGCCTCCTTGCTGAAAATAATTCCCAGAAAAACCGGTGGTGTTAGAGACAGCACTGCTTAGCTGGGCTTCTACCTTATCCTGGTCTTCAGCAGTTTGGCTGGAGGTCTCTTGCTTTTCTGTTTTTTTTCTTTCTTTTTAGTAAGAGAGAGGACCTGATAGGGACAGACAGGAAGGAAGAGAGATGAGAAGCATCAATTCTTCGTTGCGGTACCTTAGTTTTTCATTGACTGCTTTCTCATATTTGCCTTGACCAGGGGGCTCCAGCTGAGCCAGTGACCCCTTGCTCAAGCCAGCAACCTTGGGCTTCAAGCTAGCGACCCTGGGGTCATGTCTGTATCCCACACTCAAGATAGCAACCCTGTGCTCAAGCTGGTGAACCCCTGCTCAGGCTGGCAACCTCCAGGTTTCGAACCTGGGTCCTCTGCATCCTAGGCCAACACTATCCACTGCGCCACCACCTGGTCAAGCTTGCTTTTCTGTTATCAACAGATCACCTGATGGTGATGCTTTTATTTTTTTCCCTGTAGAACTATGATCACAATGTGAACTCGGTTTTGAGCCTTTCTCATGTATTTGTCCACAGCAAGTCTAGGGGTTGCTTTTCCTAATTGAATCAACTGGCATAATCAGACACTAAGTGTTTTTAGATACTGTAAGTTATGAGGTGAGCACTGTGGAACTCTTTCAAATTGGTCTCTTGTGCCCAGAGACATTGGCTTAGAGACAGGTATTATGTTCTCTGCCCTTTTGCTATAGCTAACTGGTGGCAATTCACTTTCACATTCACAAGTTTCCCTAGATTTTACTGAGATTTGAGTTCCAGACAATGGGCTTGATCCAAAGACAGCATATTTTACCCTGTTACCCTACCACTGAACTCCCTTCCTGTTCCTGGCCCCCTTACTGAATCATTTTTCTTTCCTTACAGGCTGATGAAGACCCCATCATGGGGTTCCACCAGATGTTCCTATTAAAGAACATCAACGATGCTTGGGTTTGCACCAATGACATGTTCAGGCTTGCCCTTCACAACTTTGGCTGACCTCCCAGCCAGGCACTCATGCTGTTTCCTCCTCCCTCCTCTTCCCAATACTATTCACACTCCTCCAGATGCTCCAAATATCATACACAAATGAGCAGGGCCACGGTGGGAGTGGGTGCAGTGCGCTGCTGCTACCTAGGTATTGTGCATGATGTTTGGACACTAGACTAGTTACATCTGACAGGAGAAGTTTGTGTTGTACCAGCGCATGCCTTGGAAAGACTTAAGTAATGCAAAAGGTTGTCTTTTTTTTTTTAATCTACTGACAAGTTGCTCTAGTAACCCAAAGAAGTGAAGGAGAAAGCAGCTGCCTCACCGCCCAGATAATGATTTGTTCAGATGTTTCAATGCCTCATGATACAATAAAACCACAAAAATTTTCTTAACAGTTTAAATTGTTTTAATTAGTTTAATAGTTGGCTGGGCATCAATAACTACCTTGCCCCATTGGCTCTCTCATGTCTCACCTTCCCACATCTACCCCAACTCAGCAATACCTATTGCAAGGAGAAAACTGCTGAAGCAACACTCCCAGCTAGCTTCTCCCAGAAGCCCTGTAGGGCATAGTGTTCCCATCCGCAGCCCACTTGGTCTTGGGAAAGTGACCTGCAGACAGACAGCTCAGGTCTGGCCTGAAGCTTCCCTTGCACTGAAGCCTCTGCAGTCACTTCTAACACCTCCTGTGATCTCTACACTTAGTAGGGTCAGGGCTCTAGTAACAGGGTAGATGACCCAGAATCTCACTGAACATGGAGCGGCCTTGGCAAAAATGGCCCTTTGGGTTCAGGCCCTCTGTACTGAGAGCCCACCAAGACTAAGGATGAGTAGAAGTTTGGGGAGAGGGGCCTGCTTTATTCCCTGAAGGGTTAGGGTCACATCCAGAATGTCCCACAAATTCCAAGCCAAGAGGAGGGCAGTTCAGATCCTGTACCACCTGCTTTAGATAGCATTGGTCAAAGGCAAGTGCCCAGAACAGCCAGCCTGTAATGCTCACAGATCCAGGCTTGGTTGGCTAGAGTATAGACATAGAAATATGAAAGAAGGCAATCTGAGTTTGAGGGATTTGTGCTCTAATATTTCTCACCCCTCAGACTTCTTTTCAAGACATCTTTAGGTCTCCAATTTCCTTCCTCACTACACACCTCACTGTCTTCAAATCCCAGGAAGTCTTAGCTATTGGGCAAGTTTATGCTCCTCAGTTTTGGGGACAAAGGCCTTGTCCATGGCAAATTGAGCCCTTTAGCCCTGAGGCCTGGTGGTGTAAACCTGATGGCAAGGTAGCAACCACAGGCTAAAACCAAACCCAGGACTTGGGCTGGTGCCCTGTTAGGGGTTTTAGGATTGGTGAGGGCACCACAGCTATGCCTGACCTGTACCCACCTTTTCTTCTACTATGGATGGAGGTCAAGAACTTCCTCAGACCCCCAGAGGTTGCCTGGCTATACTGGGCACAGGGCTGAATGATGTGCTGTTTGAGAGTATAGCATATTCAGATTTCAGCGGGACTGTTCTCTAGGCTACTGTGTATTTGGGGGTGGGGGAGAGAGGTAGGTGCTGCTGCCTCTTAAACCACCCTGTATAAAATTTGCAATACAGCTTCCATGTACCTGTGCCTGAAATGTCTGCAATAAAGAGGTGTTTGTAAACTGTGGTTTCTTTCTTATTGCCTGAGGGTACTAGGTTGGGCAATAGGAATGCTGGGGGTTTATTTCCAAAACAATGTGAAGTTTCTGGTGGGGCTGTATCTCTCCTGACCTTCCAATTCTTGGAGCTTCTTACATTGGGGTCCCTTCAGGCACTGGGTTACACCGACCTATTTTTTAAAGAAGAAACAGGCTCCTAATTCAGCTTGGTTTTGAAGGGTCTGAGAACAGCCTAAATGCCGTTAACCGAGTCCTAAGCCCATAATGAGACCATGCCTTGGGATTGGGCATGGACCAGGAGGGATATCTCGAGACTAGTAGGGCTTTGAGTGGTCCATTACGTGGACAGTTGCTCTGCTTCAGCCTTGCGAAACAGGACCGGCTGGCACAGGGGTAGGATGGCGCAGAGAGCCACTCCAGAAGGGGCGAAGCGTCCGCCCCCAGCCCGGAACCTTTCTTCTCCTCTTTGTGCA
This sequence comes from Saccopteryx bilineata, assembly GCF_036850765.1. NCBI lineage: Eukaryota > Metazoa > Chordata > Mammalia > Chiroptera > Emballonuridae > Saccopteryx > Saccopteryx bilineata. The sequence goes on from NC_089498.1 coordinate 18,294,872, forward strand.
GGTTCCGGGAGCAGCGGCTTGGCGGGCCGGAAGTGGAGGTGGTTGGTAGGAGTGGAGGGGCTCGGGACGCGGTGCGGCAGCGGTTTGAGGTGGTGTGGGTGGACCGATTGTAGTGACAGGCGTTCCGTGTCTGGCCCCGGCGCAGCTGTGCTCGGCTGGTGCGTGGTGGCAGCGAAACGAACGCGGCGCGGACAGGGCGCCTGCGGCTGAGCCCATGGCCTGTGCGAGCATCGACATCGAGGACGCCACGCAGCACCTACGGGACATCCTCAAGCTGGACCGGCCCGCGGGAGGTGAGCTGGGACAGCGGGGGTGGGCCCTCGCCAAGACGGCATAGGGGCGGCTCGGGCCAGAGTCGTCCTTGGGGCCTGCAAGTCCCTCCAGACCGGCTCTGCATCTCTCCGGCTGGTGAGGGCAGACGAGGCTTAGAGCAGTAAACCCCTGAGCATGTTCCCGTCCCGGAAGGGCGCAGACCCCCGGTCTGATCCCTCCACATCCCTGCACCAGGCCGTTTTGCCTCGTCCTTCAACGTCTCGGCTGAAGGTGAGGCTCCTTTTCTGAATCCGCAGGGACCCCCTAGTGTTCAGGCCTCAACGTCTCTAGTGTTCCTGATAGTGGTTTGGGTTCCCAACCCGTTTGCCATACTTAAAAGGGCCTAGTCCGTGCTGTGTATGCTGAGATCTATCGGCCTAGGCCCTGTGCTGAGTGAGTAGCTGCGGATCCCCCTCTGCAACTTGCCTTTCCCTCTAGAATACAGACTGCAGACGTGCTTTCTGAAACTTTTCTAGAGGAAAGAGACCACCTCAATTCCGTGTCCTTTCTGGGATTAAAGCAAATTGCAGACTGAATGGCCCTGATTGGATTAGGCTGCACACAGCTGGAAGCTCTAGTTTGTTTGCATTCGTTTAAACTTTTTTTAGTTGAATATATTGGAGTGACACTGGTTTCAGGTGCACAATTCTACAGCATATCTGTACACTGTATTGTGTGCTCCCCACCCCATTCATTTAAATTGTTTAAATTTTATTTGGGCTGCAGTTATACCTCAGAGCTGCTCCTGCCCTCAAAGAGCCTAAGGAGGTTGTAATTTAATGCTGTTGACATAGAAAGAGAGGAATGTTTTGGTATTTTGATGAGTATAGGGCTGGTGGGGTGGGGACTGGAAAGTGCCTGAGAACTGGTCTAAGAGAGGAGACTATGTTTAGGGTATATCTTATAATATGAACAGGAGTTTAGATCAGAAGGCATTAACAATGTGAAGGTACCAGTTTCCTGACTGGTTCATGGACTGTGAAAAGTTGTAGTGGTTTGAAAGACCAGCTGGTGATGGTGGTTTAGGTGTGCAGTGGCCAGAGCTGAGAACTGTTGTTTCCTCAGACCCTGTCCTTAAACCTGCTGGGAGAACCAAACTGACTGCTGCTGGAGGCAGGCACTGGTGCTCACTCTGGGTGTGGTTAACTACCCCCCATTCCCAGAGAAAATCCATCAGCTGCCTAAAACCACTGAGCTCTTCGCCCAAGGCCTGAAGTGGGCTTTCTTTACTCAGCTTGGCTTGGGCCTCTCATACTCATCAACTGCTGTGCAAACTAGACTCCGCAAAGGTTTGGTAGAGCCTGGCATGGCCAGCATTGTGCAGTTTGTCTGTATGGTAGCCTTTCTGGGAGGAAGAGTGGTCAGCTTACCCTAGAGCAGCTAAGGTAGCTCTGATCCAAGCGAAGTGGCCTGGAGGCTTTTGTCTGAACTCCTTGTTTATTTTTTAATTTTTATTTTTTTAAACATTTATTTATTGATTTTAGTGAGAGAGGAAGGGAGAGAGACAGGAACATTAATCTGTTCCTGTATGTGCCCTTACCGGAATGGAACCGGCAATCTCTGTGCTCCAGGCTGATGATCTATTTTTTTATTTTTTATTTATTTATTTATTTTTAAGATGAAATATAACTTTTTTTTTTTAAGGACTTTATTAATTTTTCAGAAAGGAGAGAGAGAGAGGGAAAGAGGAATAGAGAGCAAGAGAGAGAAGGGGGAGGAGCAGGAAGCATCAACTCCCTATGTGCCTTGACCAGGCAAGCCCAGGGTTTCGAACCTGGACCTCAGTGTTCCAGGTCGACGCTTTATCCACTGCGCCACCACAGGTCAGGCCAGGCCGATGCTCTAACCCAGTGGTCCCCAACCTTTTTTGGGCTACGGACCGGTTTAATGTCAGAAAATATTTTCACGGACCGGCCTTTAGGATGGGACGGATAAGTGTATCACGTGACCGAGACAAGCGTCAAGAGTGAGTCTTAGACGGATATAACAGAGGGAATCTGGTCATTATTTAAAAATAAAACATCATTCAGACTTAAATATAAATAAAACAGAAATAATGTAAGTTATTTATTCTTTCTCTGCAGACCGGTACCAAATGGCCCATGCACCAGTACCGGTCCATGGCCCGGGGGTTGGGGACCACTGATCTAACCAACCAAGCTATCCGGCCACGGCTGAACTCCTTGTTTATTGATTGATACTTGATTCTCTTGTTTGCCAAGGAGCTCTGGCTTGTCTTCTTTCACTGGAGGACCATGTCAGACCCCAGATTGTTTTGTGACTAGAAACTTGATGTGATGTGGAATGTGGAGCCCTAGTGTCCTTGCCATCTGGGAGTTTTGGAGTGGTGTCTGAGCCTATGAGGGTGCTTGAAACTCAGTGAATGGCAAACAACTAAAATGCCAGACTCCATATGCTACCTGATAGTTTCTCTGCTCTTTGTCCAGCTTGTTCATGTTCATTTATCCTGAATTTACACACCCAGGATAGCCTCTTCTGAGCCATTTCTCTGTGGGGCAGGCTTCTTTCTTTTTCTTTTTTTCTCTACAGGGACAGAGAGAGAGAGTCAGAGAGAGGGATAGATAGGGACAGACAGGAACGGAGAGAGATGAGAAGCATCAATCATCAGTTTTTCATTGCAACACCTTAGTTGTTCATTGATTGCTTTCTCATATGTGCCTTGACTGTGGGCCTTCAGCAGACCAAGTAACCCCTTGCTTGAGCCAGTGACTGTGGGTCCAAGCTGGTGAGCTTTTCTTTTTTTTTTTTTTTTTTCCCCTCAAGCCAGATGAGCCCGTGTTCAAGCTGGCAACCTCGGGGTCTCGAACCTGGGTCCTTGGCATCCCAGTCCAACGCTCTATCCACTGCGCCACCCCTTGGTCAGGCCTTCTTTCTTTTTTACTCCCACATCTGTGTCCTTCCATGCCTTAGAAGCCCATTCTTTCTTCTGCATCCTCTGCCACTACCTTGGTGTAGGCCCTCGTATTTCTCATCCAGATTCTCAACTATTTTGCAGGCTGTCTTAGAGCAATCAGCTCTTTGGCCAGTGCTAACCATGACTCTTTCCCTTTTAAAACTTTTTTTTTTTTAAGTGAGTGGAGGGGAGATAGACAGACTCCTACATGTGCCCCAACCGGGATTCACCTGGCATGGCTGATGCTTGAATCAACCCAGCTATCCTGAGTGCCTGAGGCCAATGCTTGAACCATTTGAGCTACTAGCTACAAGAAGAGAAAAGAGAGAGAAGGGGGAGGGGAGAAGCAGATGATTGCTTCTCATGTGTGCCCTGACCAGGGATCGAACCCAGAACTGGGCTGACGCTTTATCCACTGAGCCAACCAGCCAGGGCCATTAAAATTCTTTTGTGGCTCTCATTGCCAGGGGAGAATCGAAGCTCCCCAGCCTTATACCTGAGACCTGTGCAGCCTTGTTTTCCATTCATCCTTCCCATATTTGTATGCACCAGTTACACTGCTCTGATGGCGACTTTTTTGTGAAGTCTGTGCTGACCCCATGCCTTCCCTCAAGTACACAAAGTTCCTCTGTGCTGACCCAGACCTCAGTATTAATTGGCCTCAGAGAATGCTTGCTAGCTTTCACCCCAACTCCAGGGGGAAGAACCTCATGCCCATGCTTGGTCCTGGCATACCTTTGGGTTCACCATCAGTGTTTATGGTGTGAGAAATGAACAAAGAGCCCTGCTTCCCACAGACATGCCTCCGTTGAGTGTTTCTGGAGTACCCCATGGTTCTGGAGGGAAACTCTGCAGGAGGAGAGGCTACTAGGTATGTGGAACAACCTATGACAGTGGTCCTCTCTGTCCCCAGGTCCCAGTGTGGAGAACCAGCGGCCATCTAACACCTACAATGGGGACCTCAATGGGCTCCTGGTCCCAGACCCCCTCTGCACAGGGGATGGTACTTCACCAAACAAGCTGGGTCTCCGGGCTAAGCCCTCTATTAACCTGCAGGAGAAGCAGGTCATGTGAGTGCCTGGGAGATGACAGTGGGATGATGGGGTCTTTGGGATGTCTGCTAGTTGAAGGGCATGAGATGCGGGAAGAGAGAAGGGCCAACAACCTCTGCTGCTCCCCCACTAGATGTTCTGGGATGGAACATTTAACCACATTGAGCTTGCACTTGGATGAGGGATGAGGACAAGCTCAAGGGCTTGGCCTGGATCTGACGTTTAGTTGCCTGATTTAGCATTCCCAAGGAAGGAGGTGAGCAAGGGGAGCTATGATGTCTGGGGACCAGTGGACCCAGAGCTCTGCATCTGGGATTGGACACCTTCCCCATGGTGGTTGTATCCTCTCCTCATTCCCCACCTTGCCCATTGAGACTTTGGGTAAACAAGCATCAAGCTTGTATACCCCTCCTCCCAGATGCCTCTTAGGAGATGACAGCTCTACCTGCATTGGGATTTTGGCCAAGGAAGTGGAGATTGTGGCCAGCAGTGACTCTAGCATCTCAAGCAAGGCAAGGGGCAGCAACAAGGTGAGTAACAACATGTTATGGCATGTACGGTGGATGGGGTGCACAGCCTCTTCCTCTCTACTCTGATACTGCCAGTTCCTATGGGGACCTCCTTAACAGGTAGGTAGTGTACCCCAGTCTCAGGAAGCCAGGGTTGGCTACCAAGTCTATGTGGGAATCAGGCCCTAGGAGTTTTGATTGGGTGGCTGGGCTTGCACATGTGGTCTCCACTGTCCCCAGGGATGCTGGGTACCACTTGAGCTCCAGGAAAGTTACTCCAGCCTCAGTTTCTACAGTAATCCTCATCCTTGGTTCTCAGGTGAAAATCCAACCTGTCGCCAAGTATGACTGGGAGCAGAAATACTACTATGGCAACCTGATTGCTGTGTCCAACTCCTTCTTGGCCTATGCCATTCGGGGTGAGTTGGGGCAGGGAAGAGGAGGGAGGTGTTCTGCTAGAAGCTCCGGAGATGCAGACTCAGTGTAAGGCTACTCAGCCCACTCAGCCCTTCGGGATACAACGGAAAGTTTTTCTGTGCTGCCCCACCTCTGCCGGGCCTTAGGGAGCCAAGTGGGAAAACCAAGCTTGAGACTGGTGGTGGCAGTGAGGCAGGCAAGGGCAGGGGCTTCTTTGTTGCTTCCCTGGCCTAGATAGTCACTCATGGCTAACTGCTGTCCTGATTCCAGCTGCCAACAATGGATCGGCGATGGTGCGGGTGATCAGTGTCAGCACTTCCGAGCGGACCCTGCTCAAGGGCTTCACAGGCAGTGTGGCTGACCTGGCCTTCGCACATGTCAACTCCCCACAATTGGCATGCCTGGATGAGGCTGGCAACCTGTTTGTGTGGCACTTGGCTCTGGTTAATAGCAAAATTCAATATCCTTTCCCTGGGATGGGAATGAGGGATTGAAGAAGGGTGGGCAGAACTGGGGTTGCCAGACACACTCATCATCCACCTGTGTAGCCCTTAATGCTCTGCTCAGAGAAGAGATTTTGATCCATATCCGGCAGCCAGAGGGCACGCCACTGAACCACTTCCGTAGGATCATCTGGTGCCCCTTCATTCCCGAGGAGAGTGAAGACTGCTGCGAGGAGGGCAGTCCAACAGTGGCCCTGTTGCATGAGGACCGGGTGAGGAGGCTGGGCATGGATGGGGGTGGGGGGTGGGGATAGAGCAGCCATGATATGGGCATGAGCTGAACACTCACCTCTCTGTACCCTCCAGGCTGAGGTGTGGAACCTGGACACACTCCGCTCCAACCACAGCACCTGGCCTGTGGATGTCAGCCAAATCAAGCAGGGTTTCATCATGATAAAAGGCCACACCACAGTAAGCCTGCAATGGACTGCTTCCCCTGCTCTTCCCCTTTCCTTGTGTCTCTCTCTTATTCCTCATACCCACAGCTGCTCAGATAGTTTTACTGACATTCTGCCCAAGGGAACTCGAATCACAAAGTGACCTTCACTTTTTTTTTTTTTTTTCTGAAGCTGGAAACGGGGAGAGACAGTCAGACAGACTCCCGCATGCGCCCGACCGGGATCCACCCGGCTCGCCCACCAGGGGCAGCGCTCTGCCCACCAGGGGGCGATGCTCTGCCGCGACCAGAGCCACTTTAGCGCCTGGGGCAGAGGCCAAGGAGCCATCCCCAGTGCCCGGGCCATCTCTGCTCCAATGGAGCCCTGGCTGCAGGAGGGGAAGAGAGAGACAGAGAGGAAGGGGGGGGGGTGTGGAGAAGCAGATGGGCACCTCTCCCACGTGCCCTGGCCGGGAATCAAACCCGGGTCCCCTGCACGCCAGGCCAACGCTCTACCGCTGAGCCAACCGGCCAGGGCCGTGACCTTCACTTTTGTAGCTCATTCCTAATGTGGCTACACTCTATGGGTCTGGTCTTCTTTACGTATCCCTACATTCATTCAGTCTTTCACAAAAATGTACAGATCCACTGTAGGTCAGCCCAGCTCACTGTCATTTTCATCTGGGATAAGCTTGCCTTCACCTCTAGTCAGGTAGTAAAGCAAGACTCTTTGGGGGGTTTTTTAGTGCCTGAGTGAAGGGGCCCTCTCACCTGATGGGACTGTCCTGGCTACAGCAAGCCATGATGGCTTCGTCAAGTTCTGGCAGATCTACATTGAGGGGCAGGATGAGCCAAGGTAAGGCAAGGCCTGAGGGACCAGGAACCCCTGCGTAGGGGACCAGATTACCCACTCAGGCCCCTCATCCGCCTGCTTGCAGGTGTCTGCATGAGTTGAAGCCTCATGATGGGCGGCCTCTCTCCTGCCTCCTGTTCTGTGACAACCACAAGAAACAGGACCCTGAGTGAGTGAGTGGGCAAGTAGGCGGGTAGTGGGCTGGACCTTGGGCTCCAAGCCAGTCACTTAGTGCCTTGTCGCTTTGCAGGGTCCCTTTCTGGAGGTTTCTTATTACTGGTGCTGACCAGAATCAGGAGCTAAAGATGTGGTGCACAGTGTCCTGGACTTGTCTGCAGACCATTCGGTAAGCACAGGCTGGGAAGCTGGACAGGGGTAGCAAGGTTGGGGATGTGTGTTCTTTCCACTCAGTCTCATTTATCATTCCTATGGCCCCCCAGATTCTCCCCAGATATCTTCAGCTCAGTGAGTGTGCCCCCCAGCCTCAAAGTTTGCCTGGACCTCTCAGCAGAATACCTGATTCTCAGCGATGTGCAACGGAAGGTAGACTGCATTGAGGGCACCCTAGGCAGAGTTGGTGTCATCAGGGCTGGCAGGGAAATGTGGCACATCCATAGCCCCCACAGCCTCTCAGCTTAGCTGTGAATGCACTGCCTGCGCAGGTCCTTTATGTGATGGAGCTGCTACAGAACCAGGAGGAAGGCCGTGCCTGCTTCAGCTCCATCTCTGAGTTCCTACTCACCCACCCTGTCCTGAGCTTCGGTATCCAGGTTGTAAGTCGCTGCCGGCTGCGGCACACTGAGGTGCTGCCTGCTGAGGAAGAGAATGACAGCCTAGGGGCTGGTGAGCTGCTCTGGGTCAGGGATATGTGCTGGTATGTAGGGAGTGCCAAGGCACAGAGGGCCAGGAGCTTAGTTGTCCACACTGTCCTTGCAGATGGGACGCATGGAGCTGGTGTAATGGAGTCTGCTGCCGGTGTGCTCATCAAGCTCTTTTGTGTGCATACTAAGTGAGTGTCCTGTCTGTGCCCCTCCACACCCTACTGACTCTGGCCCCTTTGAGCCCTCTCCTATTTTCTCATTTTTTTCCTGAAGGGCATTGCAAGATGTGCAGATCCGCTTCCAGCCACAACTGAACCCTGATGTGGTGGCCCCGCTCCCCACCCACACTGCTCATGAGGATTTTGGTGAGTGAGGACTGAGAGGGAAGCAGGTTAGACTGGCTGGGGTCTGAGATCTGACTAAAGTAGCAGCTTTTCCCACAGCATTTGGAGAATCTCGGCCAGAACTGGGCTCCGAGGGCCTGGGTTCAGCTACTCATAGCTCCCAGCCTGACCTTCGACGCATCGTAGAGCTACCTGCACCCGCTGACTTCCTTAGTCTGAGCAGTGAGACCAAGCCTAAGCTGATGACACCTGATGCTTTCATGACACCTAGCACTTCATTGCAACAGGTTTGTGGGACTGGGACCTAGAACTCGGGGCAGGGGGACCTGAGAATCCCTACCCCACAGGCCACAGTTCTTACTTTCTGCATCTCTCCAGATTGCTGTGTCCCCTAGTAATAGCAGCAGTAGCAGCAGCAGCAGCAGCAGCAGCTCCTCTCTTACAGCTGTGTCTGCCATGAGCAGTACCTCAGCTGTGGACCCCTCCTTGCCCAGGTGAAGTAAGGTTCAGAGTTGGGGATGGCAGGGGCCAGTGCCGGGATGCCAAGCTCTGGCTGCTTATGCCTCAGCCTTTCTGCCACCAGGCCACCTGAGGAGCTGACCTTGAGCCCCAAGCTGCAGCTGGATGGCAGTCTGACAATGGGCAGCAGCAGCAGCCTGCAGGCAAGCCCACGCAGCCTCCTCCCTGGCCTGCTCCCAGGTCCGGCTGACAAATTGACTCCCAAGGGGCCTGGGCAGGTGCGTGTGTGTGAAATACAGGTTAGCAGGTGTATAGCAGAGGGAAGGTTGGCGGCAGTCTTCTATAGCACTCTTGTCTGCTTGTCCTATTCTGCCTCAGGTGGCCCATGTTTCCCCTGAGGTTGTGTAAGTCTCCCATTTTACCGGGAGGGCAGCTCCTTAGCCTGTCTATTCCCACCTCCTCTCTTCTGGAGCCGTCGCTGATTTTTTTTTTTTTTTTTAATTTTATTTTTTTGTATTTCTCCAAAGTTGGAAATGGGGAGGCAGTCAGACTGACTCCTGCATGCGCCCTACCGGGATCCACCCGGCATGCCCACCAGGGGGTGATGCTCCACCCATCTTGGGGCGTTGCTCTGCTGCAATCAGAGCCATTCTAGTGCCTGAGGCAGAGGCTATGGAGCCATCCTCAGTGCCTGGGCAAACTTTGCTCCAATGGAGCCTTGGCTGCGGGAGGGGATGAGAGAGACAGAGAGGAAGGAGAGGGGGAGGGGTGGAGAAGCAGATGGGCACTTCTCCTGTGTGCCCTGGCCAGGAATCGAACCCGGGACTCCTGCACACCAGGCCGACGCTCTACCACTGAGCCAACCGGCCAGGGCTGTCGCTGATTTTGACTGCATCTTCCCTTTTCACTGTCCCATCTCTCCTCACTACAAACACCAGTGCTTCCTTTCTGTGCTTCCCCTACCCCTGTTTTCCTCCACCTAAGTTCTTATTTTGGTCCAACTCAGGTACCTACTGCCGCCTCTGCGCTCTCCCTGGAGCTACAGGAAGTGGAGCCCCTGGGGCTACCCCAGGCTTCCCCAAGCCGTACCCGTTCTCCCGATGTGATTTCCTCGGCTTCCACTGCCCTGTCCCAGGACATCCCTGAGATCGCATCTGAGGCCCTGTCTCGTGGCTTTGGCTCCTCTGCTCCTGAGGACCTTGAGCCAGACAGTATGGCCTCAGCTGCCTCAGCGCTGCACTTGCTGTCCCCACGGCCCCGTCCTGGGCCTGAGCTTGGCCCCCAGCTTAGCCTGGATGGAGGCTCTGGGGATAGGGATCGGCATAGTACCCCTTCTCTCCTAGAGGCAGCCTTGACCCAGGAGGCTACAGCCCCTGACAGTCAGGTCTGGCCTACAGCACCAGACATTACTCGGGAGACCTGCAGCAGCCTTGCAGAAAGGTGGGGAGCGTGGGAGGGGGGGAAAGTGTACTGAAATGTGGGCTTCAGCCAGAGTCATCCATAGCTGACTTGGCCTGTCCTCCCAGCCCCAGGAATGGTCTTCAGGAAAAGCACAAGAGCCTGGCTTTCCACCGACCACCTTATCACTTGCTGCAGCAACATGACAGCCAGGATGCCAGTGCTGAACAAAGGTAGACATCACCCCACACCCTTTCTCACACGAAGGAGGGCCAGCAAGCTGTAGGTGCTATGCCTCTCCCTCCCCTTCCCGCAGTGACCATGATGATGAGGTGGCCAGCCTTGCCTCTGCTGCAGGAGGCTTTGGCACCAAAATTCCCACTCCACGGCTGCCTTCCAAGGACTGGAAGACTAAGGGATCCCCTCGGACCTCGCCCAAGCTCAAGAGGAAGGGCAAAAAAGATGATGGGTAAGAGGGGTCCTGGGGCCCAGGAGAGTGGTGAGCCCCAGGCTGACCGCACGGCATGGCCTGAGGTGCTTCTTGCCTATGGCAGGGATTCAGCTGCGGGACCCCGGCTCATGGAGCACCAGGTAAGTGAGAAAACACCCTTTCTACTTCTGGAACTCTCTGGGGGGAGAGGAGAGCTCTAGCTATTCCCTGGTCTCGTGTATGGGGACAGGTGGGACAGGCATCATGTGACTGTTGGTGCAACTGGCAGGTGGCAGCGCCCCCTGAGGACTGGTCAGCACTTATTTGGCAACAGCAGAGAGAGCTTGCAGAGCTGCGGCACAGCCAAGAAGAGCTGTTGCAGCGTCTTTGTGCCCAACTCGAAGGCCTGCAGAACACTGTCACGGGTCACGTAGAACGTGCCCTTGAGACTCGGCATGAACAGGAACGTATCCTCATGGGCAATGGCCAGCACAGAAAAGGGGTAGGGGCAGCTGCAGCATTCTTGGACCAAGAAGGGATATGAGATCTGCTCTAGGCCTGTTCCTTAGCTACAACACAGAGCGGCGGCTGGAGCGGGCACTAGCCGAGGGACAGCAACGGGGTGGGCAGCTGCAGGAACAGCTGACTCAACAGCTGTCCCAGGCACTGTCTTCAGCTGTGGCTGGGCGGCTAGAGCGCAGCATACGGGATGAGATCAAGAAGACGGTGCCTCCTTGTGAGTTGCGCGGAGACTTCTTCTGGATGGGGTGGGTCGGAATGGGGCTCCTACCTGTCCAGCTTCCGGTCACGGCTGTACCTTTCTCTCCTCATCCTGTCCCAGGTGTCTCTAGGAGTCTGGAGCCTATGGCAGGCCAACTGAACACCTCAGTGGCAACCAAGCTCACAGCTGTGGAAGGTAGCATGAAAGAGAATATCTCCAAGCTGTTGAAGTCCAAGGTACTACAAGGACCAAAGATGGGCAAGGTTGGTAGTTGATGGGCTTGGTCAGACCAGCTTGGGCTCAGACTTTTGGCTTGGCCCGGCCGCTTCTTTTACCCCCAGAACTTGACAGATGCCATCGCCCGAGCAGCTGCAGACACGTTACAGGGGCCAATGCAAGCCGCTTACCGTGAAGCCTTCCAGAGTGTGGTGCTGCCCGCCTTTGAGAAGAGCTGCCAGGCCATGTTCCAGCAGATCAATGATAGCTTCCGACTGGGCACACAGGAATGTGAGCGGAGTCATATGCTCCAAGGTGGAGGGGCTGTCGTCTTCTTCCTCACCATCCCTCTCATGGTCCCCATGGTCATCTTTCAGACTTGCAACAGCTAGAGAGCCACATGAAGAGCCGGAAGGCGCGGGAGCAGGAGGCGCGGGAGCCTGTGTTGGCCCAGCTGCGGGGCTTGGTCAGCACACTGCAGGGTGCCACTGAACAGATAGTGGCCACTGTGTCCAATAGTGTTCGGGCTGAGGTGCAGCACCAGCTACATGTGGCTGTGGGCAGGTGTGTGGGTACGGCATTGGGCAGGTGCCAGACCTTGTGTGAAAGGGGCCAGACCAGACTCTATCTGCCTTATTTCCCTTATTTCCTTTTATAGCCTGCAGGAGTCCATACTGGCACAGGTGCAGCGCATTGTTAAGGGTGAGGTGAGTGTGGCACTCAAGGAGCAGCAGGCTGCCGTCACCTCTAGCATCATGCAGGCCATGCGCTCGGCTGCTGGCACACCTGTCCCTGCTGCCCATCTCGATTGCCAGGCCCAGCAAGCCCATATTCTGCAGCTGCTGCAGCAGGGCCACCTCAATCAGGCCTTCCAGCAGGTATGCCAGGCACTAGGCCCAGTTAAGGGTCGGGTGTCTCCTTACAGGCCCACACACTAAATGCTGTTGTCTGTCCAGGCCCTGACAGCTGCTGACCTGAACCTGGTGTTGTACGTGTGTGAAACTGTGGACCCAGGCCAGGTTTTTGGGCAGCCGCCCTGTCCACTGTCCCAGCCCGTGCTCCTTTCCCTCATCCAGCAGCTGGCCTCTGACCTTGGTACTCGAACTGACCTCAAGCTCAGGTGAGTGGGTGCAGTTGAACCTGGAGATGGGCTGAAGTAGATAGAGGTGGGAGAGCAGTTTACATCAGAGACTCCCACTCTAGCCTGATTCCCTTGCCTCACTTGTCAGCTGTCCCTCTGAGCCTCACTGCCACCAGGGGGCACTCCCATCTGCAACCTGTCCCTTTTCTCTACCCCCAGCTACCTGGAAGAGGCTGTGATGCACCTGGACCACAGTGACCCTATCACTCGGGACCACATGGGCTCCGTTATGGCCCAGGTGCGCCAGAAGCTCTTCCAGTTCCTGCAGGCCGAACCACACAACTCACTTGGCAAAGCAGCTCGGAGGCTCAGCCTCATGCTGCATGGCCTTGTGACCCCCAGCCTCCCTTAGCTAAGCCTGCCTTGCCCAGGGGTGCATTAACACTGAAGGCAGTAGACAGGCCCAGGCCAGAGCAGGGTCATGTCTGCCATTTACCTGCTTATATTACCACCTCTGGGGTGTTTGAGGGGTGAGCACTGGCTCTGGTCTACAGGTTACAGTAGCCAGTAGGTTTAGGTTGGGCCCAGGGTGGGTATTGTGCCTTCTTGGGTTCTGCCATGCCTGGAGCATGACCCCCGAGATAGTGACACCACTCAAGTTGAATTTTTACCTCTGTTTTGGATCTTTTTGTTTTTGAAAACAATTGAAAAGTTCAATTAAATGTTTTTGGAATAAAATGGAGCTTTAGGTGTGTCTTTGGTGTGATTTTGATAACTGCCCTCTTCCCTGGTCTCTCTCTTTTCCTTATGTGGGGCTTTGTTGAGGCCGACCTGCCCCTGGGCCCTGGACACCTACCCTCATCTGTACAACTGTCTTCTTAGATTGCCCTTCTCCATCTCTGGGGTGAAGGCCCTGGGGTCAGGTCATCTCTGCCTTGAATCCCTGGGCTCTTCTCTCTGAGGTTCCTCTCCTTTGACAATTGAATACTGGTGGCAATTGGAGTACTGGTGGTGGGGCTGCCTGCTGGCTTTGAAACTCCGCCCCCAGCTCTCATCCAATCACAGTCCCTTGTTCTGGGGGCTGGGCTGAAGGGCTGCACTCCAAGCTGCTAGCTCTGCACTAGGTTCCCAGGCTGGGATGATGCCCTACGGTGGCTGCTGCTGCAGCTGCTGCTGTCTTCGCCACTGCCCGCGACTGCCCTGTGCGGTTGGGCTGTTGCTGCTGCTGTTACCACCCCTCGGTGAGTGCAGGCGTACTGGACTGGCCTGGGCCATTCACCCTCACCAGGCTGGGTTTAGGGTGTGTGGGAGCTGGAGCACAGCCTTCTGAGCAATGGGAACCAGAATGGTAAGGAGGTTTGAGGGCTACAGGGAGGGGATATGTACTAGTGGTTTCAGAACCAAAGTGAGAGGGCTTTGAACTGAGCCCCGGTTGTGGGGGAAGAACCTCAAATTTTCACTCTCCCTATTCTGGTAGAGGGAGAAATGGCCCTTGATGAGACTCCTAGACCAGCCTTGGTATTCTCTTAGGTCCTCTGTTAGGGTCTGAACTGAATCCCAACACCCTCTATCCTGCCCTACCTGTGCAAAAATACCTGTTTTGGGGTGCGGTGGGAAGGCCAAGCAAATCTTGTCTAGACTGCGGAGAGCCTGGACTGTGATGTGGAGGGGGAATGTGCCCCTGGATCCTTGACCCCTTTGCCTAGCTTTTTCACTTGGACCATCTTCATCTGACTTGGAGCTGCAGTAGCTCACAGGAAGAGCTGACCCCTGGGACGTGAGGACACCTACCTCACCCTCCTCTTTTATTCTATCCGGTCCCACCTAGAACAGAGCCCAGGCACATGATCCCCAAATGTGCCCCTTATTTCCCTGGGGTGCCTCTTTCATGCTGAGTCATGTCTACAGAGCATGGCACAGTATACAAGCCACTGGGGGTTTGGGGGTGAACCAACTCATCCTGTCAACTATTTTCCACTCCCAGTCCTTATATCTCCCCTGGAGGCAGCTGCCGTGGGCCCAGGCCACTGTGACAACATATACCAGGGCTTTGCCGAGTGTCTTATCCGCTTGGGGGACGGCATGGGCCACGGAAGTGAGCTAGAGACCATCTGCAGGTAAGAGCAGGTACAAGGTCTGCAGCCTGATCCCTGCTACCTTCCGTGCCTGAACCTTTTCCTTCTCATTCCAAAGCCTCCTTGCCCCACCTAACTCTCCTAACCCCACGCCCTTAACAGGTCCTGGAATGACTTCCACACCTGTGCCTCTGGAGTCCTGTTGGGCTGCCCGAAGGAGGCAGCTGCCGTGTGGGAGTCACTACAGCAAGAAGCTCGCCGGGCCCCACACCCAGATAACTTGCACACTCTGTGTGGCGCCCCTGTGCGTGTCCAGGAGCATGGCACAGGCCCGGAGACCAACCAGGAGACACTGCGAGCGACTGCACCTGCCCCTACCCCAGCCCCTGCTCCCCTGCTACTGGCAGCTGCTCTGGCATTCATTTACCTCCTGGGGCCTCTGGCCTAGCCATTTGGGTCAGGTAGCAGTGCCACCCCTGCTCTGGTGGCAACCTTTAATGCTCGGCAGAGTGCATTCAGCTTTCATTAAAAAAATTATTTATATTTGTACTAAGCTCCTTCCTTTCTTCTGGCTGCTCACTGCTTGACTGAGGTGGAGGCCTCCAGAAGCTGATCTTCAAGACAGAATAGGTAGTGCCGCCACAGGGGACTCCATCTTTTTCCTTACAAACACTCATTTCCCATGGGCAGTGCCAAGCTTTCCATTACATGCAGGTTCCAGGGTCTCTAGTGATCTGTCCTCCCAAGTTGGTATTCCTAGCCCTGCCTGGTCTCTAAGGGCCCTATGAGGTGGTGCAGTGTCTCACCCTATTCCCCACTATGCCCCCTGCAAGCGGGTTCTTTCTAGCCTTTAGGCTTCTGGCCATCTCTCTTCCTTCTCTGCCGAACTACCAGCTTAGCCTTCAAGACAGCTTAGACTAAGTGCTCTGTCCTCTACCTCTCTGGGGTCCTAGTCCATCTGAGGGGATCCTGCTCCAGAAGGTAGGGAGTCCCTGTTGGAGCTGCAGGTACTGGGTCACAATGAGGGTTCCCCTGGCCTCTGCTCTCCACAAGCTTGTTTTTTGAGAAGATTGTGCAGCATTAAGTCAAAACAATCCCAGAAGGCATTCTGGAAGCCTGGAATGGGTGTGTGGTGTGAGGCACCCCTGTTCCTCCTGGAAGAGAGGAAGAACAAGATTCAACATGGGCAGACCCTGAGGGAAGGAGGAGTCTCAGGGTGAGATTTTTTTTTTTTTTTTTTTTTTTTTTTTTTTTTTTTTTTGGCTCAGTCCTCTACCACCAGTACCAGGACCCTATTCTAAGCAGTGGGCACTGCCATGGCCTCCTCACTGGCTTCGACTCTCACTCCTTCTCTCTTTTTTTTTTTACAGAGAGAGAATCAGACAGGGACAGACAGAAACTGAGAGATGAGAAGCATCAATCATTAGTTGTTCGTTGATTGCTTTCTCATATGTGCCTTGACCGCGGGCCTTCAGCAGACCGAGAGTAACCCCTTGCTTGGGCCAGCAACCTTGGGTCTAAGCTGGTGAGCTTTTGCTCAAACCAGATGAGCCCGCGCTCAAGCTGGTGACCTCGGGGTCTCGAACCTGGGTCCCCCGCATCCCAGTCTGACGCCCTATCCACTGCGCCATCGCCTGGTCAGGCTCACTCCCTTTCTTTTATTTTCCATTTTCTATATTGAAAAACTGACTCTGCTGTTAAGTTCCTTCGCATTGTCTAGGAGGTCCTACGTAAACCAGCTCTGCCCACAGTTTATTCAGTCTACTCCTGCAACTCCCCTCTGTAGCAGAAGAGAGTGATCTACCTATTCAGCCCTTGGGGTCAAGGGAGCCTTCAGAGAAGGAGCATGATAGGGACTAGAGGAGGTAAGGATGGAGACTTACAAGTGGTGGGGCTGAGTTGGAGAGGGGTTTACAAGGGCGGCCTAAAGGAATGGTTGGGAGGTTGGGAGGGAGGGGGGAAGGGAGGTGGGAACCCAAATTTAGGCAGGCCAGATTTATGCTAAAGCCCATGCTGGGAAGTTGTGCCCCCAGGATAGAATCAAGCCTAATAGGACCCTTGCAGGGGCTCCAGAGTAACAGTGCTTCCAGAGACCTCCACTCAAGGGTGTAGGAGCCCAACTTCATCTGTGCTCTCCCACTCTGATTAAGTCAGATGCCTTCATTAACTCCCTCTCTGCCTTGATTTGCTCCTGTACTTCGTTTGCCTGTACTTTTATCCCTATTTCTCTCTCCCAACCATCATTACCCATCTTCTTCCATCACCTGAAGGAGAAAGTTAAAAAAAACAACAACTTTTAGATCTAGCCCCCTTTGGCCATAAGAATTTTCCAGAATGAAAGCCCACACTTTTATTCCTCTAGGTCTTTGTACACCTATCCTCTGTGCTCAGAATATCCTTCCCCATTTTTTTCCTGGTGAAACTCTTATTTCTTGTTCAGTATCACCTCCTCCAGGAAATATTCCTTAACCCTGACTCCATGCTGAATTAGCAGCCTCCTACCAGTCCCCACAGGTCCTAGGCTCTCTTCTGTCTCAGAACTGATAGAACTGGCTTGTTACTGTCTGAGTTAGGGTCAGAATTCCCATATTTGGACTCCCCAAGGATCCTCTGCGTCCCTAGCACCCCATCTAGGGCTAGGTATAAAGAGTGTACTTGCAGGAGGTGTGAAATGAAAGATAGAACCTCTAAGTCCAGCATAGGGAGTGTTATATTCAGTAAGAGCTTGGGCTGAGAACGACTCCAGTGTGGAGGGTTTGTTATTTTGGGGCAGCCCCCTCGGCCTGGGCATACTGTTGGGAGGGATGACATTGGGGCTGCAGACCCCAAAAGTCTTTTCAGAGCCACTCTTGGTGGGTGGCTGAGAACAGCCCGTTTCCAGTAGCAGGGACTGGCTATTCTGGCCAGCCATGGGGGTGATTACCATCCTTCTCCTGTGACCTACTTTCCCCTGGTGTTTGCTCCCTAAATCCTTGCTCTTCCCTGGAATTAAGTGACCTGGACTGTGTGTGGAGCTGGGGGTGGGGACAGAATCTGCTCTCTGGCCAGGGGCTTAAGAGCTTTGTATTTTATCCTAAAGCTGGAGAAGAGGGGTAAGCTGATATCCAAACTGACTAGGCCCTAAACACAGCTGCCCAGGCTAGAGCATTTCTCACATTTGCAGCTCTGCAGACATGGAACGAATTATTAAGGGGAGAGCCTAGAGGCTGGATGTCCTGAACCCACTCCCCTCTGTATCAACATACTCTTCACCGCAGGGTTTGGTGTTCTTTACCAGAGCCAAGGTCATCACCTGCCCATAGCAAGGGCTTAATAAATATCTGTTGAATTATGTTGCTTAATATCTGTAAATTAGAAGTGTTGTGTGGCTTTCTAAGCCCCATTAGCCCTGATTTTCTTTATTGCTTTTAACCCTCACAACAACTCTATGGGGTTAGGATTATGGTCCCCGTTACACAGGTAAGAAAGATGAGGTTTAAGGAGGGGAGATGCCTTTCCTAAAGTCACAGTTGTGGAAGTGTCAGAGGTGGGATTGACCCCAGGTTTGTTTGGCCTCGAAGTCCATGCCCCTACTCATCACACAGACTTTTGGAAGCAATTTGTAAAATTTACTTTCCTTTTTAAAAAAAAAAAAAATTTTATAATCCCCTACTAAATAAAACAGACAAAATAATTTTTATTGGTGTTAATTTATTTTTAGGTTTAAAGTATAACATTAACTGATATCACCAATTTTCAACCTTTTTCATGTCATGGCACACAAACTAATTACTAAAATTCTGTGGCACACCAAAAAATATTTTTGTAGCCTGACCAGGTGGTGGCACAGTGGATAGAGCGTTGGACTGGGATGCAGAGGACTCAGGTTCGAGGCCCCGAGGTTACCAGTTTGAGCGCGGGCTCATCTGGTTTGAACAAAGCTCACCAGCTTGGACCCAAGGTCGCTGGCTCGAGCAAGGGGTTACTCGGTCTGCTGAAGCCCGCGGTCAAGGCACATAAAAAACCCCAAACAAACAAAAAATATTTTTGTGCCTGACCAGGCAGTGGCGCAATGGATAGAGCGTCGGAGTGGGATGCAGAAGACCCAGGTTTGAGACCCCAAGGTCGCCAGCTGGAGCGTGGGCTCATCTGGTTTGAGCAAAAGCTCACCAGCTTGAGCCCAAGGTCGCTGGCTTGAGCAAGGGCTTACTCCGTCTGCTGAAGGCCCGTGGTCAAGGCACAAATGAGAAAGCAATCAATGAACAATTAAGGTGTTGCAACACACAACGTAAAACTAATGATTGATGTTTCTCATCTCTCTGTTCCTATCCCTCTCTCTCTCTCTGTCTCTAAAAAACAAAATATATATATATTTGCATATATGATAAAAAATAAGTATAACTTTCATTCATTAACATTGGACAGCTATTGTTGTGTTGGCAGTTGTCATTTTTTATTTGACAATTAAAACAGTCAGTGCCCCTAACTAAATAATCAGCAACTGCATGTATTCCAAATTCTTGCAGCATACTGGCTGAAAATTGCTGACTTAGCCCTGGCAAGTTAGTTCAGTTGGTTAAGTGTTATGCTGATGAATCATGGTTATGAGTTCGATCCCGGTCAGGGCACATACAAGAATTAACCAATGAATCTATAAATAAGTAGAACAACAAATTGATGTCTCTTCTCAAATCAATAAAAATAAATGTAAAAATTGCTAGCTTATATGTAGCCCATTAAAGACAGTTCCATGTGCAAAGTAAGTGTTCATTCAATAAAGACTTGTTGAATAAATGAACAGACTGAAACAAGGAAAATGAATGGAGGTTACAATCCCCTCATGACCGGCAGCATCTGTTTTTCCCACCTGCAATTGGAATTATCTGCAAAGTAGTGAGACAGTTCTGATCCTATGGAGATTTCTTTGTGAATGGCAACAAGTTTTCTTTTTTTTTTTTTTTAACCTATTGCTTTGCAGTCTTAAGATGCACTTAAATTTAGTAACAACCACAAAAATGAAAAAAAAATGTTACTCCTAAACTAGTCCAAGATTGACCGCCAATCCTCAAGTTAATAATTTTCAACTCCTCTGACATAGAGGCCAAACTTAACACTTCTGAGTGCCTGAATTATTTTAACAGCAGTTCTCTCTCTCTCTCTCTCTCTCTCTCTCTCTGTCTCTCTCTCTCTCTCTTTATATAGATTGTATTTAGACCTAGCCAGGTAGCTTGGTTGGTTCAAGCCTGGTCCCAAAACACAGAGGTTACCAGTTGGGAACAAATTGATGTTCTTCTCTCTCTCCTTTCCTTTCTCACTGAAATCAATAAATAAACTTTTTTTTTTTTTTTTTTTTTTTACAGGGACAGAGAGAGTCAGAGAGAGGGATAGGACAGGGACAGACAGGAACGGAGAGAGATGAGAAGCATCAATCATCAGTTTTTTGTTGCGAGACCTTAGTTGTTCATTGACTGCTTTCTCATATGTGCCTTGACCGCGGGGCTTCAGCAGACAGAGCAACCCCTTGCTCGAGCCAGCGACCTTGGGTCCAAGCTGGTGAATTTTTGCTCAAACCAGATGAACCTGCACTCAAGTTGGCGACCTCAGGGTCTCAAACTTGGGTCCTCTGCATCCCAGTCCAACGCTCTATACACTGCGCCACCGCCTGGTCAGGCAATAAATAAACATTTTAAAAAAAGATTTTGTTTGCCCTGGCTGGTTGGCTCAGTGGTAGAGCATGGGCCTGGCGTGCAGGAATCCCGGGTTTGATTCCCAGCCAGGGCACACAGGAGAAGCGCCCATCTGCTTCTCCACCCCTCCCCCTCCCTCTCTGTCTCTCTGTTCCCCTCCCACAGCCAAGGCTCCATTGGAGCAAAGTTGGCCCGGGCGCTGAGGATGGCTCTATGGCTTCTGCCTCAGGCACTAGAATGGCTCTGGTTGCAGCAGATGGGCAGAGCATCGCCCCCTGTTGTTTATTGTTTTTAGAGAGAGAAGATACAGGGTGAGGAGGAGCAGGATGCATCAACTCATAATAGTTGCTTCTCTTACGTTCCTTGATCGGGCAAGCCAGGGGTTTTCAACTGGCCATCTCACCATTCCAGGTCTCCACCTCATCCACTGCCCCACCACAGGTCAGGAATAACTGCAGTTTTCAAAAAATAGATTTGTTAATGAAATTTAAACCGATCCTTTGCGGAGTTTCAGAGGCACTTCCAGAAACCTGTTGAAACGCATTCCGTCTCCAGCCTTGTATGACAGACAGTACCCTCTCCCCAACCACAAACTTGAAACTTGCTCCCAACGCAGTTCCTTTTCTTTTAACTTAATTTAACCTTTCTACATTAATTTTTCAATTATAGTTGACATTAATATTATTTTATATTAGTTTCTGGTGTACCTCCTCTTTCTGTAACACGTTCCTTCCGCAGCCTACAGTTTACAACAATTAGGGAACAATTGAGATCCCCTCCCGACGCAGAGAGTTCGTCCCGCCCTGAAGGAGTTGATTGGCAGGCTACACTGGGAGCGCCCCCAACAGCGCAGCCAGGCCCTCCCGAAGGTCCGCCCCCATCCCGCCCTGTAGGCGGTCCGGGTTTGTTTTGGCGTCAAGCGCGCTCTATGATGACGCCACGACGCTAACGCCTGAGGATGGCGGCGGCGGCGGCGGGGGTTGTGGCCGTGGCCACGGGCCCGAGAGGGTCAGCACAGCCACCAGGACGCCGAAGAGCCCACCGCCCCCGCGAGGTGAGGCGGCCCGGCCCAGGGCTACGGCCCAACGGGCGGGAGGGGCTGAGGAGCTGCGGCCACGGTCGCTTCCTGACGCACCGGGCCTGTCCTTGTCCAGACCGGAGCCCTTGGCCCGTGCCAGGTGTGCCGGGGCCTACGGGGCTGGGGAGCAGGCCAGACAATGGCTGCTCGGGGTCCCCGGTGTCCAAGTCTAAAGTGGCCTTGAAACGTGTTGCTGCTCTGGGTAGCCCTTCTCTGGGGTCTCGTGGACCTGTTGAACGTGGTCAGCTGCCCTGCCTGCTGTTCAGCCAGCCGGCGTCGGTCACGGTGAACTAACTAACCCGGTTTTCCTCACTCCCTTCTCGTGTCCAGCACCTACTGCACACCCCTCAACGCCAGGGTCTGGCGGGGAGCTAGTCGCTTTCTTACTCAGTCTGGGAAAGAGCAGGCCTGAGCCCAGTCAGGTCGCCTGCCCTGGAAACTAGTCATCCCTCTGTTTATAAGGGGAAGCCCAACTGTCCATGCTCACTCCCGCCAAATGGAGTTGCTGAAGTGATAATTCTCACCTGAATAAGAGCTTCACTGCCTAAAACCGGCTTCTTGGTTCCTTACAGGATAAAGTCTAAGCTTCTTAGGAAGGCATTCAGGGCTCTTCATAATCTGAAAGGTCTAACCCTGAACTCAACACCTGGGCATTTCTGCCTTCTGTTTACATATTTTGTTGGGGCATGTAGGCCTTCTGTTAGCTCTGTGGTTTAATACCCTTGTGCTTTAGATACACAATTTTCTCATTTTGTAATACTCTTATTTTCCCTTCCACCAGTATGAAAAATTTACATCTGTCTTTTAAAATTCACTTTAGGGCCCTGGCCTGTTGGCTCAGTGGTAGACCATTGGCCCAGCTTGCAGAGGTCCCTGGTTTGTTCTCCGGGCACATATGAGAAGTAGCCATCTGCTTCTCTTTCCTCCCCATTCTCTCCTTTCTCACAGCCAGTGGCTTAATTGGTCTGAGCATCAGCTCTGAGCGCTGAGGACTGCTTGTTAGTCCAAGTGTCGGCCTCAGGCAATGAGGATAGCTTGGTTTAGTGGAGCATTTGCCACTTAAAAAGAAAAATCACCTTAGATTTCATTTCCTTGGAAAAGCCTTCCTTACTTCACATGTAACCATTGATGACTGCAGGGTTTTTTTTTGTTTTTGTTTTTGTATTTTTCTGAAGTGAAAAGCAGGGAGGCAGAGAGACTCCTGCATGCACCCTACCAGGCTCCACCCGGCATGCCCACTAGGGGGCGAGGCTCTGCCTGTCTGGGGCATTGCTCCGTTGCAACCGGAGCCATTCTAGTGCCTGAGGCGGAGGCTGTTCAACACCCAGGCCAACTTTGCTCCAATGGAGCGTTGGCTGCGGGAGGGGAAGAGAGAGAGAGAGAGGAAGGAGAGTGGGAAGGATGGAGAAGCAGATGGGCACTTCTCCTATGTGCCCTGGCTGGGAATCAAACCCAGGACTTCCACACTCTGGGCCAATGCTCTACCACTGAGAGAAACAGCCAGAGCCAACTCTGCACTTTTATTCATGCTACTACTGTTGAGTAGATCATGTTATGTCACATAATGGTGAGTTTGGGGTTGTGCTTTCTATCTGTACCTGAGTATATGGCTCTGCCTGGCATAAAGTGGAGCTAAAATCCACTGGGATAGGAAGCTGTTTTAAGAATGTATACTGACTCAGCTGTTTTTTGAGCACCTATTAGGGCTCAGGGTCTGAGATGAGTACAGCAAATGTGTATTTTGTGTTTGCGCATGCATGCATGCATATGTGTGTGGTAGGTGTTGCAGCCTTGTCAACCTTGATGATCTAAAGTAGTTTTTCAAGATGCAAATTCAAGAGTCTTTTTGGTCCAGTGGGAAGGGCTAGCTGTGCCTTGTCGCCTTCTGTTGCAGTTTCATTGCCCATACTTTGGGGAGGCAGTGTGATTTGATGGTTAGACATGAGCTCTAGACTCTGAAAGATGGAATAATTTCTGTCTTTTTTGAGATCTTGAGGCTCTTGAGTCCTAGTTTGTTCATTGTAAAACAGTAATAATCATACCTACTCTGTGTGGTTGCAGAGAGGAGTGAGAGTGCATATAAGACACTTAGAACAGGTGGAACTCTGTAAATGGAAGTCACTGTGTTTACTAATGTCTGTTCTCCCCAGAATATGTCCCGTGCTAAAAGGAGATCTCATCTTAGTAAGCCTACTTGCTTTTCAGACTGAGCCTCATGTAGGAATCTATCTTATGCTATGATTCCTCAAGGTCTTTTCTGGTCATCTGGGAAAGCTCTGACAAAACTGCTTCTTCTACTCTGTCCAGTTGTAGTGGGCCATTCCCCTAGGACCCTTGTCGGCAAACTGTGGCTCGCGGGCCATATGTGGCTCTTTGGCCCCTTGAGTGTGGCTCTTCCACAAAATACCATGTGCGGGTGCTACCTAGATAAGGAATGTACCTACCTATATAGTTTAAGTTTAGAAAATTTGGCTCTCAAAAGAAATTTCAATCGTTGTACTGTTGATATTTGGCTCTGTTGACTAATGAGTTTGCCAACCACTGCCCTAGGAGAAATTCAGAATGCTGACTCACTAGAAGGTGAGTTTGCTGAATAAGCATATTGTCCAGATCTAATTGCAGTTCTTGTACTTGTTAAGTTATATTAATGGGCTAAAGAAAGTGCATCTTGCCTGACCAGGCGGTGGCACAGTGGATAGAGTGTCGGACTGGGATGCAGAAAACCCAGGTTCGAGACCCCGAGGTCGCCAGCTTGAGCGCGGGCTCATCTGGTTTGAGCAGAGCTCACCAGCTTGGACCCAAGGTCTCTGGCTCAAGCAAGGGGTTGCTCGGTCTGCTGAAGGCCCACAGTCAAGGCACATATGAGAAAGCAATCAATGAACAACTAAGGTGTTGCAACACGCAACGAAAAACTAATGATTAATGCTTCTCATCTCTCCGTTCCTGTCTGTCTCTGTCTATCCCTCTCTCTGTCTCTATAAAAAAAAAGAAAAAAAAAGAAGGTGCATCTTTCAGGGAATCTGTTTGTTTCTGACACTGAGCTAGAATGGAATGCAGTACTCTTGCAGATCTTAGTGTCTGTGGAATCTGAAATAGATACTGGGATTCTTTGTCAGTCACATAAATGGGTGAGACTTTCATTTGGCCTTCTGTTATACTTTATAAATATGAGCATGTTATGTGGGCAATTTCAGTCCTCTTCAGAGCTTCTCAACTGTATGATGTGAATGGGCTATAGGTGTTCAAGGGCATTGGCCCTTAATCTTGGAGATAGCTGAGAACATCTGTCTCCACTGATCATAGGGTACACAGAAAAGTTTGAGAAATACAGCCCTGAGAGAAAGGAAGCAATTCTGTTTGTTGAGAGCTGGAAAGAGACTTACTTATTTGAACTTATTTTCCTTCCAAGAATCTTACTCAGTGAGTATTAAGCTAATTTGTGTTGGCTAGGTCATCACTGAGCTAATTCTTGGTACAGCCCTCTGTTGCCATGGTGTCTAATGTGATGCTAAAGTAGAAAAATGTGGTGTTTTAATTTGCTGGGAGAAAATTATTTCAGAGGGACTCCTTCCAGGCTGCCAGCCTTTGAGTGGCCTCACAGGGCACCATAACGGTAATGGATTAAGGGATCCTTGATGTGGAGCCATCTGGGCTGTAAATTCCTTGAGAGCAGAGATTATGGCTACCTTCTTTTTTGTCTTTCACAGTCCCTGGCAAAGTTCCTGGCTCACAGCAGGAGCTCAGTAAATATTTGTGGGTTGAACTTTGGGATTTTGGAAGGAGAACCCCACATACGTTGCCAGAGTCCTTTTTTTTTTTTTGGTGACAGAGACAGAGTCAGAGAGAGGGACAGATAGGGAAGACGGACGGAAAGGGAGAGAGATGAGAAACATCAATTCTTCGTGCGATTCCTTAGATGTTCATTGATTGATTTCTCATATGTGCCTTGACCGGGGGGCTACAGAAGACTGAGTGACCCCTTGCTCGAGCCAGCAACCTTGGGCTCAAGCTGGTGAGCCTTGCTCAAACCAGATGAGCCCGCGTTCAAGCTGGCGACCTCGGGGTCTCGAACCTGGGTCCTCTGCGTTCCAGTTCGATGCTCTATCCACTGTGCAACCGCCTGGTCAGGCGAGTTTGTATTTTTGACAATGGGATGGGCAGTAGGTAGGATGTCTTGGTGTAGTTGGGGTCACAATAAAATGAGGAAGACACCCACAAGGAAGAGTTGCAGTGTTTTCTCCTGAACGTGAAGCTGGCTCTTGGTGTTGCTTGTGCAACTGCCTTTTTTTATTTTATTTTATTTTATTTTTTTCGTATTTTTCTGAAGCTGGAAACAGGGAGAGACAGTCAGACTCCCGCATGCGCCCGACCAGGATCCACCCGGCACGCCCACCAGGGGCTACCCTCCGGGGCGTCGCTTTACCAGAGCCACTCTAGTGCCTGGGGCAGAGGCCAAGGAGCCATCCCCAGCGCCCGGGCCATCTTTGCTCCAATGGAGCCTTGGCTGCGGGAGGGGAAGAGAGAGACAGAGAGGAAGGAGAGGGGGAGGGGTGGAGAAGCAGATGGGCGCTTCTCCTATGTGCCCTGGCCGGGAATTGAACCCAGGTCCCCTGCACGCCAAGCCGACGCTCTACCGCTGAGCCAACTGGCCAGGGCCTGCAACTACTTTTTGTCATTGATGATCGTTCTTCTCTTCCTTTGGGAGAGTAAGAGGGAGAGGATGCAGTCTGAATGGTTTTTGTTAAAAATAAAATGAGGAAGACACAACAAATTGTTGAACCTCTTTCCCTCTCTCAGTCGTAAGGCAGGAGTCTGCCCACCAATTATCATGTTCTTTTTTTTTTAATTAATTCTTTTTTTTTTTTTTTTTTTTTTTTTTTTAGAGAGGAGAGGGAGAGACAGTGAGAGTGGAGAGACAGAGAGAAGGGGGGGGGAGGAGCTGGAAGCATCAACTCCCATATGTGCCTTGACCAGGCAAGCCCAGGGTTTCGAACCGGCGACCTCAGCATTTCCAGGTCGACACTTTATCCACTGCGCCACCACAGGTCAGACATATCATGTTCTTGAGAAGTGAGGTCCCAAGTTGCTACATTCTAAAAAGAAGTCATAACACTTTTTATTCTGAAATAATACTAAAAGTTACAACATTCTAGAAATGAAAAATGTACAGTGTCTTTAGACACAAACATGAATAATTTGGTGTATAATCCTCCAGCATTTTTTTCTTATGCATATACTAGTCTATACATTTCTATAATATGTATTTTTGTTACCTTTTAAATTTATTTATTTATTTATTTATTTTTTGGTATTTTTCTGAAGTAGGAAACAGGGAGGCAGTCAGACAGGCTCCCGCATGCGCCTGACTGGGATCCACCCAGCACGCCCACCAGGGGGCGATGCTCTGCTCATCTGGGGCTTCGCTCTGTTGTAACCACAGCCATTCTAGCGCCTGAGGCAGAGGCCACAGAGCCATCCTTAGCGCCCGGGCCAACTTTGCTCCAATGGAGCCCTGGCTGCGGGAGGGGAAGAGAGAGACAGAGAGGAAGGAGAGGGGGAGGGGTGGAGAAGCAGATGGGCGCTTCTCCTGTGTGCCCTGGCCGGGAATCGAACCCAGGACTCCTGCACGCCAGGCTGATGCTCTACCACTGAGCCAACTGGCCAGGGCCTACCTTTTTAAATTTTATTTATTTTTTTTAACTAGAGTGACAAAGACAGACAGGAATGGAGAGAGATGAGAAGCATTTCTTAGTGTGTCACTTTAGTTCATTAATTGCTTCTCATATGTGCCTTCACCCAGGGTAGTGGGGTTCAGCTGAGCCAGTGACCCCTTGCTCAAGCCAGTGACCTTGGGCTCAAGTCAGCGACCTTTGGGCTCAAGCCAGCCACCATGGAGTCATGTCTATGATCCCACACTCAAGCTGGCAACTTCAGGGTTTCAAACCTGAGTCCTCACATTCCAGGTTGACGCTCTAACCACTGTGCCACCGCCTGGTCAGTTTGTTAACTTAAAAAATATAATATGTGGTGATGATTTTAAAATATAGCAACAGTACAGCCTGACCGGGTGGTGGCACAGTGGATAGAGCGTTGAACTGGGATGCGGAAGACCCAGGTTTGAGACCCCGAGGTTGCTGGCTTGAGCAAGGGGTTACTCGGTCTGCTGAAGGCCCGCAGTCAAGGCACATATGAGAAAGCAATCAATGAACAATTTAAGGTGTTGCAGTGCGCAACAAAAAACTAATGATTGATGCTTCTCACCTATCTCTTCGTTCCTGTCTGTCTGTCCCTGTCTATCCCTCTTTCTGAATCTCTCTCTGTCTCTATAAAATAAATAAATAAATAAAAAATATAGCAACAGCACAGAAGTATATAAAGTGAGAAGTAAAAGCTCCCCTTCCTTCCTTCTGCCTGTTCCCTTCACATTCTCATACCCTAGAGACAATTCTGTCAATAGGTTCTCTTCTACCCTTCCAGGATAAGTTTTTTCCATATGTATGTCTGACTTTTAAAAATTCATCACTGGACATATGCTTACCTGCTTTTTTTTTTTTTTTAAAGATTTTATTTATTCATTTTAGATAGAGGAGATAGAGAGAAAGGCCAAGAGAGAGAAGGGGGAGGAGCAGGAAGCATCAACTCCCATACATGCCTTGATCAGGCAAGCCTGGGGTTTTGAACCGGCAACCTCAGTGTTCCAGGTCAATGCTTTTATCCACTGTGCCACCGCAGGTCAGGCTTTACCTGTTATTTTTAAACTACTTAATACATCACAGACGTGGATCCTGGCATAAAGCCACTCAATAAAATTAAGTAACTGGTATCTTTGTCAATATATATGGATTTACCTCATTTTATTTTCTTATTTTCATTTCTTTATGTGTTAAGTGGATAATTTTTTTTTCTCCTAGTTTTTTTTCCCTCATTTAAAAAAAAATTTTTTTTTAATTTTTTACAGAGACAGAGAATGAGTCAGAGAGAGGGATAGACAGACAGGAATGGAGAGAGATGAGTAGCAACAATTATTAGTTTTTCATTGCGAGTTGCAACACTTTAGTTGTTCATTGATTGCTTTCTCATATGTGCCTTGACCGCGGGCCTTCAGCAGACCAAGTAACCCCTTGCTGGAGCCAGCGACCTTGGGCTCAAGCTGGTGGGCTTTTGCTCAAACCAGATGAGCCCGCGCTCAAGCTGGCGACCTTGGGGTCTCGAACCTGGGTCCTCTGCATCCCAGTTCGACGCTCTATCCACTGCGCCACTGCCTGGTCAGGCTTTCCCTCATTTTTTTTTTTTTTTTTTTTCATTTTTCTGAAGCTGGAAACAGGGAGAGACAGTCAGACAGACTCCCGCATGCGCCCGACTGGGATCCACCCGGCACGCCCACCAGGGGCGATGCTCTGCCCACCAGGGGGTGATGCTCTGCCCATCCTGGGCGTCGCCATGTTGCGACCAGAGCCACTCTAGAGCCTGGGGCAGAGGCCACAGAGCCATCCCCAGCGCCCGGGCCATCTTTGCTCCAATGGAGCCTTGGCTGCGGGAGGGGAAGAGAGAGACAGAGAGGAAAGCGCGGCGGAGGGGTGGAGAAGCAAATGGGCGCTTCTCCTATGTGCCCTGGCCGGGAATCGAACCCGGGTCCTCCGCACGCTAGGCCGACGTTTCCCTCATTTTTAAAAAGATTTTATTTATTGATTTTTAGAGAGAGAGTGAGAGAAGAGGGGGGAGGAGCGGGAAGCCTAACACATAAGTTTCTTCTTGTATGTGCCTTGACCAGGCAAGCCCGGGGTTTCAAACTGGTGTACTCAGTGTTCCAGGTTGACCCTCTGTCCACTGCACTGCCACATTCAGGCAAGTTTACCTCATTCTTTTCAAAAGCTGCAGTTCATTTCATGATAGGAATATATCTTAAGTTATTTAATTATTCTCTTACTGATCATTATTTGGGTTGTTTCCATTTCTTCCTTATTATAAAGAATGCTGCCATACACTTTATTATACAAATATATCTTTGTATATTTGTGAAAGTGATTTAATAGTATTATTTCTGAAAATGAAATTGCTGATCCTATGTCAATTTTCTTGTTTCAAAAAGCAGGATCATGAAAGAATAAAACACACACACAGTCTGGCCAGGCGGTGGCACAGTGGATAGAACGTCAGACTGGGATGCGGAAGACCCAGGTTCGAGACCCTAAGGTTGCCAGTTTGAGCATGGGTTCATCTGGCTTGAGGAAAAAGCTCACCAGCTTAGACCCAAGGTCGTTGGCTTGAGCAAGGGGTTATTCAGTCTGCTGAAGGCCCATGGTCAAGGCACATATGAGAAAGCAATCAATGAACAACTAAGGTGTCGCAATGCGCAACGAAAAACTAATGATTGATGCTTCTCATCTCTCCGTTCCTGTTGTCTGTCCCTGTCTATCCCCCACTCTGACTCTCTCTCTGTCTCTGTAAAAAAATAAAATAAAATAAAACACACACATACACACACACACAGCAGGATCATGAAAGAATAACACACACACACACACACACACGGATCACATAGTTCCCCCAAAGCTGCATAGACATAGGTTTTTGTCTAAAGTGATGGGCTTCTTTGACTGATATATCTCTGCTTGCCTCATGATGGTTAGATGTGCTGTTTAGCAGTAATTATGTCTTGGATTACTGAGAAATTACTGCCTACTTCATTTTGATAGATAATCTTTTAAAACATGGGAGTAGAATATAGAAATCTTTGTAGGCAAAAGGTTGTGAAACTGCTGTGAAGAACAATTTTAGGGAATGTTATTAAGAGGGCTGTGTGCCTGTGGGCCCCTGTCTGGGAGACATCCACAGAACTGGCTTCTGTGTTTAGGAAATTGTTTTAGAATCCATCTTTGCCCCCTTCTAGGCCCCAGGCCTCCCCCACAGATGGGGTCAGGTCTGGCAGCTTATGGTAAATTTGCTTTGGAGTTCAGAAAACAATCTGTAAAACCCAGATAGACCAGAGAATTCCAGCCTCCTTTGTTGTTGAGGACATTTACACAGGCCCGTAGAGCATGGCTGCGGTTTAACCAGCAATCTGGCCCCCTTCTGCCACTTGAAATTTCTGAGGTTCTGGGGTTGTTGCCTCATAGCAAACAAAAATCCGAGAGCCAGACCACCTTTCGTTTACTGTTAGTGAACGCTCTGAGCTTAGCACTTTGCTGTTTGCCACAGAGAGAGTTCTAGAAGTGGCCCCTTCCCTCAAGGGGCTAACAACTCTAGTGACCAGAGGCAATCAAGAGTACACAAGTGAGCAGTGTGACCCAGATTATTTTTCTTCTTAAGATTTTATTTTTTGATTTTACAGAGAGAGGAAGGAGTGGGTAGTAAGAAGTATCAACTCATAGTTGCTTCACTTTAGTTATTTGTTGATTGCTTGTGTATGTACCTTGACTGGGCAAGCCTAGTGTTTCGAACCTGTGACCTCAGCATTCCAGATCAACACTTTATTCACTGCGCCACCACAGGTCAGGCCCTAGATTGTATTTGGAATGGAGGTTTCAAAAGACAGTCCCTTCAGGAAGTTTTGGTGATTCACCAGCTGAGTGGTAAAAGAAAGAATTGAGGCCTTGACCTGATGAGGCCCAGCTCTGGTATTCCTGGAGTTTTTTCTATATAATGGAAGGAGCTCTAGATGGAGAATCAGGAGGTTTGGGTCCATGCTCAGCCATCACTATTTGAGTGACCTTCATTTCTGTAGACTACAGTGTAGAGTATTATTGAGGACAGTAGTGTTGAATAGGCACTCTCGCCCACTGCCACACTCTGTCCAACACACTTGCTTTTCTTGAGAAGTGCTTTCTTTTTGATATTTGTTTGCATGGTCTTTTGGGGGTGGGGTTTACTTTATTTTAATTGAATTTATTGGGGTACAGGTTCAGGTATGCAACTCAATAAAACATCATCTGACCATTGCATTGTGTGCCCATCGCTTCAAGCAATCTCTTTTGCCCCATTATCCCCCCTTTGCCCACCTCCACCTATCCCATGCCCCCTTTCCCTCTGGCTATCATCACACTGTTGTCTGTGTCTACATGTTATATAGAAATTTTTATTTTTGCTTAATCCCTTCACCTTTTATTCAGTCCCCCAACCACACTCTGACAGTTGTCAGTCTGTTCTTTTTTTTTTTTTTTTTTTTTTTTTACAGAGGCGGAGATAGACAGGGACAGGCAGACAGGAACGGAGAGAGATGAGAAGCATCAGTCATCAGTTTCTCGTTGTGCGTTGTGACTTCTTAGTTGTTCATTGATTGCTTTCTCACATGTGCCTTGACCGCGGGCCTTCAGCAGACCGAGTAACCCCCTGCTGGAGCCAGCGACCTTGGGTCTAAGCTGGTGAGCTCTTTGCTCAAGCCAGATGAGCCCGCGCTCAAGCTGGCGACCTTGGGGTCTCGAACCTGGGTCCTTCCGCATCCCAGTCCGACGCTCTATCCACTGCGCCACCACCTGGTCAGGCTGTTGTTCTGCTTATTTATGTACTCGGTAGTTTCTTGTATGTTCCCTGACTGGGGATTGAACCCACAACCTGGACATTTCAGGATGACACTAAGCAACTGAGCTACCCAGCCAGGGCCTACCACAGCTTTTTTATCCACTTATCTATTGATGGGCACTTGGGCTGTTTCCAGATCTTTTTTTTTTTTTTTTTCTGAAGCTGGAAACGGGGAGAGACAGTCAGACAGACTCCCACATGCGCCCGACCAGGATCCACCTGGCACGCCCACCAGGGGTGAGGCTCTGCCCACCAGGGGGTGATGCTCTGCCCCTCCGGGGCATCGCTCTGCCACGACCAGAGCCACTCTAGCGCCTGGGGCAGAGGCCAAGGAGCCATCCCCAGCGCCCGGGCCATCTTTGCTGCAATGGAGCCTTGGCTGCAGGAGGGGAAGAGAGAGACAGAGAGGAAGGAGGGGAGGGTGGAGAAGCAAACGGGCGCTTCTCTTATGTGCCCTGGCCGGGAATCGAACCCGGGTCCCCCGCACGCCAGGCCGACGCTCTACCGTTGAGCCAACTGGCCAGGGCCCCAGATCTTAGCTATTGTAAATGCTGCACTGAACATGAGAATGCATATATTTTTTCAAATTAGTGTTTTGGGATTCTTAGAATATATTCCCAAAGTGGGATTGCTGTGTCAAAAGGCAGTTCCATTTTTAATATTTTGAGGGAATTCCAAACTGTTTTCCACAGTGGCTACACTGGTCTGCATTCTCACCAGGTTCCTTTTTCTCTACACCCTTGCCAACTCTTGTTGTTTATCGATTTATTAATGAAAGCCATTCTGGCAGGTGTGAAGTGATATCTCATTGTAGTTTCAGTTTGCATCTCTGATAATTAGTGATCATTGTGGTCAGAGAGAATGTTTTTACTTTCTTACGGAGTGCTGTGGATCAGGCTGAGAGTTGAGTGTGTGAAGGCTGACTCTAGAGAGTTCAGTACTTTTTGCAAAATGTATTCAGATTGGTGCTTTGAAGGGAATAGGGACTTGTAATAGTGTGCTCCTCCTGGGAGGTCTCTCCTGAGGCTTTCCTCCCTCAGCCTCATTCACCCTTATGCCCAACCTGGGCACCGTGCTGGGGACATATTCAGGAAAGCTGAGGAAGGAAAGCACTCTGCCCTTCTTCCCAGAAAGAGTTTTACCAGCTGCCCCCCCTGTCCCTATGTCTGCCTCTTCATTTGACAGCTGTTGAAAGAGAATTAACATATATGATTGGAAGGCGGAGCAGCTGTGATCACCTGGAGGCTACCAGTCATTCTTCCTTCCCAGAGCTGGCACCCTCCGTTCTTTACTTTATTTATTTATTTATTTTTAATAACTTACATTATTTCTGTTTTATTTATATTTAAGTCTGAACGATGTTTTATTTTTTTTATTTTATTTTTTTTTATTTATTCATTTTAGAGAGGAGAGAGAGAGAGAGACAGAGAGAGAGAGGAGAGAGAGACAGGGGGGAGGAGCTGGAAGCATCAACTCCCATATGTGCCTTGACCAGGCAAGCCCAGGGTTTCGAACTGGCGACCTCAGCATTTCCAGGTCGATGCTTTATCCACTGCGCCACCACAGGTCAGGCTTCACTTTATTTTTTTGATGTGCACACGTGCACATGTTAGAGACAGATAGACAGGAAGGGAGAGAGATGAGAAGCATCAATTCTTTGTTGCGGCACCTTAGTTGTTCATTGATTGCTTTCTCATATCCACCTTGACTGGGGGTTCTCCAGCTGAGCCCTTGCTCAAGCCAGCGACCCTCGGCTCAAGCGAGGAACCTTGGGCTTCAAGCTAGTGACCATGGGGTCATGTCTATGATCCCATGCTCAAGCTGGCTACCCCGCATTCAAGCTAGTGAGCCCACACTTGAGCCAGATGAGCTCGTGCTTAAGCGGGTGACCTCAGGGTTTTGAACCTGGGTCTTCTGTGTCCCAGGCCGATGCTCAATGTACTATGCCACCATCTGGTCAGGGCACTTTTTTAAAATTAATTAAATTTATTGGATGACTGGTTCTCATGTCCTCTGCTATTATTTTTTTAAGTGAGAGGAGGGGAAGATAGACTCCTGCATGCACCCCAACTGGGATCCACCCAGCAACCCCCGTCTGGGGCCAAGGTTCAACTCAACCTAGCTATCCTTAGCGTCTAAGGCTGATGCTTGGACCAACCAAGCTATCCTCAGTGCCCAGGGCTGATGCTTGAACCAGTCAAGCCACTGGCTGTGAGAAGCAAAGAGAGAGAGAAGGGGGAGAGGGAGGGGAAGAGAAATAGATGGTTGCTTCTCATGTGTGCCCTGACTGAGGATAGAACCTGGGATGTCTGCATGCCTGCAGATGCTCTGTCCACTGAGCAAATCAGCCAGGGCCCATGTCCTTCATTCTTTTTTTTTTTTTTTTAACAGAGACAGAGAGAGAGTCAGAGAGAGGGATAGATAGGGACAGACAGATAGGAATGGAGAGAGATGAGAAGCATCAATCATTAGTTTTTCGTTGCGACACCTTAGTTGTTCATTGATTGCTTTCTCATATGTGCCTTGACCGTGGGGTTACAGCAGACTGAGGGACCCCTTGCTCAAGTCAGCGACCTTGGGTCCAAGCTGGTGAGCTTTGCTCAAACCAGATGAGCCCGCGCTCAAGCTGGCGACCTTGGGGTCTCGAACCTGGGTCCTCTGCATCCCAGTCTGACGCTCTATCCATTGTGCCACCACCTGGTCAGGCCATGTCCTTCATTCTTGATGTGTAGTTAAGAAGGTGAGGTACCAAAGCCCTGGCCGGTTGGCTCAGTGGTAGAGCGTCGGCCTGGCGTGCAGGAGTTCCGGGTTCGATTCCTGGCCAGGGCACACAGGAGAAGCACCCATCTGCTTCTCCACCCCTCCCCCTCTCCTTCCTCTCTGTCTCTCTCTTCCCCTCCTGCAGCCAAGGCTCCATTGGAGCAAGGTTGGCCTGGGCGCTGAGGATGGCTCCGTGGCCTCTGCCTCAGGCGCTAGAATGGCTCTGGTTGCAACAGAGCACGTCCCAGATGGGCAGAGCATCACCCCCTGGTGGGTGTGCCGGGTGGATCCCGGTCGGGCGCACGAGGGAGTCTGTCTGACTGCCTCCCTGTTTCCAACCTCAGAAAAATACAAAAAAAAAAAGAAAAAGTTGAGGTACCAGTATCAACCCATCTTTGAAGAGTTTCTAATTGGAACAAATGTGAGAGAGACTGTGTTCCAGGAAGGAAGAAGGAAGGTCAGAGATGGGTAATCCTTAGCTCTCTCACTACTAACTTGAAATCCTTCTGCAAGCTTTGTTTGTTTAAAGTAAAAGTCAGGCCTTTTTTTTTTATTTACAGAGACAGAGAGAGAGTCAGAGAAAGGGATAGTTACAGACAGACAGGAACGGAGAGAGATGAGAAGCATCATCATCAGTTTTTCTTTGCAACACCTTAATTGTTCATTGATTGCTTTCTCATATGTGCCTTGACCGTGAGACTTCAGCAGACCGAGTAACCCCTTGCTCAAGCCAGTGACCTTGGGTCCAAGCTGGTGAGCTTTGCTCAAGCCAGATGAGCCCGTGCTCAAGCTGGCGACCTTGGGGTCTTGAACTGGATCCTCCGCATCCCAGTCCGACGCTCTATCCACTGCACCACCACCTGGTGAGGCCAGGATTTTTCTTTTGTAAAACTTAGTTTTTCTCATCAGGACCAGACTAGGTATGCACACTTAAATAAAAAGAACCAGTGTGGGGCCAGTATGACCTGTGGTGGCACAGTGGATAAAGCGTCAACCTGGAAACACTGAGGTTGCCGGTTCAAAACCCTGGGCTTGCCTGGTCAAGGCACATATGGGAGTTGATGCTTCCTGCTCCTCCCCCCTTCTCTCTCTCTCTCTCTTTCCCCTCTCTATAATGAATAAATAAAATCTTTAAAAAAAAAAAAAAAAAAAGGACCAGTGTGTATGCTTGGAGACATTTATTTTGTGGCTCTACGGTCCTGCCTCCTCACTAGGAAGAAGTGACATCTGAGAAATGGTGTTGGATCATTCATGCAGTTTGTCTTTTCTCTGAATAGTGGTAGACATTTCTTACCATATGGTCTTAGGGATCAGGGGCCTGTGTTCTTCCTCAGGATTCTGGCCCAAGAACTATCCTTTTTCTGAACTGTAGCCCTTTACTGTATTGAGGTCTTGTGTTTTCTCTGAAGGAAGAGATGAGTTTGCAAAATTCCAAAATCTATAGTTCTAATCTTTGGCCTCTGTGACAAGGAACCTTCTTTCTTTCTTTCTTTTCTCCCTCCTTTCCTCCCTCCTCCCTCCCTCCTTCCTTCTTCCCCCACCTTCCCTCCCTCCCCCCTTCTTCCCTCCCTTCCTTCTTTCCCTTTCTTGCATTGACTTATTTTAGAGTCAGGGAGAGGAGGGGGGAAGAGAGAGAGAGAAAGAAAAGCTTTCATTTGTTGTTTCACTTTGTT
Organism: Saccopteryx bilineata; assembly: GCF_036850765.1. Lineage (NCBI taxonomy): Eukaryota > Metazoa > Chordata > Mammalia > Chiroptera > Emballonuridae > Saccopteryx > Saccopteryx bilineata. The sequence continues at coordinate 18,331,048 of NC_089498.1, forward strand.
GTGCCTTCATTGGTCCCTTCCTGTATGTACCCTGACTAGTGATTGAATCCACAGTCTTGGTATTTTGGGATGACTCTCTAACCGACTGAGCTAAACAGCCTTTTTAAATGCCTTTGTTTAAACACCATTTCCTGAACTTTTTTTTTAAATTCAGTGAGAGGAGCCTGACCTGTGGTGGCGCAGTGGATAAAGCCTCGACCTGGAACTCTGAGGTCGCTGGTTTGAAACCCTGGGCTTGCCTGGTCAAGGCATATATGGGAGTTGATGCTTCCTGCTCCTCCCTCCCCCTTCTCTCTCTCTCTCTCACTCTCTCTCTCCTCTCTAAAAAAAAAATTAATAAAAAGAACATTTTAAATTCAGTGAGAGGAGGGGAGGCAGAGAGATGGACTCCAACATGCACCCCAACTGGGATCCACCCAGCCAGCCCCCTAGGGGGCGATGCTCTGTCCATCTTGGGCCTTGCTCCGTTGTTCAGGAACCAACCTCTTAGTACCTGAGGCGGAGGCCATGGAGCCACCCTCAGCGCCTGTGGCCAACTCACTCCAATTGAGCCGTGGCTGTAGAAGGGGAAGAAAGAGAGAGAGAGAGAAGTGAGAGGGGGAAGGATGGAGAAGCAGATGGTCTCTTCTTCTGTGTGCCCTGACTGGGAATCAAACCTGTGACGTCCACATGCTGGGTCAAGGCTCTATCACTGAGCCAACCTGCCTAACACGTACCATGCTATATTGAAATTATTTTTTTTGTATTTTTCTGAAATGAGAAGCAGGGAGGCAGGCAGAGAGACAGATTCCCGCATGTGCCCAACTGGGATCCACCCAGCATGCCCACTAGGGAGCGAGGCTCTGCCCATCTTGGGCATTGCTCCACTGCAACTGGAGCCATTCTAGTGCCTGAGGCAAAGGCCATGGAACCATCCTCATAGCCCAGGCCAACTTTGCTACAATGGAGCCTTGACTGCAGGAGGGGAAGAGAGAGATAGAGAAGAAGGAGAGAGGGGAAGGGTGGAGAAGTAGATGGGTGCTTCTCCTGTGTGCCCCGTCCGGGAATCAAACCTGGGACTTCCACACACCAGACTAACGCTCTACCACTGAGCCAACAGGCCAGGGCCTTGAAATTGTCTTTATGCTTTTTATTTAGATGATGAGTTGGTTTTTTTTAAATGATTTTATTTATTGATTTTACAGACAGAGGAAGAGAGTGGGAGCAAGAAGGAGCAACTCATAGTTGCTTCACTTTAGTTGTTCATTGGCTGCTTGTTGTATGTGTCTTGCCTGAGGAAGCCCAGGGTTTTGAACAGATGACCTCAGTATTCCAGGTCAATGCTCTATCCACAGCACCACCACAAGTCAGGCTAGAGACTATGAGTTTATTGATCATATTTTGCTTGTGGGTTTTTTTTTTTTAAGTTTTTTTATTTTTTTATTTTTATTCATTTTAGAGGAGAGAGAGAGAGAGAAAGAAGGGGGGAGGAGCAGGAAGCTTCAACTCCCATATGTGCCTTGACCGGGCAAGCCCAGGGTTTTGAACCAGCAACCTCAGCATTGTTTGTGGGGTTTTTTTGTTTGTTTGTTTTGTGTGTGTGTGTGTGTGTGTGTGTGTGTGTTGAAGTATAACCTACATTGGATGTCTTACTCATTCCTGTATCTCTAGTGGGTGTTCAATAAATGTTTGATTTGAACTGATCATTTTATTTTTACTTCTGTATGTCATAATGAATAGGAAATCTTGAGCTCTTTTCTTTCACCTGTGGGCTCTTCAGATAGACTTAGAGAAGGGCAGCTTAGGTAGAAGTGACCTCTGAAATGTAATACTGCCACACTTCACCTTGTCCAAGGTCCCACGAACCAAAGGATATTAAGGTATCAGAACAATCCTGTCTGGGAAACAAATTGGGAAGCCTCCTGAATCCTCATCCCAAGGAAGCAAAGTACCCTAATCCACAGCCTGAATCACTTCTGGATGAAGCTGGTAGTGTCCTTCTAAGCTCAAAGATCCCTCTGCCTCTTGAATGATGCTCAGTGTGGTGGCTGCCCGGTTGCAGTATGCTAAGGCTTGTGGTCCTGAGTTCACTGGAATTGATTTCAGCTAGCTCTGGTACTTGTGTGACATTTTAGCCATTCATGTGGTGACTAGGAGAAGTCAGAAACCCTGAGATGGTGTTTCACTGTCAGGGCAAAGATGGTGCATTAGCAAAGTAGTGGGAACTGTCCAAGAAAGAGTTAGGTTGGGGCAGAGCCCTGGGGCAGAGGGTGGAAGTTGCAGGGGGATCGATGATGCCTGCAGGAGGCATAGAGGGTCAGGAAAGACATACATGAGAGAAGCCTTGGGGAAGCAGTTTTCTGAGCCCTGGTGAGTGATAGTGTTGGAGAGCAGTCCTCCACACTATATACCCCCATTTCAGGATTAGATGAGTCAGAGTAATAGGAATGGTTTTAACATTTAAAAAACATAGAACTTCAGCCTGACCTGTGGTGGCACAGTGGATAAAGTGTCGACCTGGAATGGCAAGGTCGCCAGTTCGAAACCCTGGGCTTGCCTGGTCAAGGCACATACAGGAAACAACTACAGTGAGTTGATGCTTCCTGTTCTCCCTCATCTCTCTCTTTCTATCTCTCCTCTCTCTCAAAATCAATCAATAAATAAAAAAATTAAAACAAAACAAAACATAGAACTTCAAAAAAAGCACATAGAACTTCAACTAGGATAAGGAACCCAGGCAGAGTAGGAAGGAACGTGGAGGCAGTAACAGCTGAGCCTAGTGCATGTTCCTGCCCTCTATCAGGGTTGAAGAGTAGCATGAGAATCAGATCCGGGGAGATGTAAGTGAAGACCATGATGCTTAGATCCAGCTTTCATCTAGAATTTTATTGAGCCTGGGCTCTGAGCATTCAGGGAATCCAGAAAAGAACCAGGTGTTCAGGCTAGGATTATCGACGGACAAGGAGGAGGCGGGAGGAGGATGGCTGGTATCCCTTCAGAGGTGTCCCTAGCTATGCTGAGTTGTCCTCTCTTCTCTGTCTGCATAGGTATAGACGGGGCGCTGCCTGCAGAGCAGGTGCTGCCAGCCTCGCTGGAGAGGATGCCCCCGTGTCCGTGATGGGCTGTGGGACAAGCAAGGTCCTTCCCGAGCCGCCCAAGGATGTCCAGCTGGATCTGGTCAAGAAGGTGGAACCCTTCAGTGGCACTAAGAGTGATGTGTATAAGCACTTCATCACGGAGGTGGACAGTGTTGGCCCTCTCAAAGCTGGGCTTCCAGCCGGCAGTCAGTGTGCAAATCCCTGCCCTGGTGCCCCCACTACTGGCCACACAGAGCCTCCCTCAGAACCACCACGCAGGGCCAGGGTGGCTAAGTACAGGGCCAAGTTCGATCCACGTGTGACAGCCAAGTATGACATCAAAGCCCTGATTGGCCGAGGCAGCTTCAGCCGAGTGGTACGTGTGGAACACCGGGCAACCCGGCAGCCATATGCCATCAAGATGATTGAGACCAAGTACCGGGAGGGGCGGGAGGTATGTGAGTCGGAGCTGCGTGTGCTGCGTCGGGTGCGCCACGCCAACATCATCCAGCTGGTGGAGGTATTTGAGACTCAGGAGCGTGTGTACATGGTGATGGAGCTGGCCACTGGTGGAGAGCTGTTTGACCGCATCATTGCCAAGGGTTCTTTCACTGAGCGTGACGCGACGCGGGTGCTGCAGATGGTGCTGGATGGCGTTCGGTATCTGCATGCACTGGGCATCACACACCGAGACCTCAAGCCTGAGAATCTGCTCTACTACCACCCAGGCACTGACTCCAAGATCATCATCACCGACTTTGGCCTGGCCAGTGCTCGCAAGAAGGGTGACGACTGCTTGATGAAAACCACGTGTGGCACACCCGAGTACATTGCCCCTGAAGTCCTGGTTCGAAAGCCCTACACCAACTCAGTGGACATGTGGGCATTGGGTGTTATCGCCTACATCCTGCTTAGTGGCACTATGCCCTTTGAAGACGACAACCGCACCCGGCTATACCGACAGATCCTCAGGGGCAAGTACAGTTACTCTGGGGAGGTGAGTCTGCCCTGCCCTGAGGATGTTGGGAGGCCCATGCTTGGGAGGCTCTATTCTGCAGCTCTCCATCAGAGGGATGTACCCTGATGGCCGTGCTGGTGGGGCCAGGCAGGTAATGTAAAAATGATGAAGTGAGACTGGTCGAGTTGTCTGAGTTTGGGTTCCCCCAAAAGTGAGTCCTAAGACAAGGATTTACAAGTGGATGGTTTAACTGGGATGTGATTCCAGTAAGCACACATGAAGGGTGGGGAAAATGAGGCAGAAAGGGAAAAGGCCAGTTCAGCCTCACTTGGGATTTTGTGAGTAATCATGTAGAACATGTCTCAGAATTATACCCTTGAGGGGCAGGGAAGTGGGTGGCTTTTAATTTATTGTCTCCTTTATGAGTAAGGAATTTCTTTGGGGATTTTAATCCCTAGGCTTCTTGGCTGTCCTGTTTGCCAGCTAATGTCAGAGAAAGTCCTCAGGCACAGCCTGACGTGTGGTGGCGCAGTGGATAAAGCGTCGACCTGGAAATGCTGAGGTCGCCGGTTCGAAACCCTGGGCTTGCCTGGTCAAGGCACATATGGGAGTTGATGCTTCCAGCTCCTCCCCCCTTCTCTCTCTCTGTCTCTCCTCTCTCTCCCTCTCTGTCTCTCTCCCTCCCTCCTTCTCTCCCTCTCTCTCTCCCTCTCTCTCTCCTCTCTAAAAATGAATAAATAAAATAAAAATTAAAAAAAGAAAGAAAGAAAGTGCTCAGGCAGAGAAGCAGAGAGCTGCAGGTGCTGGCAGTGGGAAGCTATAAGCACACACAGGGGCACCACAGCTGTAGGTGAGCTCAGATGGGCCTCTACAGTACCTGCTCCATGGGGACTGGGTCAAGCTAGAGTGACCATACTTTGCTTAAGGAGCAGCTACTGCTCATCTCTGTCCAACCTTGCCACACAGCACTGAGACCCCATGCTTCTAGACATTCCAGTTTTTGAAAGAGAATCAGAAAAATCTTATCTTAAAATGTTAGAATCTAATTCACATATTTAACCAGTGCCTTGTGTGCCAACAAACAGTAATCTGCAGGCCAGAGGCAAACAGCTGGCCATCAGTTTGTGTCTGTTGATCCATTGATAACCTGAAAAAATCCATTAGGTTTCAGTACTGCTGGGAGCTGAAAGAGGTGCAGAAAAAGTCAGCTGGGTGTTCATAGGCAGGAGGCTGACTGGGTAGGAGATGAGGCAGACCACGGGAAATAGCACTGCCCGCTAGAGCATAATGGTGTGCTCAGGGAGGTTGTGAAGAAAAGAATGTGCTTTATGGCTTTATGTGGGAGGTCAAGTAAGCTTTGTAGGACAGGATTTTGCCAAGGCAGTGGGGACCATCCCCCAAGTGCTTTATATAGAGTGCTTCCCCCAGTGTTCTCTCAGGCCTGGGCTTGTGAGGAGCTGTCTTGTCCATGCTGCTGCTGCTTTTTTTTTTTTTTTTGTCCATGCTTCTTGAGTAACCTGCATGGAGGGGAGGGAAGCTGTGGGACCAGATCCCTTCTTCAGGCCAGCTTTCCTTCCAGGGATTTTGGACTGGGCCCTCTCTGGCCCCAGCCAGCTGACCAGAGTAGCATTTCCTGCAGGAGTCACCCAAAAGCCTCACACCAATTTTCTTTCAGCATCTGAGGTCATGTGCTCCATCTTCCTCCTTGTCAGCTTCCAGAAATGGTCTTGGAGTCAGTCAAAGACTTCCTTCTCTGGGGGATTCCCAGATCACGTGTCTTAGGGTGATGTGAGGAAGGGAGGGAAGCTTTCCTCTTCAGGCCACCTCTGCTGACCACAGGCAAAGGGGAAACTGGAACGTTCTTCAACTCCTCCATAACATTTCTTATGATTTTTTTCTTTGCTCCAAATGCATTCAACAAAACAAGTGCTGGCTGGCTGGGAAGCCCCACCTACAATGTTGTGATCACAGAAGACATTGCCCTACTCACTCTCTGGGCTAGGTTTCATCAAGGATCAGAAGACCCAGAATCCACCTCACAGAGGCAGTGTTGTGCCTAGGCCTTGCCTGGTTTGCTGCTCTCTGGGAGCTCTCACCCTTTGAGCTCTGTGTGGTGCCAGGCTGTTGAGGGTCTCACTGGCAAAAGGAGTAGCAAACTTAGCTATGGGAGGGAGGGAGGTTTCCCAAGAGATGCTGACAAAGAAAAGACTCTTTAGAAAAGTCTAGATTTGCCCAAAAGTTCCTGATTCTGGCAGTTGCTGAACAGGCAGTTTATCTAATTGGAACTTGCAGAGTCTTGCTGACTGGCTATTGATTATCTGAGGGTAGAGAATGACAGATTAAGGGGATACTGAATGGATGTAGGCTTCCTGATCCTACTGTAGCCACAAGACTGGGTCCTGAGATTCTACTTCTTGCTCTGCTGGAATCATAAGGTATGAATCTGAGATTTCCAGTATATAGGGGATCTCTGCCTGACCTTTGGCCCTAGTACCTTTAATCAGTTTCCAATTCCAGAGTTGCATCACCTTCTGACAGAGCTCTGGATTGGGAGGGATTTGTCTGGATAGTTTCTTCGATGAGGAGGCCTCCACATTAGATCAGGCTTTCTGAACTGGAGACCAGTCATCTGACTTTCTGTTCTGCTGATCATTGCCTATGAATAAGTGCAGTTGCGGAAGATGGAGAGAGACATGAAGGACTTTTCCTATCACCATGAGGCCTTAGATTGCTTGGGGAGGAAGGACTAGAAATACGAAATGTCCACAGGATGAACCCTTGTCAAGCATATGCCACACATACCTTGGCATAGAGCCACTGGGCCTGGGCAGTCTGGAACATGGGCTGTGGGGCTCAAGGCAGGTGGCTGGGCCCCCTTCTTAAGGCTGGGCCCTGTCCCTGCCACCAATCCAGCCATCTGTCTTATTCTGTGTGATAGTCAATTGCTCTTTTAAAGGCCATCTAAATGAGTAAGGCCCTGCCAGAAAACCTGCTAGAGAACATGCCACATTGAGAGTGTTTCAGTCTGACTCTGTGTATAGATAAAGGACTGCCCACTTGGAGCTCAGCAAGGGTTGGATGTATGCATTCCTCAGCTGACAGTAAGTCCCATGGTACTTCTTGCCTTTTTAGGGACACTTTTTCTGCCACTTGCCCCCTCATAGTGGTGCCTCATGCGTACCAGGTACTATCCAGTACGCTCACTCCCCAAAGGCTCAGTCCATGCAGCCCCTGTTACCCTCAGTGTTTTCTGTGGACTTAAATAAAAGATTTCCTGCAGGACAGGCTTTCAGCAGGAGTAGGCTCAGAAGGTAGAACATGTCTGACTGTGCTTCACAATAAATGAGATTGTTTGGGATGATGGAACAGAGGTTAAAGAGGGTGGACAGGCCTAGTGTTTGGTGTTAGGAGCTCTGTAGTTCTGGAGGGTACATGGAGATCAGAAGCTTTGGGTGGGAGGGAGCCCTCTAGGTCAGGGGTCCCCAAACTTTTTACACAGGGGGCCAGTTCACTGTCCCTCAGACCGTTGGAGGGCTGGACTATAAAAAAACTATGAACAAATCCCTATGCACACTGCACATATCTTATTTTAAAGTAAAAAAAAAAAATGGGAATTAATACAATATTTAAAATAAAGAACAAGTAAATTTAAATCAACAGACTGACCAGTATTTCAATGGGAACTATGCTCCTCTCACTGACCACCAATGAAAGAGGTGCCCCTTCCGGAAGTGCGGCAGGGGCTGGATAAATGGCTTCAGGGGGCCGCATGTGGCCTGCGGGCCATAGTTTGGGGACCCCTGCTCTAGGTTCTTTTTTTTTTTTTCCCCAGAGAGAGAAAGGGATAGACAGGGACAGACAGACAGAAACAGAGAGAGATGAGAAGCATCAGTCATTAGTTTTTCATTGCGCATTGCAACACCTTAGTTGTTCATTGATTGCTTTCTTATATGTGCCTTGACTGCGGGCCTTCAGCAGACCGAGTAACCCCTTGCTGGAGCCAGCGACCTTGGGTTCAAGCTGGTGGGCTTTTTGCTCAAACCAGATGAGCCCGTGCTCAATCTGGCGACCTCGGGGGTCTCGAACCTGGGTCCTCTGCATCCCAGACCAACACTCTGTCCACTGCGCTACCGCCTGGTCAGGCTGCTCTAGGTTCTTTTTTTTATTATTATTATTTTATTTTTTTTGTATTTTTCTTAAGCTGGAAACGGGGAGGCAGTCAGACAGACTCCCGCATGCGCCCGGCCGGGATCCACCTGGCACGCCCACCAGGGGGCGATGTTCTGCCCATCCGGGGCGTCGCTCTGTTGCGACCAGAGCCACTCTAGCGCCTGGGGCAGAGGCCAAGGAGCCATCCCCAGTGCCCGGGCCATCTTTTGCTCCAATGGAGTCTCGGCTGCGGGAGGGGAAGAGAGAGACAGAGAGGAAGGAGAGAGGGAGGGGTGGATAAGCAGATGGACGCCTTTCCTGTGTGTCCTGGCCGGGAATCGAACCTGGGACTTCCTCACGCCAGGCCAACGCTCTACCACTGAGCCAACAGGCCAGGACCCGCTCTAGGTTCTTGATAGGGAAGGGGGACTGCAGCAAGGAGTTGTGGGAGATTACCAGGAGGAAGACTAACTAGGAGCTGTTGGAATAGTCTCAGCTTAGCCTTGTGGAGATACTTGGGACAGATCAGGGATCCAGAGAGTGGGCTCCATGAGGTATGCGTGAGTCATCATTTAAGAAGAGAAGAGCCCTGGCCGGTTGGCTCAGTGGTAGAGTGTCAGCCTGGTGTGTGGAAGTCCCGGGTTCGATAATTGGTCAGGGCACACAGGAGAAACACCCATCTGCTTCTTCCCCCTTCCCCCTCTCCTTCCTCTCTGTCTCCCTCTTCCCCTCCTTCAGCCAAGGCTCCATTGGAGCAAAGTTGGCTCAGGCATGGAGGACAGCTCCATGGCCTCCACCTCAGGCATTAGAATGGCTCCTGTTCAGTGGAGCAGTGCCCCAGATGGGCAGAGCATTGCCCCCTGGTGGTTATGCTGGGTGGATCCCGGTCGGGCACATGTGGGAGTCTGCCTGCCTGCCTCCCTGCTTCTCACTTAAGAAAAATACCAAAAAAAAAAAAAAAAAGAAGAAGAAGAGAAGGAGTGGGAGGTAGAGCCCTCCTGGGCTCTGTAACCTTTTCAGCTTGTGAGGGCAGATTGAGAGAGGACTCAGGCTGCTCTGTCGCCTGGAGAGTATATAGTGATCTGCCTTGACATCACCAGGTGGGGCCTGGTGTCCACAGTGGCAGAGGGAAGCACATCAAATGAGTCCTCCTTCATTAACCTATCCCCCATGATGCTGAGAGTCTAGATACTCTAGCCCCAGGCCTGGCCTCATGCCTCACCCTATTCCCCATACACCATAGACTCAAGACGTTTGCTCAGTTCACGTACTCCCCACACTAAGCTATTGCTCAGGCTTTCCCTTCTGCTCCCAATGTCAGCCGTAGAAGAGGTCCAGTCAAACATGGCTTCCTTTCTGAATATGCTGACCACTGCCATTGTGTAGTGCCTACCAGGAGCAGGGCTGAGGGTTCTATATTCAACATCTATGATATCCACAATAGTCCTCCCAGGTGGATGTAATCCGCCCATTTTATAGATGAGGAAATTGAGGCTAGTGAAGTTAAGTAAGTTGTCCATGCTCTTACAGTTAGAGGGTATCAGGCCTGGGATTTAAATGCAGGCCATCTTGACTTTCCTATCCCCTCAGTCTACTGACACATGCCTCAGCATGTCGCTGCAGTCTGTTTCTTCATTTTCTCTGCCTGTTGTCTGTGGACATGTTTCTCCTCCCTGGCTTATGAGGTCCTTGAGGACAGCATGTGTGAGGATAGCATGTGTATTGATACATACACTCTTAGTACTCTCTCCTGAGGGAAATACCAGTGGTTGTTGGTGATGCCCTTGGAAGGGACCCAGAATTATTGGTTGGCGGGCAGACTAGGCTGCCCATGCTGGCTGAATGCTCTGTTCTGGAGGCTGGACTCCAGGAACAAGTGGGGAGCCTGCTAACAGGGGTGCTGGCCACACCGACTTAGAAGCAAATGAATCTTGAAAGAGGTGGGAGTGCTGGGAAGGAAAAGGCAATGACAGTGATTTTGAGTGGAGAAATTTGAATACCTGGTGACTAGAGGTACTGGAGTGGAGAGGGCCAAGCCAGAGCCACAATGGAAGTGATGAGGAGGAGACATAGTGACCAGATGTGAGGAAGGCCTGTGTGACTATAAGAGCAGTCTGAAGACACAAAGAGCCACCTCAAGAGAGGGAGCTTCCTGTCATGGAAGGCCCAGGAGGGCTGGAGCAACTGTTTCTAAAGCAGTGACACAGAAAGTGAGTCACCATCTGTATACCCATATTAGAGGACTGTTATGGTTCCGCTAGGAAATTCTATGATTCACTTGACATGAAATGTGATGTCACTGGCCTAATGGCATTGCTTTTGTCAAGAGTTCTATTCCTAGATGCAGGATAGATGAAGAGGCTCTTGGAGGACTGTTAGCAGAGAGATGCCGTCAGCAGCTTTGCTGCCTCCCCGTGTCTAGCAACTTTAATTGTTACCCTCCTCTGCTTGGACTGTGAGCTGTAGGAGAGCCTGAGGGACTACACCAGGACCAGATGGTCCTGGGCAGAGATGTCCACAGAGCCTCACTCGGGAGAGTGAATGCTTCTGGGCAGAGGACAGAATCCTAGTGGGAGAGGAAGCCCACCTACAGGACCTGGGCGATAAGTGTTGGTGGGAGGTGGCTTCCCAGTAGTGGCTTTCTGGAATATGAGTTGACCATCTATATACTTGGAGTCCAAGGGCAGTTAATTGGGCCATTTTGTAATTCTGATAGTCCTGCATTAGGATGAGTGCCCAGAGCTAGAGTTGACATTTACATTCCCATCTCAGCTCTTTCTCACTTCTTAAAATGACTCTGCTCTGGGTGTTAAAGATAAAATGAATTGGAGAGAGTGGCATATCTCCGAGTTCCCAAGATGAAGGGGTTCAGTGCCTTTGGGGACTGGTCATACAGCCTGGTTCACATACTCTGACAGAGAGCAACTGGGCACTGGGAGCAGACCTTGCCCCAGAGCCATGGGAGGACTGCCGGGGGTAGGGGAAAGCTGGAGACTGGATGTGTGTTTAGGCAACAGACAGTCAGGGAGATGGGGGACATGTTTCCTGGCTTGTGCTTGGATTCTGCTGGATGCCTTTAATTGCCTCATATTCCCATTTCCAATGTACGAGGGGGCTGTGGTGTTCCATCAGCTCCCCATTCTTTTCTCACTGCCCTCTGCTCCCAGAATCAGAGGATGGTCTGTTTGAATAGCTGACAGCACCAAAAAAATGACAAGTTGATTTAAAATTCTTTTCTCTGAGTCATCCCTAAGCCTTTGTTTTCTATTTGCCTGTTGGTGGCTACTGGGTATCAAGTGCTGGATGATGATGCTTGCTGTATGCAAGAGTCCTGAGAGATCGAGCAGTACTCCCATATCTGTTCAAGAAGGGATCCCTTGGCAAGGGCCATCTGTACCTCATCAGAGCTCCTGGTACCTAGTAGGTGTTCAGTAAATAAATGCAGGAGCAGATACCCTCAGTCCAGTCTGGTCACTGGGAGGTGGCATGGTTTGGTCCACTGAGTGTGGGCAGTAGACCCTCATTGGTCCCTCTGGTTGGAGACCTCTTGGAGGAAGGCAGGAGCAGGTCTCTCCTTATGGGAGCAGGAGGCAGACTGAGTGGAGGGGGCAGCATCTCCCTCATGTGCTATCTCTGGGCCACCACTTGGCTCTCTGGAGTCCTGTCTTCTAGGCATCCCTCTGCCACTGCTGCCCTGGTTGCACACTCCCCAGAGAGCAGTACACTTCGGTTTCTGTGGTGGCAGAAGCAGTTGCTCATCTCTACATATTGCTGCATTCAGCCATTCCTACTCAAACGCCTTGCTTTGACTACCTATAGCATCTCATTAACCCAGGGTCAGAGCTGCTCTTCATCACTGCCGTTTCCGTCCCCGGACTCACTGAGGCCTCTCCAACAAAAGAGATGTAATGTGGATTGTGTTTGAAGTGGTTACTAAGTGCACCATCTGTCCCCTCCCTGTTTTGCTCTTATTATTTGTCTCTACCTGGAGAGCTCTGCCCTCTCAAAGGCACTGTTGCTTCTAGGCCCTCACGTTCCTCTGGGAGCTGCTGGGACTGTTGTCTCTCCCACATTCTGACCTCTTTAAATCTGCTGATGGCCTCCCAATTCATCCCCCTCCTGTCCCTATGGGGGTGGAAGCTGCTTGTTCATCCCCCCACCCTCCCACTCCCACTGGCTGTACCTCTCCAGGCTCTTATCCTCCATCAGTTCTCCCATCACAGAATGTCACTCTTCATGTGTGCCTGCCTGGCGCCCGTTTGTCTCCTGGTACAGCTGTGGTGCCTAGACCTGAGCAGCACTCCAGTGTGGCCTGGCTGGCTTGGGCAGAAAGCTGGCACCTTCATCCCTTTACTCATCTTGTTAACTAGTGTTGACCAAGTGCCTGCCCTGAGCCAAGTCCAGTGTACCAGTGTTCCCGGGATCCAGACTTCTGGGGACAGAGGCCACAGTGTGAGTGATAGTCTAACAGCCATCAGGTTTCCAAACTGCCTCAGAAATTAGAATTCTAATTAAATTAGAATTAAAACTTTTTTTTTTCCTTCATTTTTTGCATTTTCCCGAAGCTGGAAACGGGGAGGCAGTTAGACTCCCACATGCGCCCGACCGGGATCCACCCGGCACGCCCACCAGGGGTGATGCTCTGCCCACCAGGGGGCGATGCTCTGCCCCTCCGGGGCGTCGCTCTGCCGCGACCAGAGCCACTCTAGCGCCTGGGGCAGAGGCCAAGGAGCCATCCCCAGCGCCTGGGCCATCTTTGCTCCAATGGAGCCTTGGCTGCGGGAGGGGAAGAGAGAGACAGAGAGGAAAGTGCGGCGGAGGGGTGGAGAAGCAAATGGGCGCTTCTCCTGTGTGTCCTGGCCGGAATCGAACCCGGGTCCTCTGCACGCTAGGCCGACGCTCTACCGCTGAGCCAACCGGCCAGGGCTCATGCCTTTTCTCATTTTATTTTTATCTTCATTCTCTGCCTCTTTTTTACCTTGATTTTTTTTTTAAATTTTATTTATTCATTTTTAGAGAGGAGAGAGAGAGGGAGAGAGAGAGAAGGGGGAGGAGCCGGAAGCATCAACTCCCATATGTGCCTTGACCAGGCAAGCCCAGGGTTTCGAATCGGCGACCTCAGCATTTCCAGGTCGACGCTTTATCCACTGTGCCACCACAGGTCAGGCCATTCTCTGCCTCTTTTTAAGACTATTATCTTCCTTCTTTTTCTCCCCTCAGGCTCTCTTCCCAACATCCTTCTCCTTTCTGCTGCTTGCCCCCACCCATCCCCTGCCAAGTCCCAGGGTGGTGGGTCCTGTCTGATCTGGAAGCCCAGGTACCAGGACAGTGAGTGTCTTGACTAGGGGCGAGAATTGCTGGCTCCACTGCCACTGAGTGTCTAATTCTTCTGAAGTTTAAAAAACACGTTTCCTCATGGGCGACATGAGTGTGTGCTGTTCTTGTTATACTAATAATTCTGTTCTCCTGAGTAAACCTGAAGCTCTCTCTGTTTCCCAGAATTTCCTCTGTGCCCTTTTCTCTGCTCTCATTCATGCCCACGTAAGTACAGGAAGGAGGTCTGTGAAGGTGGGAAAGCTGGGCCTGAAAATACATCTTGAGACAAAGCCGAGGGAGAACTGAGTCATAGGAGCAAAGCCCAGGCTCTTTCTTCCCTTCCTTCCCCAGAAGCTCTTTGGTGGTGCTGCCTTCACTGCCAGGGAACTTTCCCCAGCATCATCATGGGCTGTAAGAGAACCCATACAGGTCAAGAGGTCAAATTGGCTTAAATGTTAGATGCCATGCTTCTTTTCCTCACACACAGCCAAATGAGGAAAAAAGATGGGGAGCCATCTTCTTAAAATCCAGGACTTCAGAAACTGGGAGAGACTTCGAATTCATTGCATTCAGCTCCTCTGTATTAAAAGTGAGGAGGCTGTGATTTCTCTAAGGTCACATAGAGAAGATAGAACTAGAACGTGGGTTGATGGGCTTGCAGCCTATCATTTTAATTTGTCACCCAGATGCCATCCAGAAGAGACAGCAGACCTTTCTCACCCCTCAGCCTGCCTGCGGAGGGTGTCTAGGGCAAGCCCTGTGAGTTGGGTTTCTGCTCTAAAGAAGCAGCTTCCTCCTCTCTCTGCAGCCAGGCCAGAGAGCTGGCTCCATCCTTTGTTCCCTTAGCCCTTGAGCTCCAGGTGATACCACTGGTAGTGACTTGGGTAATGTTCTCGCCAGGCCCTTGTGACGTTAAAGGTAGAGCAAGGAAAGGTCTTTGTGATTTGGTGTCTCTCTCTGAAGGGAGACTTGGACTCTACTGCTGAGGAGTTAGTAAGGAAGTGCCCACATGATAGATCCCCCCTCTAGCCTTCGTTAGCATCTCTGCTGTGGCCATATCAGTGGTAGCTATCCTGTCTGCAAGGGAACAAGGACTCTAGAAGCTATGGACTAGGGAGAAGGGCAGCCAACTTGATGGTCAGAGCCAGGGTGGAGGACAACCTCTCTTTGTCCTCAGGACAGCTCATCCCCTACCTGCACAGCTCATGAGAGACTTCTGGAAAGGAGGGTATAGGCTATATCCTGGGTATTAACAACTGTCTTTTGATCTGACAGCAGAGGGAGACATGAGTGTTGGGAGGCATGGCGGCAGACTGACATTTTAACATTTTCTTCCATGCCCCGTTCTCCATGCCAGCCCAGAAAGAGGTGGACACCTCTGGGAGACTGACTAGGCTGCCTCTGTCAGCTACCCGAGGCCCATATGTGCCCCTGATCTGGGCCTAAGTATGCTGAGGTGAGAGCTCTGTTCTTTACTCAGAGCCAACAGTTAGGGCTGTGGAAACCCAATGGTATGACTAATAATTTTTCTTTTTCTTATGTTCAGAATACTTCCCAGCCAGTCAATCATAGGCAGACAGACATACTCGTATGTTTCTAGAGGTCCAGACAAGTTGAGGGAGGAGATGGGTTAGTCTTTCTAAAGCAGTGCTGAACTGGATTTAGAGCTGGAAGCTGTGGAGTGTAGAAAGCTTTGATTTTCCTTTTTTTTTTTTTTTTTTTTTTTTTTACAGAGACAGAGAGAGGGATAGATAGGGACAGAGACAGGAACAGAGAGAGATAAGAAGCACCAATCATCAGTTTTTCGTTGTAGCACTTTAATTGTTCACTGATTGCTTTCTCATATGTGCCTTGACTGGGGGCTACAGCAAACCGAGAAACCCCTTTGCCCGAGCCAGTGACCTTGGGTCCAAGCTGATGAGCTTTTTGCTCAAACCAGATGAGCCCACACTCATGCTGGCGACCTCGGGGTCTCGAACCTGGGTCCTCTGCATCCCAGTCTGTCGTTCTGTCCACTGCGCCACCGCCTGGTCAGGCTGATTTTCCTTTCTGAACCCCATTGGAGACTTCAGCAGGGCTCTAAGGCTCCTATTCTAGAATTCAGCCTGAGGCCTTCCCTGCCATCAGCGGGCTAGATGAGAACCACTTGCTTTGTTCAGTGGCCTGATGACTTCCCACAGCAAGTTCCTCAGTGTATGATGGTTAGGCTGGGGGCCACTGGCACTACCCGGTTCTCAGGTCAACACGGCTTGAATCATATTGGCTTGGGGGACCCACCTGGCCCAGCCGCTCACAGCTATTCAAAGATGGGGAGAGCTGGGGCCTGTCAGAGAGGGCTGGGCTGGCCCTCAGACAAATGAATTCATCGGCATTCTGCACACAGCCTCACATACACAAGTAATTGGAGAGACGAATGTTTGGGGGAGTAGGAGGGACAGATCAATTTGACTCACTTTGGTACTAACGGGCTGGCCACTCACAGAGCAGCTGGGGTTGATGCCTGGCGTGTGCCTGTGCCACTCTGGAAATCAAGATGCTTAAGCCCACAGGGTGGGTCTGATGAGAGGCCAGTCGAAGAGTGCATTGGACTGGTTTGAAGCTGCAGGGGGCCTTTCTTTGTTTAGGTGTGGATGTAAAGTGGAGAGCCTTCAATCCATCCATGTTCGAGTTCTTGGCTTGTGAGTTCAGCTTGACAACTGTTTATTCTCTCATCTGCAGAGAAGTTGCCCCTCTTCTGTCTTGGCTGGACCAAGGAACAGGGGCAGAACCCATGTCCTAGCCGTTTGGATAGCCCAGGCTGCCAGCTGTCTTGGGGCTGTCCTGCCAACAGGCCAGGCTGAGCTGCCGTGTGTTCCCCAGTGATTTCTCCTTTTCTTAGAGACCATAAAAGATTGCAGGGCAGCACTGGTATTCCCATGACCCAACCTGTTCAGTTCTAGGTTTGCTGTGTCCATCAGTGGCCCCATTGTGCCTGCTTCTTTCCATCTCTTAAATGAGTGACAGGGGCTGCAATGAGTATTTGTGATCTGGCTTGCTGGCCCCTCATATTGGCTCCTTGTGTTCAGCTGGCAGCAGCAAGCCATGGAGCTTTCTTGAAGTATAAGCTAAAAGCTACTTTGGCAACAACTGTCCAGTCCACTCATCCTGTATGTTGGCCTCAGTACTGGAGGCCAGTAGGGAAACGTGGACCAGGCTGCTTGTGTGGGAGGGTCATTGCTCCCTGTACCCCCTCACTGCTTTCAGACAGCAAGGTGTTTGTGGGCCTCCCCGGGCCACATGTTCCTGAGGCCCTGGCTGCTCACCCTCCTCCTGAAGGCCAGTAGCTATCTCCCCAGGGAACTTGGGGAGTTGGCCTGTTGTTGAGGAGGACCCTGTTAGGTGGCTGTTTAGAAATTTGGTCTCGCCTGACCAAATTTCTGGTGATGGCGCAGTGGATAGAGCGTTGGACTGGGATGCGGAAGACCCAGGTTCGAGACCCCGAGGTCGCCAGCTTGAGCGAGGGCTCATCTGGTTTGAACAAAGCTCACCAGCTTGAGCCCAAGGTCACTGGTTGGAGCAAGGGGTTACTCGGTCTGCTGAAGGCCTGCGGTCAAGGCACATATGAGAAGGCAATCAATGAACAATTAAGGTGTTGCAATGCGCAACGAAAAACTTAATGATTGATGCTTCTCATCTCTCCATTCCTGTCTGTCTGTCCCTGTCTATCCCTCTCTCTGACTCTCTCTCTGTCTTTGTTAAAAAGAAAAAAAAAAGGTCTCTATTACTTTCTTCCAGTTCATCTCAGTAAAAATTGAGATTTGCCTTACAACAGGCAGGTAAGGGTGACAGCTGCAAGCAGTCCTGCCGCTTCTTCAGGACTCTGGATGAGTGTTCTCCCTGCCCCGCTCAGTACAGTAGTGGGGAAGAGCATGGGGGAGGAGTTGGAGGTCAAGGAAGCTCAGTTGGGGGCAGCAGCAGTCACTGTTTAAGTGTGTCTGCCGAAAGGGCATGTAGCTGCCCTGAATGTGAGCTCACAGAATTTCCTGTACCCCCTAGAGCAGGGGTCCCCAAACTACGGCCCCCTGAGGCCATTTATCCGGCCCCCACCGCACTTCCGGAAGGGGCTCCTCTTTCATTGGTGGTCAGTGAGAGGAGCACATTGACCATCTCATTAGCCAAAAGCAGGTCCATAGTTCCCATTGAAATACTGGTTTGTTGATTTTAATTTACTTGTTCTTTATTTTAAATATTGTATTTGTTCCTGTTTTGTTTTTTTACTTTATAATAAGATATGTGCAGTGTGCATAGGGATTTGTTCATAGTTTTTTTTTATAGTCCGGCCCTCCAATGGTCTGAGGGACAGTGAACTGGCCCCCTGTGTAAAAAGTTTGGGGACCCCTGCCCTAGAGAGTGTGTTCAGAAGTTATCCAAGGTGAAGGCACTGCGTTGGAACAGGCTGATATCACCTGGGAGGAAAGGCTCAGCAAAGGCCATAGCCACCCACTCTTTGGGGAGCATCAGAGCCCGTGCCAAAGACTCCCTAGAAGATGCTGGGACTTGGAGCAGACCTGTGTCTGCCTTCCTCCAGTGGAGGTGCTTGAGGGCCCAGGGTATCTGGGCCCTACCTGCCTGAGCCCCACGACTTGAAAGTGGCTCCAGGGGAGGGCACCCATCCGTGGTTGTTTACTCACTGGCCCTGTATCTACTGAGTACCTCCTGTAAGCCCAGCACTAGACACTGGGGCTCATCCAACTCAGCCTGGTGTAATGGGAACAATAAAATTTAAGTCACTTGAATAATTGTTTAGCACTGGTGGCTAAGAGGGAGTCTGAGCAAATGCCCTTCACCCTAAGAACCTAAGGATTCAGCTAGCTGAAGACAGGCTGTGCAGGCTATGCCACTGAGAGATGGACAGCTGCCTGGTGTGTGGCTGCGATGTGGCAGCATGGGGTACTAAAATGCGGCTGACGCAGAGCACTGCCAGGAGCCCCTGTCTGGCTCAGAGAGGTCAGGCAGACTGGAGAGTGTCCCCGAGAAGGGTCTGGTTCCTGTGGGCCAGTCAGGAACCCCACTGTTTGCTCAGCAGATGGAGACATCTAATCGCCTTGAATTGTTTCCTTTTCTCCCCACTGCTGGGAGGCTGAGGCTGATGCAGGGCCTGTTGTGGTTGCCCATCACTTCTTTGTCAGTTGCAGGGAGGGTGCATCCTATCTTATAAGGGCTAGGAAGTTCGCCTCTAAGTGGCCTGGTGGGATTAGAGCTCATTTGTGGCTTTTTGTCAAGGCCTGATGGGAACAGGACTTTTTTTTTTTTTTTTATAGAGAAAGAGAGAGGGACAGATAGGGACAGACAGACAGGAAGGGAGAGAAATGAGAAGCATCAGTTCTTCATTGAGGCATCTTAGTTGTTTGTTGATTGCTTGTCCATTGATTACGCCTTGACCAGGGGCTACAGCGAGTGACTCCTTTCTCAAGCCAGCGACCTTGGGCTCAAGCCAGCCACCTTGGGCTTTAAGCTGGCTACCTTGGAGTTTCAAACCTGGGTCCTCCGTGCCCCAGTCCAATGCTGTATCCACTGTACCACTGCCTGGTCAGGTACAAACAGGACTTCTCAAGTGATAAATTTGTTTGGAAGGCTGTGGTCCAAGGCCATTTTTGCTGGCCATAAGCAGGGTCTCTGGAACAAGAGGGAGCACACACAGCTTTTCTTAAAATAAAAGGTGTTTATTCTCAAAGAGATGGACTTATATGTATAAGGAAAGAACAAGGCAGTGACTCCTCTTGCCAGTTGGCCCTTAGGAGCTGCAGAGGGCCCTAGCTTGTCTGGGTGTGTATGTCATCTGAAGGTCACTCCTGTATGTGGAAACAGTGGATGGTTCATGCCAAATTCCAAAGCAACCTTCTTCTTCTTCTTTTTTTTTTCTGTTTTACAGAGACAGGGAGAGAGAGAGAGAGAGAGAGAGAGAGGGATAGATAGGGACAGACAGGAACGGAGAGAGATGAGAAGCATCAATCATCAGTTTTTTGTTGCGACACCCTAGTTGTTCATTGATTGCTCTCTCATATGTGCCTTGACTGTGGGCCGTCAGGAGACCAAATAACCCCTTGCTCGAGCCAGCAACCCTTGGTCCAAGCTGGTGAGCTTTGCTCAAACCAGATGAGCCCGCGCTCAAGCTGGCGACCTCGGGGTCTCAAACCTGGGTCCTGGCCCTGGCCGGTTGGCTCAGCGGTAGAGCGTCGGCCTGGCGTGCGGGGGACCCGGGTTCGATTCCCGGCCAGGGCACACAGGAGAAGCGCCCGTTTGCTTCTCCACCCCCCCTCCTTCCTCTCTGTCTCTCTCTTCCCCTCCCGCAGCCAAGGCTCTATTGGAGCAAAGATGGCCCGGGCGCTGGGGATGGCTCCTTGGCCTCTGCCCCAGGCACTAGAGTGGCTCTGGTCGCAGCAGAGCGACACCCGGGAGGGGCAGAGCATCGCCCCTTGGTGGGCAGAGCATTGCCCCTGGTGGGCGTGCCGGGTGGATCCCAGTCGGGTGCATGCGGGAGTCTGTCTGACTGTCTCTCCCCGTTTCCAGCTTCAGAAAAATACAACCCCCCCAAAAAAAAAACCAACAAAAAAACCCCCCTGAGTCCTCTGCATCCCAATCCGACACTTTATCCACTGCTCCACCGCCTGGTGAGGCCAAAGCAACCTTCTTGCTAAGGCTGCTGGACACCAAATCTTTGTAATACTGTACCACTCAAAGATTTAAACTTATTGAAAACTTTGTAAATAAAAGTGGTTTATTGTCTTGAAAAAATAAGAAAAGTCTGGCACAGGGTTTGGAGGAAGGTTTGGGTCAGTCTCTTTAAAATTCCTGAGTTGTAAAAAAAAATAATTTAAATCCCTGAGTTGTAGTGGTCCTGGGGCAAGTTGGCAGGGCGAGGGTCTTGATACTTGCCACCTCCCTGTGTCAGGCTTATGAGTCCAGGGAATCTTAGAAGTTTGCTTCTTGGGGAGGAGAGCACATCTTTTTTTTTTTTTTTTTTTTTTTTTTTTTTTTTTTTTTCATTTTTCTGAAGCTGGAAACAGGGAGAGACAGTCAGACAGACTCCCGCATGCGCCCGACCGGGATCCACCCGGCACGCCCACCAGGGGCGGTGCTCTGCCCCCCAGGGGGGGGTGCTCTGCCCATCCTGGGCGTCGCCATATTGCGACCAGAGCCACTCTAGCGCCTGAGGCAGAGGCCACAGAGCCATGCCCAGCGCCCGGGCCATCCTTGCTCCAATGGAGCCTTGGCTGTGGGAGGGGAAGAGAGAGACAGAGAGGAAAGCGCGGCGGAGGGGTGGAGAAGCAAATGGGCGCTTCTCCTATGTGCCCTGGCCGGGAATCGAACCCGGGTCCTCCGCACGCTAGGCCGACGCTCTACCGCTGAGCCAACCAGCCAGGGCCCACATCTTTTTCTTGTCAGATGTCTTGAGGGGAGGGTGGCCCAGAATGTTCTACATGGGAGGAGTCAGGCAATGCCTCAAGGAGGAGAATGCAAATGTTAAACAGGTCTGAGCACTGTGGTGTTGGGATGGTTGGGATGGGGAAATCAGTGTGGAATGCTCTTGCGCTAATGCTAATGCGTATCCTTGGCCTTTAGCCCTGGCCCAGCGTATCCAACCTGGCCAAGGACTTCATTGACCGCCTGCTGACAGTGGACCCTGGCGCCCGTATGACTGCACTGCAGGCCCTGAGGCACCCGTGGGTGGTGAGCATGGCCGCCTCTTCATCTATGAAGAATCTGCACCGCTCCATCTCCCAGAACCTCCTCAAACGCGCCTCCTCGCGCTGCCAGAGCACCAAATCTGCCCAGTCTACACGTTCCAGCCGCTCTACGCGGTCCAACAAGTCACGCCGTGTGCGGGAGCGAGAGCTGCGGGAGCTCAACCTGCGCTACCAGCAGCAGTACAATGGCTGAGCTGCCTGGCGGTGATAGAGACGTGAGATGGTCCCATCTTGGTCACACTCTGGGCCTCTCTGGGCCCAGTGCCCTCTCTGGAGATAGGCCTGTATGGCCAGTGGTAGGTGAATGGCCACAGCCCCTTCCCTGTGCCTTCAGCAGTCCCCATCCTCACCCTGGGCTTGGTGTAACAGAATGGAGGGAGCCCAGGGGGCTGGGAGCTCCCCTGAACTGGGAGCCTGGCCTGGCATTGATGTTTTTTTTGGTGGGTAATTGCTCTGGTACAGGTTGGGGAAAGGGTAGGTCTTGGTCTTCAGTCTCCTTCACCCCTTGCCTTTGGCTCTTCCCCAGACCAAAAAGGAATGCCATGCCAGGTAGAGTGTCCTGTGGTTCCAGGGTTCTTTGGGACAGTTACTTCTGGAACATCCCTTTCCTCCACCTAGCCTTCCTGCCTGGTCCCCCACATTCCATGGCATCCTGATCCTCATGATTACACTCCAGTGAGAGGCCCAGGGAGGCACAAAGCTTGTGCCTTGGCTGGACTATCAGCCTCTGGCTAAGTCTAAACCGTGCCCCACCTCCCAGCCAGGATTTGTCTTCCTTCTTGAAGATCCTAAGGACCATTCCTGGCCCCAGGACTTGCCAGGATCTCTAAAGCTCCTCATGAAGCTTGGTCCTTCTGGACTGTGTAGCCCTGCTGGTAGCAGGCTCGCTCTAGGCTCTAGCCTGTCTGACTGTGAGAGAGTTCCTGCCCACTACCAGCCCACTGCTCTCTGTGCCATCTTTACAGAGCCTACCATCATCTTCCTCTCCCCTGGGATGCCTATTCTATTCTCCAGGTGCCTCCTTCCCAACTGTGGGGCATTAAAAGGGAGCCCCACTGCTGCTACCTGGGGGATGGTGGCACCTGGGCCAAGGCAGAGGGCAGGAATTTGCCAGGGAGAGCCCCATCAGGGTTCCAGTGCCAGCCCTGGTTCTATCCTTAGTACTTCCCATTGCCCTTTCCCTTCAAGCTCTGCTGGTCTCTCCTCTGCAGCTGTGTGAAGACACCATCTAGTGTCTGGCATGAGTATAGGCAGCCTAGGAATGACCACTGTGCTCACCCTTCATCCTTCAAAAGGAAGTGGGAAGGAAGGAGCTGCTGCATTGAGGGAGAGTCTCTAGGCTGCTCTACTCCCCTTCTGCTGAGCTTGTATGTACTTTCCCCTGGAACTTAGCCAAACTGTGTGATCTGCCTCTGAACCCTGAGTGCCTGGGACACTGACCTTCTCACAGCTGGCCTTGCCCAGTCCAGCCTGTCCCTGCTTCCTTTCACAGCATTACCCTTCCAGTCTGGGCCCCAACTCTCAGGCTGGAGAGAGCCCCTGCTGGAGGTGAGTGGAATTAGGTGGCTACTTTTCCAGAGGCTTGAGCCAGACCATCCCTGTGTCAGTCATGGTGCCTCCCCGACCACAAACCAGGCTAGAACCCAAGCACCCTCCCTCCACAGCTGCTTTCAGTGGATGGGAAGGAGCCAGGGCCCAGCTTTAGCCTTAGCTAGCATGTAGGGCCCCTGCCAACAAGGAGGATTTGGCCCTCTCTCAGTTCCTCCCAGTGGTAGCCTTGGGCCAGGCCCTCTTTCTTCATGTGCCACCTCCAGTGAGAAACCAAGACAAAGAGACCACTCTGGGCCAAGTCAGTTGTGCCTTACACACCCCCTCCTTCTGCCCCCAGTGCCCATGGCACACGGCACTGGAGAGCCCAAGCCTCATGGCCTCGGAACTCCCCCTACTTCCTAAGTGCCTCTGAGGGCCCGAAGCCCTGGGGAATTATTTCTTCTCTTGCCCAGATAGGCCTGGTCCTGAAGGGAGGACAGAGTTTGGAGACTTGGGCCTTTGATAGGCCCAACTGGGCCTTCATGCCATGTACTGCGGTTGGAGAATGTGCAGTTATTTATTTTGTGTACTCAGTTTGTAAATGTATCTTCTTTACTCAATAAACAGGTTGCCCTCCTCAGGGAAGGCTGCCCATTCCAACAGCCCAGGCTCCTTGTTGTGGGCCAAGGGGTCACCCAGGAAGAGGGATGGGGGCCCAGCGTGGGCATCACTATTACAGGAAGATTCTGCCTCCTCAAAACCTGCATGCCAGAAGACAAAGTCCGAGTGGGAAATGACACCCCCCCTGCCTCCCACCCTTAGCCAGGAGGACAGATCAGAGGACACAAGAGGATAGAGTCTGGGGTCTTTATTGGATTAAGAGTGGAGGGGCCTGTGTGTACGCTCAGCTTTGGGCTGTGACCTGGTTGATCCAGTTGCTGAACTTGCTCACCCGAGTGTACATGGCAGGTGCGCGCACGTTGCAGTTGCCGGTGCCCCAGGAGACAATGCCTGTAAGCACCCACACATTCCCCCTCTGGCAGACCAGAGGGCCTCCGGAGTCACCCTGAGGGGAGGAAGGGGAAGAGTCAGCATTAGGGTGTGGGGGTATCAAAGGACAGTGTAGAGGACAGGACAGGTGCCAGTGCTCACCTGACATGAGGAGGCCCCTGCGCCACCTGCACAGATCATGGAGTCGGTAATACGGGAGCCCCAGTACTGCTGGCACTCTCTCACAGTGACTAGGGGCAGGGCCACCTGCTGCAGGCGTGCTGGGGTCACATTGCCTGTGTGCCAGGAATGGGTGGTTAGGCCTTAAATGATTTGTCCCCACCCTAGCTCTCCTACCCAGATCTTTGGCCCAAGTTCCTACCTGTGCCACTGAGGCGGCCCCAGCCAGTGGTGACACACGTGAGACCTGTTGGCAGCACCTCATTTGGGGAAGCCAGGCAAACTGGTGAGATGCGTGCTGTGTACCTGGCTGGAGAAGCGAGCTTCAGTAGCGTCAGGTCATTGTTGAAGGTGGGGGCATTCCAGTATGGATGTGTGATGGCCTGTGGAGCCACGAAGAGGCCATGTTGGATGGGGTGAGCACAGGTGCCCATGGTTGATGGGTGCTGAGGAGGCTAGGCCAGGGCATGCCCTGGATTTCTCCTCCCCAGAGCCACCCACCTGTACTGCCCACTCTTCTTCCCATGTCTGCAGCCCAGGTACTCACCCGCGAGATGGACAGAACTTGCAAAGGCTCGACGCTGGATGATCGGTCATACTCGCCCAGAACGACAAAGTGACGGCCAGGGCTGCAGTGAAAACGGGGTTAGGCAACCACAGGGAGGGTAAAGCAACAAGAGAGGGGCATCTAAGAGGAAGGAAGTGGGAGAGGTGGGCTGGGGTAGGGCAGGTGGAATGGAAGCACTCACATGACATTGCAATGGGCAGCAGTGACTACCCAGTACTCGCTGATGAGGGAACCACCACAGAAGTGGAAGCCATTCCTGTCCTGGGGTCAGGGGTGAAAAGTGGGAGGGGAACTCAGGCTTTGCCTAGACATGAAGCACCTGGGTCCTGCCCGTCCCCCAGCGTGCATGTACCTGCAGGGACACCTGCCAGGGCCAGGAGCCTGGCACTGCATTCTCTCCATTGACGATTCTCTGGCTGAAGCTCAGTGCCGGTTTAATGGCAGGAACACCGCAGCCTGGCCATTGAGCTGGTGAGGACCTGCTTTCCACACCCCAGCCCACCTCTCCCCCTCCTTCCTCCCAGGTGCTCCCAGCTCTGCACCCCAGAGGGGTCCAAATTGAGAGGGCTCATCAGTACTCCGTCTCACGCTGAGCTCCTGGGCACCTGCACAGTCTTGGTCATTCCCACCCAACCAGCCCACAAGTGCTGTCTACTCTCCCATCTCTCTCCAACTTACTCCCCCTTGTTCCCTAACTCCATCCTTACCCTCCAGCCCAGGTCACTTGTCTTCCTGACCCCTGGGATAGTCTCCTGGCCTCTCTACCCCCTCCATGCAGCCAAATGGCTCTTCCTAAACTACATGTCCAACCTTCACCTCTCAGCTTCTGAAACCTTGGCGCCTGGGCCTGGCCTGAGCTCTTGTCCATCTCTCTTGCTTCCTTGCAGCCTTGGCACAAGGCTTTACCCATTCTGTCCACCTGCTTCCCTTCCAGCCCGTCTGGCTCCTTCCCTGACTCCCTGGGCAGGAAGCCCGGGCTGGTGCTGGGAATCAGGGCTGGTCCAGGCCCACTCACCCCAGGAGGAGCCGAGCAGGATCAGGGTAAGGGTCAGGCTGAGCAGCATCATGGTGGCAAGTGGGAGCCTAAGAACTGGGCCTAGCTTTATGGGTTTCCTCGTCCTTGGGCTGAAGTCCCAGGCATGGGGCCAGGACAGCTGTATGGACACAGCTCTGTCTCACGTTCTATTCTGGAACAGGGTCTCTCTAGGCTAAGGTCCTTAATCCAGGCCTGGACTTATCAGAAAGAACTCAGGTGTGAGTTTCTCATCTCCACCCCACAAAACCTGGCCTCTGACTACCTAAACCACTTCACATCCCAAATGCTGAGCACTGGGTCCTAAGGACTTAATGGTTAAATTAAGTTTGTGGTGACCACCTGGTGGCTGGGATCAGGAAAGTCTCCCAGGCCTGTCATGGGCATCAGACTCAGAGAAGCCTGCTCAACACCCAGGAGTGTTGACTGGTGAAGGGAATGACCAAGCTGTACTAGCTCTGCTGTAGAAGGCCACAGTCATGTGGCCCAGACAGGGGTTCTAGCAGGTTGTGATTTTTTTTTTTTTAAAGAGTTTATTTATTGATTTGAGAGGGGAGAAAGAGAAAGTGGGTGGGGGAAAGAGCAGGAAGCATCAATTTAATAGTAGTTGCTTCTCATATGTGCCTTGACTGGGCAAGCCTGGGGTTTCCAACTGGTGACCCCAGCATTCCAGGTCGACAGTTTATCCACTGCGTCACCACAGGCCAGGCCAGGCCAGATTGTGAATTCTAACAGCTATTTCAATGATTCCTCATTGTAGAACAGGAGTCACAGTTTGCTCACACAGATGGTGACTCTCCCACCAGCACAAGCTGTGGTTGGACCCAAACTTTCATTTGTCTGGCTCCAAAGACCACACTTTTTTTCTTTGTGTGTGTGTGACAGAGAGAGAGAGAGAGAGACAGGGACAGACAGGAAAGGAGAGAGATGAAAAGCATCAATTCTTCGTTGTGGCATCTTAGTTGTTCATTGATTGCTTTCTCATATATGCCTTGACTGAGGGGCTACAGCAGACCTCGTAACCCCTTGCTCAAGCCAGCGACCTTGGGCTCAAGATGGTGAGTGTTGCTCAAAACTGGTCAAGCAAGACCACCCTCTTAAGATGATGCCTGGGAGAGGCCTGGCACATAGGAGGGCAAGGTGTGCGCCCTTGGTGACTGCCCTACTCTGTATGGAGAATACTTGTATAAGGGTGACCGTCATTGAATCTCTGGCAACATCCATGCCTTGGGGTTCATGTGGGCAAGCCCTTGGTATCTACAGCCTATTTGTTGTCAAGAGTGAACCAAGGGAGAGATGAGGCCTCTGTGTGCAAAGTTGTAATGGGTAAGTAGGATGGCTTTCTTCTATGGGTGTGGGGGTTTTGACTAATTCAAGAACATACGAGTTAAGCCTGACCAGGCAGTGGTGCAGTGAATAGAGTGTCGGACTGAGATGCGGAGGACCCAGGTTTGAGACCCCGAGGTCACCAGCTTGACCACAGGCTCTTCTGGTTTGAGCAAAAAGCTCACCAGCTTAAGCCCAAGGTTGCTGGCTCGAGCAAGGGGTCACTCAGTCTGCTGGAGCCTCCGGTCAAGGCACATATGAGAAAGCAATCAATGAACAACTAAGGTGTAGCAATGAAAAACTGATGATTGATGCTTCTAATCTCTCTCTGTTCCTGTCTGTCCCTTTCCCTCTGACTCTCTCTCTGTCTCTGTTTAAAAAAAAAAAAAAGTTAATGGTTGAATAGAAGGATGGATGAATAGATATGTGGTAAAGCAGATATAAAAAAAGTACTAATTGTCAAGTCTGGTGGGTATATAGATGCAATTCTTCTATTATAGTTTTATCTTTAAAAATATGCATAATAAAATGTTGGGAACAAAGCATAATCGGGCCAGGGTTGTCCAGCCTAGAGTAGGACCTCCTGAGTTAGGCAGTTAGTTGCAAAGTTCCAGTGGAGCTCAGCCATTCTGAGGGCAAGATGCTGCTACCAGCACCCAGCACCTGGGCCTGGCACTTAGTGGGCACTCAGCAAGTATTTGTTGGATACGTGTGTTGTATCATCTGTCTCCACATGAGTGCTGTGACCCCTATTAGCCCAGAAAGCTTGGAGTCAGTGCCCCCACTCACAACCCAGCTTCATGTTACCACCTCAGGTATATCTGGCTGTGGGAAGGCTTTCGCAGCCAAAGGTGTAGCAGGCATGAGGACAGCTCTGAGAACTTGCCCTTGGAATCAGGGAGCAGGTCCTCTATCAGCATGTTAGCCATCTATGGAGTCCTGGGGGTTAGGGAGGGGACTTTACTGAGAGTCCTGAGCTTCTAAATGGGGTCAGTATCTGGGGCATTTTGGGTTTTACAGCAGTCCCCAATGGACTAGACCAGCGGTCCCCAACCTTTTTTGGGCCACGGACCGGTTTAATGTCAAAATATTTTCACAGACCGGCCTTTAGGGTGGGACGGATAAATGTATCACGTGAACAAGACAAGCGTCAAGAGTGAGTCTTAGAGGGATGTAACAGGGAATCTGGTCATTTTTAAAAAATAAAACATCGTTCAGACTTAAATATAAATAAAAGTAAGTTATTTATTCTTTCTCTGCGGACGGGTACCAAATGGCCCACGGACTGGGACTGGTACCGGTCTGCGGCCTGGGGGTTGGGGACCACTGGACTAGACAGCAAAAAAGCAAGGTGTGGGGGTAGCAGGGGACCTCTATGGTGTGGAGTCAGAAGGGAGCTTTCCATCTCGAGCCTTTGGTGCTTACCAGAACTAAGATTCTAGAGGGGGTGGTCACCTATGGTGATGGGAGAAGGGCACCTCTTATACCAGACACTGGAGCCGTAGAAGGGACTGGTCCCTGCAGAGACGATACCTTAGCCATAGAGTCCTGCTGGATGCTCGCACCCTCTACCCAAAAACAACATAGCCATCTGTTCAGGTGTTTCTATTTTCTGTTTATTGCCCCTTGTTCCAAGCTCTAAGCCTCAGCCTACTTCACTCCACTTCCATGGTCTGCACGGTTTCCTCCACCAGCTCCAGGGGCAGTGGCTTCACTGTCTGGGACAGGACAGCTGTAGTCCCAGGAGCAAAAAGGTACATGCTGGGCCTGGGAAGGAGGAGAAATGGCCACTCAGTATGGGCCTATCGTGTGGCCTGTTCTCTTGCAGCCCCCAACCGTCCCTGTTACAGTCCATCTTCCCCTCTGGCTCCCCATCACCCTTGCTCCCACCTTTCTATGGGCTTTGTGGGTGAGCTCAGTGTCCGCAGCATTTTGGCACCAGTCCCTGTGATCACACATGCATCCACATTGCCCCCGGAGCCCAGGTCACCCAGGATTCCTGCAGTGATGGCTTCCACCAGCAGCTCCTGTGCAGCCTCCAGCTGTGGCAATATGTGTGTGAGGCCTGATAGACCCTTCTGGTATCCCTCTCAGGTTACAGCCTGGGGACTTTGTTAATCTTGAAGCCTAGACTACTTACCCAAACTCCTCTCTCTTTCTGAACCCCCATCTCGACCCTAAATCTCCCTCCCCTGGTCTCTGCCTCCCTCTCTCCAGAGACCCTCTGTCCCCACTGCCCCCATCTTCACAAACTTCTGAGTCACTTTCACTCGTGGCTCTGTTCCTAGTGGTTTATCCACCCAATCAATGTGGTCTTGGCCCCTAATCCACTGGTCACTGCCTTTCTCTTCTGGGTCTTAGGTGCTTAGGGAACAACATACATCATCGATTTCCACCCCACCCAAACAAAATCCAGACACCAGACTCCACCTGCCATTTCCTCCCTCAGCTCCAAACAGCCCTTACTGAGCTTTGATTTCTCCCAGCAGTCCAAAACTATAGCTATAACGATAGTCTGTTGGAAAATAGCACTCCTCTACCCTCTCCACTCTCCACTCAGTCACCTCTTCTGAGAAGCCTTCCCTGGCTTTCAGACCAGGGTCCCTCTGTGTTCCCCCAACTCCCAGGTGCACTTCCCACTAACGATCACGTAGTTGACAGGTGTCGCTCACCGTCATGTTAGGCTGGAACCGGTCCTCCAGCACGGCCAGGGCCGCGTCCTGGCCGGAGCCTACAGGCAGGAGGGGAAGCTAAGATAAGCCAGGGCCGTCCCAACGGAGAACAAACGTAAGGCCAGGGTCGCAGGGGCGGGGTTCGTGGGGACCGGCAGAAGCGCTCACCCAGGGCGGTGAAGGGCAGACGGCTATAGGAACCATGGGGATGCACACTGTAGAGCTGCGGTCCTGTCACGTCTACACCGCCCACGACCAGAGACGCTCCAATGTGGCCCTGGTACCTTAACGCGGAGTGGGTATGGTCATTTGAAAGCATGGAAACCCTGGACCCACTCCCCTACAACACCGCCCCTGGGTCAGAGCCCGCCCCTTCCTGTGGTCCGGCACCTATTGACTGACACCGCTCCTTCCTTTTGCCCAATTCCTCCCGGGCTGGCCCCTTCCGGTCTCCCGGTACCTGGCACCCTGCCCTTTTCCCTGTCCCAACTCCTCTCAGCCCCGCCCATCCTTCAATGGCCCCGCCCCAGGGTCGTCTTAGCCCTGCCCCAGCACCGGAAGAGCTTCTGGCGTAGAAGGCGAGTGACCGTGGCCACGCGTGGCTCGCGGCCTGTGGATAGCGCGTGTAGTTCCATGTTGGACGACGCCATCCGCGTGGTCATCTCGGCGTCCGCGGCTACTCCAGCCCCACAGCAGCTGAAGGCGAAGGGAGGGCCGGTATGGGAGGGGCTAGGATATGTGGGGACAGGGTGCGGGAACCCGAAGAAAGATGGTTCTTGTGTGGGAGAACGGGGCAGGGGATTCTCACTAGATTTTGGGTGCGATGAAGTGGATCTTCTCGCAGTTTTTGTCTGCTACGACTGAATCGTTAGTGGCCCGCGTATCCGCTCCCAGGATGACCCCGTCCTGGGGAGGGGGAAAAGAGGCTTTTGGCTCAGTGCCTGTCGGATCCCCGGCCGCCCCTCTATGCCTCCCAGTCCCAACCCCCTGCTTACTCGAAACACAAGGCCCGCGATGGTGGTGCCAGTCTTGCGTGCATGAGGGACCCGGAGCCCCGGGAGGGTGCGTTCCAAGGAAGCGTTTCTAGAAACGGAGTGGAGTGGCCAATGTTTCGGTTCTTCTGGGACTCCTATGACGTCCCCCCAACTCTCTCACCCCCCGGAGTAAGCCTGGGAACCTAATCGCCCACTATATGTTAACTGCTCAGCCCTTCGCTACCAGTAATAAAGGCTCTTGGAGCTCCCACTCCCGGAGGACCTTACGGGGAGCATAGGCAACTCGGGACCAACCACTCCTCCACCTCACCTCTGGCAGTTCTCGAAAGAGAAGCCCCCTCGGGCCTCTAGCGCTGTTTGCAGCATCTTGGGGCGGTCACGGCAGTCCAGGGATTAGGGGTCGACGGTTAGAGGAGTGGGACCAGCAGGGAGCGAGAAGGGCGGAAGACTTCTGCAGGGCTCTAAGTCTGACTCTTCCTGCTTTCGCTTTCACCTTAACTCAGAGGACGCTGGCCTGTTTTGCATCTCGTCTTTCATTTTCACCTCTGATGCTAAACAATTTGGGAAGGGGGTGATGTACCTTGCCGGGTTTTCCATGTTAGGTCCTGAACAAAAAAACAAATCCTTCCCTTTTGTCCGTTGTTCAGCTCTTCCTCCCCCTTCAAGGCTGAGCCCCCTAGTCTGCCTCTGATCCCAACTGTAATCTCAAATCCCCACACCCTATAAGGCTGTTGGACCTTTTGCCAGGCCCCTGTTTGCATTATTACAGGTCTCCCCACAGCATCAGGCATGGGCTTTTGTCCTTTGTCACTCTCCACCCAATTCATGCCTGTCTTTTGTTCCTTTGCTGCCTACCCTGGAAATCTCAACATGGAGGCTCAATTCTCTGCATGATGATGGTGACACTGCTTTTTCCTTTCATCTTCTCTATCTCAGGTGCTGTCTTTCCTCAAGAGGTGCCTGGTGGCTGTCCATCTAGTGGTTTAGAGGTATGCTGGCTTCTACCCATGGCCAAGCCTTATTTCACCTCCCAGATGGCCCTTTATTCACATCTTTTGCCTGTCTACTGCCTTATTTTTAGCTAGCATCCTCCTAGCTATTGCACCGGCCTCCGCAGTTTCCCCATACTTCCTGGT
The DNA here is from genome assembly GCF_036850765.1 of Saccopteryx bilineata. Lineage (NCBI taxonomy): Eukaryota > Metazoa > Chordata > Mammalia > Chiroptera > Emballonuridae > Saccopteryx > Saccopteryx bilineata. The sequence continues at coordinate 18,362,684 of NC_089498.1, forward strand.
CCCCCTTCCCCTACAGCTCTGTCCTGCAGAGAAGAAATCGTACAACCTCCCTGGTTAAACCCTTCAGCAGCTGCAGCTGCTCTTCTGCTCAAACACAAGTCTTTACAATGGCCCATGTTACCCTTATGCATCTGATCTCAGTGGAGGCACCCCTTCCTCTGGGAAGCCTTTCCTAACCTACAGCACTCAGCCACTTGTGCTCCCTAAACTTTTCTCAGACTAGTTATCTCCATTAATAACTAAACCTTCATGCCTGATCAGGCAGTGGTGCAGTGGAGAGAGCGTCAGGTTGAGACACAGAGGTCACCGGCTTGAGCGTGGGGTCGCCGGCTTGAGCATGGGATCATAGACATGACCCCATGGTCACTGGCTTGAGCAAGGGGTCACTTGCTCTGCTGTAGCACCACCCGGTCAAGGCACATATGAGAAAGCAATCAATGAACAACTAAGGTACCACAACAAAGAATTGATGCTTCTCATCTCACCCTTCCTGTCCCGATCTGTCCCTCTCTCTGACTCAGCCTCTGTCAAAATAATTAAACCTTCATTAGTGGAATGATCTGATTAGTGGTTGTCACTCCCCCATATTCTAATCTCTTGTATTTCTTTCACCCACCTAGCACTCCCTGTCTAGAGTGTGTGGCGGGGGTCTCACCTGCCCTTTTAGAAGGTGGGAAGGACATCTCAGATCTTCCTCATCCTGAACTCTTGGCTCCAGATGCCCCCATCCCACAGCTGTATGCAGCTGCCCCCAGTCCCCATGCCCAGAGCAGAGGCAGGCACAAAAGCAAGCTGCCTTAAAAGCTCAAGCAGGAGAATGGGAAGCTATACTTCTCAGGGTACCTAGTTCAACCCCCTAGTTCAATGGGGTTTTAACAAAGCCCATCTTGCCCTATACTCCACAAAGCACCAGGCCTGCAGCTGCTGATGAATGAATCCTGGTGTGTGAATCCTGATGCCTCCCTCTCAACCCAAACACATAGCAAGGCTTACAGAAGCAAAGTATGATCTTTATTCATGGGGCAGGGGCCCTGGGCTGGAAGCTGGAGGTTCAGAGGTGCTCCGTCGGTAGGTACCCAGCAGGATGGCATTGATGTGCTCTAGTGTCTGGTTGCTGAAGACCATGTTGAGGTGCTGTGTCCCATTCAGAGGCAGCACGTGCACAGGCTGTGGCTGGAGGTCCTTCCACTGGGCACAGAGATCACTGCTGCGTGTAGCCACAGTGTCATCACCGTCTTCATAGAGCATATCCACAGGGTCTGTGTAGGGGAAGCCGTGGTCAAAAATGTAGGTGTGGGGTGTGGGCAGACCCATGCCATACAGACAGTATACTTCGACACCAGGTGCTGGGAAGCCTGCCAGCAGGTCACGTGACTGTAGCCACATGTACCAGCCTTCCTCAAAGTACAGGTCTGCAAAGAAGCGCTGGAAGTCACGGCCTGTGTAGTTGAAGCTGGGTGTGGAGATGAACACATGGTCCTCAGGCCACACCAGATTGGAGGGAAACATCCAGGGGGATGTTGTCGTTATGCGTTGCTTCTGTTTCAGCCTGATGCTGGACATGATCGGGATGCCCTGGTTGTCACCTGTGGACATGGAGCAAGGTAGACAGGACGCAGGCCTGGCTGTCTCCCAGCCCACAACTTGTTGCTGAGCCCAAGTTCAACTGTATGCTCAAATTTTCTCCCAGCCTAATCCTATGACTCCATGACAGACGAGCAGTGGTAGTCAACCTGGTCCCTACCGCCCACTAGTGAGCATTCCAGCTTTCATGGTGGGCGGTAGCAGAGCAACCAAAGTATAAATAAAAAGATAGATTTAACTATAGTAAGTTGTTTTATAAAGATTTATTCTGCCAAACTTAGTGAAAATCTGATATAAAGTACTGAGAAAGTAACTATTATATGCTTTAACTTGCTGTAACTGCTTTATAAATTTTATAAAGTAAAGTTACTTCTCTACTTTATAAATCACCATTACTGTGGAACCGGTGGGCGGTTAGAAAATTTTACTACTAACAGAGATACAAAAGTGGGCGGTAGGTATAAAACCCCTGGACTAGAGCAAGCCTAGCAGGTGCTTAATGTGTGCTTATTAAACGAGAAGCCCTGATGCTGTATGAGGCAGAGCTGTGGAGCCTCAGGAGGGCAGGGGAGGTTTTCCTGAGGATGGATGTATATGTGCAAAAGGTGGGGAGATGATGCAGGCAGTTTTCTTAGGCACATGTCTAGTCTGCTGTACAGGGTCAGAGCTGTGTTCCAAGTAGGGTGAAATGAGACCATGTTTTATTTGACTCTAACTGATGAAGTCTGAGGAGGGTTCCCCTCACTTGACCATGAGCCCCTAAAGGAAGACCAAGGTTGGCTGGGCCCAGTAGGCAGTGGGTGTTCTACAGGTGGTAGCTATGCCATTCCTCAGGGAAGGGTAGAAGGGGCTCCTAGAGTCCAGCCCTGGCTTTGGTAAATCTCTCTTCAGTAGGGCAGATCCCCGTGCAAAGGGGCTCCTGGGAGCAGAAGGTAGCTGAAAGCTGGCTGGGTAGAACCTGAGGCCACAGGAAGAACCTGTGGCAGTCAGACTGCTCCGGTTCACTTCCCTCTGTTAAATTTTCCCTTTGTCATCACTAAGACAGATTCTGGCAGGAGCCACTCTAATGGTCCAGGCCATTAGTAGTGAGCGTACTACTCTTGGGGGGGGGGGGGCAGTGACAGGAGCTATGCCTCAGGGGTGGTAGACAGCACTTCCAGCCTGGCACTGGGAGAAGTGGGAGTGAGGGCAGGCCCGCGATCAGTTTCATTACACCTCTCAATCCCCCCACAGGATGCAGGTGATCAGAGGTTCTCTCACCTGAGGCCAAGATCAGCAAGGGCTTGATAGAGCCACCCCATGGAGCCCCAAGAGAGATGAAGCCATCAATAAAGCGATCCTTCCAAGACTGGGGCTGGCGCAGCAAGAAATAAAGCAGGTGAAGGCAGCCAAGACTGTGCCCAATGAGGAATACGGGCTTTCCATAAGTATTATACATCTCTTCCACCAGCCCGGAGAGCTTCTGGTAGTACTCCTCTTGCTGGCCTGTGGGGCAGAGGGGGGTATGGATGGAGTCAGGGCAGTGGGGGTTAGGGGCCACCTGCCCTGCCCTGAACCCATCATCCCGCAGAGACACTCACTGGGCTCCAGCCGCCAGTCGTAAGGGGCGGCCCGCACCGTCTCATCTCGCACATACCCATTGTTGACCAGATTCTGCACCAGGGTGTGCATGTAACCTGTAGGGAGGCAGCCGCACTGGGACTCTGGCCATGGCTCCTGCAGGCCCACCACAGCCTGGAGCCCCAGCCTTCCCCCCAGTACACACACCTGCCAGCTTGTTTTTGTCAAGGTACTCAACAGAGAAGGTCTTGCCAAAGCCAGGGACACGGATCTGTACACCAGGGGCGTTTGACACACGCCCAGAGCTACGGTTGTAGACAACCCTGGGGGAAATGGGACATTTAGCAGGCCCTCAACCAAAGGGCAGGGTGAGGGATCTGGGGCAGATGGGATGGCATATACCTGGTGTTATCAATCCAGCAGTCTACCCCAAGGGGTAGGAACATATTGAGATCCAGCCAGATGGTGAAGAAGTCCTCTGTTTTGCGGTAGCACATCCAGTTCACCACATCTGGTTTATCCAGCTTGGCTTCCAGCTGATTCCCCAGGCAGCCAGGCACTGCAGGCACTAGCCTTCACTCTGGATTCCTCGGATTTCCCCATGATCCCTATCCCAGCCTAACCCCTCCACCCCACCGCAGTGACCAGCTTTCATCTCCCACACCCTCACCCCCTAGGGACTAAGAACACATCCTCTTTCTAATCACCCCCCACAACCTGTACCCCCAGCAGTGCAAAGCCCAGACTCCCCATAGGCAGGAAAAGTGCAGAGGCCAAGGCCACTGCCCTCTGCCCTCACAAAGCAAACACCTAGCCTGGCTCTCTATTACTGCCGAAGTCCACGGCAAGAACAAATAGGTATGGGTTGGGGGAGAGCTGGGCCTAGCAGTAGGGGGCAGGCCTTGATGGGCCTTTCCTGCTCTCCTGAGCTTAGCATCTTATCCTTGATAGGGTAGGGGCTGAGGAAGGAGTGGTGGGGCTTGGCCCAGGGTCCAGTGGCTGCAGCTGACCACAGCTTGTAATGCCCTAGTCAAGTCCTCAGGCACACACATAACCGCCCCCCACTCCACCCACCTGGGGTAGATAACTTAAGAGACATGGGAATGGTGTGGTAGGAGGGGAAGAGGTTAAGAGGTTGACTTCTCTGTAGGACAAGCCTTTGGCCTCTCCGAACACTGAGGTGGGTATCAGGACTAATGCAGAGGCATAAGGACGTTGGCAGGGTTGACTGCCAGGGGCTGGGGCCCAGGCTCGCTCCCCAAGGTCTGGCCTGGTGCATCAGGGGCCTGGTGGGGGCTTACCGAGGATGACGGGCCGTGTGTGGTTACTGAGCTCAGCCTTGGGCGTGGTTTGCGGGGGGAACAGCACATTGAGGAGCCAGAAGGGGGTGACAGGGGGGAGCAGCAGCAGCAGCAGCACCCACTGCCATGGGGAGCCGGGCAGCCCCATTCCAGCCCTGGTGCCTATTGCCCAGTGAAGCAGTCTTGGGCTGGCCTTATCTGGAGTGGGGGTGGGAGGGGCCCTGAGGCCAGTGGGTGGGACAGACTGGCCAATGGGGATGGCCAGAGATTGCGGGAAAGGGGCAAAGCCTTGGAACTGGAGCCGGCTCTGGGCCTGAGTTCAGTTCCGCCTTCTTCCCTTGGCGCCAGGGGAAACAGAGCCTGGGCAGCAGGAGGCCCAGAAGAACACAATGTTTTATTGAAAAAAGTCAGGACTCAGCTGGCTGGCTCCATTAGGCTAGGCTTGGTGGGGGTCCCTGCCCACAATAGCCTGAGCCAGGCCTTCCTGCAGGCAGGCTGGTAGGATCCCCTCCCTTGTCACCCTTCTCCTTCTCTCTGATGGTGACATCCCAACAATAAATATTCAATAAATAGCATTCCTGGGCTGGCTGCCTTCAAACCCAAAGTCAGCCCCCACCAGTCTTCTCCAACCAGGGCAGGTCTCCCAGGCTGCTGAACAGGGAAAGTCCCCAAGCCTCTCAGGGTCCCAAGGACCCTGGATCCATCCCCATTGCCAGGCCCACGCCCAATTCCACATCTGGGTCAAGAGCAGGGTCGGGCAAAGCAGGACTGGCAGATGGGTATTAGGAGGGGGTGTTACCCTGAACACCTTCATTCTAGGGCACAAGTCTGTACTGGGATCAGGAGTAAATGGTGATGACTTCACGGCCCCCACCACGAACCAACAGAACCCGCTCAAGACCCTCAGTCAGCACCTCCAGGAACTCCATGTCTGAAGGTCATCAGGTCAAAGAAGTAACACCAGGACCAAGGGGTACCCAGGGAAGTCTGCCCATCTATCAGAGCTAGGGTCAACAGGAATCCCCCTGCTCCAGGAGCACCCAGACTAGCCTCACATGTTGTCTCTCTCCTCACTGCCTGCTCTCCATAGAAGGATACAGTTCTCATCACCCTCACTGTTCTTGGGTGGGCCAGGCATGTTTAGTAGGACCAGGCGGGCATCGTGGGAGCGCGTGACAATGACTTCATTGAGCTTCACAGCAGTGTGCATGCGCCGCACATTGGACTGGTCCCTGCAGGTAATGTGGCTGACCAAGGGCCCCACCCCTAGCCCACCCACAGAGTTTGTCCACCCTCCACCCCCAATTCCCAAGGTGGCTGGGTCTGTTTTTGTTGCACTCACGGCTTAATATGCACCAGTTCTCGAAAGTTGTCAGGGGTGTGGCTGGGGTCCCAGGGCTCAGCTGCCATGTACTTATCCCGTGTCCATGTCATCTGGATTTTGTCAGCCCCAGCTGCAGACTCATCCTCCTCATCTGAGTACAGGCTCTCCAGCCTTAGGGCTGAGTGCCGGTCCTTGACTAGCTGGGCCTGAAGAAAATCAGAGGTGGCCTTGGTGCCACAGGAAAAGGGCCTAGCTGACCCTACATGACTGCCCGGCCTTAGGGACATGGGCACTGACATGGGTGGGGCTGGGGTGAGTCATTCCGATGCCCCCTTCTGATGTCTCCAAAGGCCTGACCCAACCACCTGCCCATGCCCTGAACCAAGGCCACTGACTTCTCGCTCCCGCTCAGTCTTAGTCAGCCTCATCTGCCGCAGCATCTGGGACCGCTGCTCCATCATCAGTGTCCGCTCATAGGTATATGCAGAGATGTCGCTGTTGTGCTGGGGAGAGGGTGGGCCGTGAGGGCTGGGCCATGTGTAGCAGGGTAGCCACAGGGCCACATCAGGGTGGGTGGCTCACCATCTCTACCACTTCCACTTCTGCCTCAAGGCGTAGGTGGTACAGGAAGATGGCCAGATCCTTCTTCATCTGGATGCTATTGTCATCCATCTGAGCCACCGTGAAGATGCGCATCCGGCACTTCCTCCAAACCTATCGCAACAGAGCAGGTGGGAGTTTTAGTCACACCCCACCTCTCCAAGGGCCCAGCCCCCTCACCTGAGCCCACCTTCCTGGCCCACCTTGTGCTGGCGCAGCAGGAAAGGTAAAAGCATAAGCATGCCACCATCATGTACAATCCACCACACATCGATGTGGCCCTCCAGGTAGCGCTCATGGTTGCTAGGGTAGAAGGCGATGTTCTTGGGCACGAGCAGAGCCAGATGGGCAGCTGTGGTGCAGCGCACCGTGTCTGGGGAGGAGGGACACTGTTGTCTGCTAACCTGTGGCCCTGCTCTCACCTGAGCCTTGGCCCATGGCCCGCAAGGCTGAGCCCAGGCTCTGGCCCCTTACATACCAATAAAGGTCTTCCAGGCACGTGGGTCCTCACTCTGTCGCCAGCCATAGGGCCAGCCCAGCACAACGGAGTTATGCCTCATACCGCCCAGGCCGCAAGACTGGATGAGGTGGGCCAGCCCCTCACGCACCTTGTTGGCTACCACCACCTGGCAGAAGCCCTTTACTTTCTCAATCTCCATCATGTTCTTGATTGTCTGTGGGAGACATACCAGGCTCAGAAGCCTAAGCAACTAGCATCCCCTCTTCTGGGGGTAGGGAGGGGAGGAGGCAAGTTGCCCAACCAGAGGCTGTGGTTTCAGGATAGGACAGCCTTAATACCCACGTCTGCTCCAGCGCTTAGGTGGCAGCGTGGCTGTCCACCTGGCTGGCCCGAATTGGTTCCCTCCCCTATGTGCCCGGACACCTCCAGCCCGGACACCTCCAGCCTGGCTCAGCTCCCTGCCCCCTGAAGCAGGCACCTGCTCAGCGGCCTGGGCCTCGCCATAGCTCTCCAAGAAGCTTCCCTGAATGACAGAACCAACGATGGTCAGGCCCTTGCCGGCCTTCAGCTGGGAAGCAAAGGTGAGGAGCCGTGGGTACTTCACGTGGAGGTCCTCGTCCAGCTTCAGCAGTACCAGCAGCTGAGGCCTGCAGTGGCCAGATGAGAAGACAGCCTGAGACCAGGGCTAGAGGTTTCCAAAGAGCCCTTTTTCTTCCCTTCTCAACTCACAGGCCCCCATAGGTTTGGGGAGCAGAGATCCAAGGGCTCAACAAGTAGACGGCACCCCTGGCAACCCCAGGACGGGGAACATAGACCAGGGAGGGGGAGCCAGCACCTCTTGACCAACCCACCCTCAAAGTGCCCCCTGACAACCTAGAGTGGCCTTTGCCAGTCTGGGTGTGAACTCACCGCCAGTTCTTGGTGTGAGGAGGCCCCTCCTCTAGCCGCAACAGTGCATAGCGGGCAGCGCTCAGGGACAGGCCTCGGATCCCGTCACCCCATTCCTTCTCAGCCCTACAGAGGCCACCATAAGTTGGTGAGCCCCTGGTCCCACCCAGGGGATTCTGTCTAGTTGTACGTGAGATGGAGAGGGCCAGGCCCAGAGTCACAGCCCCCCAGCACCAGCACCTATGGTGGCTAGAGAAGGATGGCTCAGCTCCCCCCAACCCAACATACAGACCACCCCACTTAACCCAACCAGGCGGTAACCCCTCACTTACCCTTGGTACTCAATGTACTTGTAGATCATGCCCGCAATGAGCATGGCAACCAGGGCATAGTACCAGGAGGAGACAAACATAAGGGCCAGGCAAAGACTCATGCCCAGAAAGGACAGCGCCCTGGGCCAGAAAGTCATGAAGGGCCAGAATCAGGGAAAGACCAGCACAGCCCCAAGCCAAGCTCCCCAGCCCCGCAATCTCTAATAGCAACTGCAGTCCAGGAAACTCAAACCCCATCATGAATGGGGCTCCTGGCCTCCCCATAACTCTTATGTCAGAGGATTTGGCTCAGGGGTCTGTTTGGTGCTCACCAGTGATAGTACTTGAACCGAGGCCGCCAGTTGGGGGTCCTCAGGAGTGTCTGCACAGCACAGGCCAGGTTCACAAACAGGTAACACATCAGAAAGAACCTGCATCACAGGGTGGGTTGGTACCAAGCAGCCTACTGGTGGCCTCCTGGGCAGCCAGGTACCCGACGTCCCTACCATGCATGGGATGAGCCAGGTTTTCTCAGCCACAGAGCCCGCCCCACTTCCATGACTGAGTCTGATGGGACCACTGTACAGGTGGCCTCAGAGCCAGGGCTTAGAAGATGGACCACTGTTCGCAGGCAGAGGATGTGGGAAGGAGGCATCAGGCAGGGGACAGACCAAGTGTAGAGTTGTGACAAAGGTTGCTATCAAGGAGTGCTCAGTGTCTGGAGATGGCTAGACAATATCCAGGCCCCTGGCCTGGGTGACCAGTTGGATTATGGGCTGTCATGAATGTGGGGAGGAACAGGTAGAAGATAACAAGGGCCATTCTGAAGATGCTGAATTAGATAGACACTTGAAGGATCTGTGTGGATGTTGGAGACTGGGACATAGGAGAAGCCTACTGTGTGAATCCACCAAGAAGACAAAAAGGCAGAAGGACTTACCAGAGACAGAATGTCAGGGGGCAGGGACTCCCATGAGAGGGAATGGTCAGTCCCATCGGGGCTTCCAGGATAGCCACATGATAAAGGCTGAGATATATCCTCTGAGTTGGGCAGTGAGGCGTCACCACCCAAGACAAGGATGGCAAGAACAGTTTCAGGTGTGCGCCATGTGTGGGTGGAGCTGGGCAATAGTGGGTGGAGGTGTGTTGGGGGGAACAAGAGATCACTGTGCCTGGCTGGGGCTGGGGTGTAGGGGCTGCTTCGGGGGGGAGGTGAGCCTGTCAGTCCTACACACTGAGTGGGGCAGTGAAGGGTAGTCCCATTATAACCAAACAAGCAAGAAAGCACTGGAGCAAGATGTGTGCAAAGAAAAGGGGCGGGCCCCAACACCGGCAGTCGTGAACAAATGCAACCACATAAGCCCTGTCTCAGCAACCCCTGGAAATTGCCACATGCTGACCACCTCCTGTAGGGCACTATCAGACTCAAAACAACTTTGAAAACAAACGGATGGGGCAGTGGTGGCTTCATCTCGGTGTCAGGGACTGGAAGCTTGTCTTATCCAGGAGTGCAGGGTAGCCACCTGCCTGCTCGGGGAGTCTCCCATAGAGGGAGGCTGACTCTGCCAGGCAAACATCTCCCCATACAGCCTGACATGTCTCCTTGCTGCACCCTCAACACGACAGGGTTATAGGGAGGTGCTGGGGTCCCTGGCTCAGGGGTGCTGAGAGTTCAAGGAGCCTTTCCCAAGACCATCCCCCTTACCCTGCCCTGGCCCCCAGCTCACATGGATAGAATGGGAGCCACCATGTCGAGAGAGGCAATAAGGATGCCCAACTCAGCGATGAGTGCCGTCAGGAGGAGTGCCCATGTTGGTTCACCATTTGCCTTCCCGTGGCCAAATACCTGCATGCACCAGGGTCATGGGGTCAGCAAGGGAAGAAGCTGGTCCCATTACCCCCACCCCATACCTCAAGTCACAAGCCACAGCCTGGCCTCCAGCATCCCCAAGCCTCTCCTCTGGGGCTCAGGTCACACCTATAACTTTCCCAGTAGGTTCCACAAGTTTCTCTGCCCACTACTTCCCCAGGCCTCTCTGCCATGAATGAGCCATGAATTGACCATGAGGACTCCAAGCCCAAGCTGCTCTGCCAACAGCAGGGCAGAGCCAGGGCCAGCTCTCAGCAACTCCTTAGGATAGCTTTGTGGCTACGGGTCACTGTGGACCCCAGCAGGATATAATGCATCTGTATCCCATACCCTCCAGCCAGCATGCGGGGCCAGGAACATCCAGGCTGTGGGGGAGTGCAAAAGGGCTCACCCGGAGAAAGGGGATGATGTTGTCTTTGGCGATGGCCTGCAACAGGCGTGGTGCCCCAGTGAGGCTCTGCAGGCCGGCACCACAAGTTGAGAAGAAGGAACCAATGACGATCACCCAAGGTGAAGGCCAGGCCAATGTGCCCACCACCAGGTTTCTGCTGACGCCATCGCCGTACCTGCAGGGGCCAGGCTTAGGCCATGTGACATGCAAGGAGCCCCCAAGCCCTTGATGGGGCTGCCCAGAATGAGGGATATCAGTGGCCAGCAAGGATAGCTATGGTAGGCAGAGCTCTGGCTCCTCAGCACAGAAGTCCAGTCCACCAGCCCCTATCCTTTCTCCTCATCCCATCCCTGATCCTAATGTCACCATTCTCTAAGAAGCAAAAGTCCTGGTGGGGCGCCTGACCCACCTGGTGGCACACAAAACCACCGGCAACCAGCAGCCTGAGAACGTGTGTGGGACATGTTTGACAGGGGCTGGTGTCAAAGTAGTCAAAAGTTGAGCCCTCTGCCACAGGGAGGGGCCCAGCTCACTCACTTGTCCCGGAGTACCACACCCTCGATGCAAGCGCCAAAGAGAACCACACTGCTAAAGTCTGCAGCAGTGTCAAGGAAAGCTGGGCCTCGACTGCCACTGCTGCCCCCTTTCATTCCCCACACAGGACCCACGTGCCCCCAGTTCTAGCCTTAGCCAGCAGACTCGGCTGGGCACCTGCAGCTGAGAGTTTTGTGTTGTGTACACACTCGAGTGTATGATGTGTGTGAGAGGAAAGGTATACATGTATGCATGTCCATGTGGTGTGTCTGTGCATGCCAGTTTGTGACTTACACTGCAAGTGCCTCTTGTCCCGCCTCCCTGCCTACCCCAGGCCTAGAAAAGGATACACACAAGGGAGGTTGTAACAATGGCCAGGATGGTCCCCACTGGAATGGATTTCTGGGCATCACGGAGGTCGCCAGAACGATTTGAGCCAGCCATGATGCCTCCAAAAACAGTGAGATTCCCTCAGGGGCTCCCCAGGGAAGAGGGCAAGTCTGGGTGGGTAGGTGGGCAAGAGGGGCTTACCTGTCACAGAGGGGAAGAAGATGCCAACCAGAACGGTGAAGGATGTGGCAATGTCAGCCACTACGTACAGGGGAAGGTTCTCCTTCAGGCCAAGGGCGTCTGTGGAGGGCAGCCGGTGCTTCTCCACGACCTCACCCTTCTCCAGGTAGGCGCTCCACAGGTTCTCTGCAGGGGCAGCAGCATCACCACCGCAGCCCACCTACTTCCCAGGGGCAGTTCAGTGCAGCCCAACCAGAGGCTGCCGATGTGAGAGGCTCTGGGGGTTCAGGGGGCAGCTTAAGCCCAATGTCTGCAGCATCAGCCATAGGGAAGGAGCTGTCTGGCTAGAAGTCTCACAGGCAAAGGTTGCTGAAGCCAGAGACCCACCACTGCCAGCCTCCTAGACAGAAGCCCTTTATGGTTCCCAGGACAGTAATCCCAGGCAGTGTCAGGGGCTGGTGGCTGGGGAGAGAGGGGCTGCCAGAACTTTCTGGGGGCTGCTGCAGGCCTGGGATGTTGGCCAAACAGGCTCTGTTCACCCAAAACCTAGCTGCCAGGAGCCAGGCTGAGGATACCACTGGGCCTGGAAGGCAGCCAGACCTGCCCCCCATTCCTGAGCTGGCCACACAAGGATGGCCCTGTGATCTACTCTCCTTCTGTGCTCATTGCCTGCCTCCTGCTCGGCCCATGGGTCAGGAGCAGGAGGATACGAGTAAGGACGCACCCTGGAGCACGCCAGCAGCTGCACCCGGGATGCCAGGGATCTCAGTCACATTGTTGAGCAAGAAGTAGGGGTCACAGGAGTCAGTGGTAAGATTGGAGCTGTGGCAGAAGAGACTCCATAGCCGGGTGACAACTGTCTCATTATCCATCATAGCTGTCTTGGCACAGATGTCAAATTGATCCCGAGACAGGGTCCTGTTGCCCAGCATGCACACTCTGTGGGGAAGGGGAAGTATCATTATCTGCAGCCGCTAGGAGTCAGGGCATCAAAGGCCATCTACATGGGAGGGATGTCAGTGCAATGCCTGGATATATTCCAAGATTACTTACGGAAACACAGGAGGGTCAAAAATAGACTTGATGCCCCCAGCATAGATGGAGAGGATGGAGATGATCACACAGGCCAGGAAGAGTGAGGCAAATTTGTTCACATACTTGACCCCAACAAATACCACCAGGGTCATAAAAGTTAGAAAAATGGTCCCATACACTCGCATGTTGTTCAGGGTGGCACTCGATGAGTCATGAGCGCCTGTTGGGTAAAAAATGGCAGCCGGAGGGGCAATATAGGTCTGAAACAAGATACAGATATAGAAGGTTCAATTTTCCTATTTTCAGAATGGACTGCATCATTTTCTTTAAAGAGTATCCAGCAAAAGCCAGTCACAAAGGACCATATACTGCAGGGGTCTCCAAACTTTTTACACAGGGGGCCAGTTCACTGTCCCTCAGATCATTGGAGGGCTGCCAAATACAGTGGTCCTCTCACTGACCACCAATGAAAGAGGTGCCCCTTCCAGAAGTGCAGTGGGGGCTGGATAAATGGCCTCAGGGGGCCGCATTGCGGCCCGCGGGCCATAGTTTGGGGACGCTTGAATATTGCATGGTCCCATTTACAGTATATGAAATGTTCAGAATAGCTAAATCTAATTAAAGACAGAAAGGAGATTAATAATTGCCTACAGCTGGAGAGAACAAAGAGTGACTACTACTGAGTATGGATTTTCTGGAATGATAAAAGTGTCCTAAAATTGTGGTGATGGTTGCACAATTCTGTGAATATACTAAGAACCTTTAAATTTTATACTTTAAATGGGCAGTGAATTGTAAAGTATGTAAATTATATCTTTAAAAAAAGCTGTTATTTAAAAAGGATCCTGACACAAGAGTCAACTCAAATAGCTAAACAGCCAAAGTGGAACAGGGTGAGCAACAAAATAAATAATGATAGTACGGAATCATGAGCCAAGAATAAGATAAATATCCAGAAGTCCATACTGATATAAATACAGGGTCGAATAAATAAATGGGGAAAAGGATAAATTTTCTTTACAGAAACCTACAAATTTATTATTTGGATAATAAATTTTTATCCAAATAATAAATGTAGGAATGTCGGAAATATAAAACAAAAAACAAAAACCCCAGAAGGTCTAAGAGCAGGGTCCACACTGCAGGCAGAGGACCTGGAGATGGGAATAGCCAGGCAGTTCCTCTAAACGTCTCCTATTGTCTGGGTCCCCAGGGGTGGACAATGGTTACCCTGTGGTCCCCACACCCCCTCCAACTCTTCTCTCACCAGCTGGGGCAGTTCAGTGGGGTACGGGAAGCTGAGTCAAAACACACATGGGTTCACAGAGGAGGCACTGAACTCCAGACAGCATCCTGGAGTTCTCAGCTTACTGTTTATCTTGCTGCATATCCTGATTTAGGGACAAGGTAAGGTGGATCTGAGGAGCCTTGGCACAGATGACTTGGGGAGACAGACCTGGCCAAAGCCTGCACATGCCTGGGAGGCAGGTTCTGCATCACCACAAAGGTCTATCACTCAGTTAAATGCAATAGTTTACAGATCACCAGCCATGGTGGAAATAGAGCCTGGGTGGATGGAACATCCAGGGCCAAGGTGAAGGCAGCTGGGCCAGGCCCTTCCCTGTCTAGCCCAAACTGACAGGGGTTGAAAGGGAGACTGGTTTGAGCAAAGATCTCTCTCTCAAGGAGGCCTCCCACATTATAAGCCACAAATCCTGGCCAGAGGAGGGGAGCATGAGCAGCCTGGGCCTACGGAAAGGGGTGGTTTGGGTAAGACCAGAGTTGCCCAGGACTTAGCATGACTCACCAGCAAGATCTCAATGGCCCCCAGGATATACATGGCTGCAGCAAATGTTGTTCCCAGGTAGAAGCACAGGCCCACAGCACCTCCAAATTCTGGCCCCAGTGAGCGGGAGATCATAAAATAGGAGCCCCCAGCTACAACAGAGAAAGTGTACACAGGTCAAGGTTGGTTCTTCTTCAAGAGGGTCTCCTCCATAACCCCTCAACAACCACCCAGAGGAACAGGAATGAATTTTCCCATTTACAGATGAGCAGAAGGATTGGAAGATTTGCATTAAGTTTCATGGTTAGTATATGGCCAGGTGGGAGCTGGACCCCACTCCCATCTGAGTCACAGCACTGGCCAGTGAAATGACTAATTTGCTAGGGCAGTTCTGGGTCTGTAGCAGTGCCTCAGTGGTTCACTATCCCCCAACCCTCTGCACTTAGGGTGGTCCCCTCAGCCGCCCCTGCCTGGGTGTGTCCTAGCTCAGCACACCTCACCCCTCCCGAGGGCTGTGTCTGTTAGTCTGACCCTCCCATCTAGGCCAGGGCAGCGGACTATGTCTTCTCCAGTTTTTGGTCTTTAGGACCCAGCACAGGGCCTGCCACAAGGTGAGTGTCCATGGCTGACCCTCCTGCCCTGAGTCTGTGCTTCCATCAGAGTCTAACACCCTTGGCAAGACCGACAGAGTAAATACTGGGCTCCAGGGCCAGCAGAGGTGCAAGGGACAAGTGTCCCATGCTGCTAGTTGAATTTATTCCTGATAAAACGTCTCTGGTGAAAAATCTGGGGACAGGGATCAAGAAACTTTAAAAAGTTAATCTCGCCTGACCAGGTGGGGGTACAGTGGATAGTGTTGGACTGGGATGTGGAGGACCCAGGTTCGAAACCCTGAGGCTGGCTTGAGTACAGGCTCATCAGGCTTGAACAAGGCTCACCAGCTTGACTGTGGGGTCGCTGGCTTGAGCATGGGATCACAGACATGACCCCATGGTTGCTGGCTTGAACCCAAAGTTGCTGGCTTGAGCAAGGGGTCATTCGCTCTGCTGTAGCCCCCGGTCAAGGCACATAATGAGAAAGCAATCACTGAACAACTAAGGAGCTGCAATAAATAATTGATGCTTCTCATTTCTTTCCCTTCTTGTCTGTCCCTATCTGTCCTTCTCTCTGACTCTGTCTCTGTCAAAAAAACAAAAAACAAAAAAGGTTAATCCCGCCTGACCTGTGGTGGTGCAGTGGATAAAGCATCGACCTGGAAATGCTGAGGTCGCCGGTTCGAAACCCTAGGCTTGCCTGGTCAAGGCACATATGAGAGTTGATGTTTCCAGCTCCTCCCTCCCTTCTCTCTCTCTGTCTCTCCTCTCTCTCTCTCTCTCTCTCTCTCTCTCTGTCTCTCCCTCTCCTCTCTAAAAAAATGAATAAATAAATAAAAAATAAAAAAATTAATTTAATTAAATTTAAAAAAATGGAAAAAAGGTTAATCCCTATCACGCTGAAATCCCACTTCCAGGACAGGGTGTGAACAGAGATTCATGTGCAAAGCTGCTGACAACAAAACAACAGTGAAAAAGTAGAACAAAAGTAGGAGAATAATCACATAAAATAGATAATATCCTATTAACCCTAATAAAAAAAACCCAGACTTTTTCCAATATTTGGGAAATACACACACACACAATTTAGGAAAAACTATATATCAATACTTTGAAAGATCCTAAGACCATGACTAAAAGACTACTAAATATGAATTCAGGACGGGGGGGGGAGGGGTTACGGGTACTTTCAACTTTCCCTTTCTACATTTTTGTGCAATTTCAAACCCTCTTATGGGTAAACATATATTGCTTTCTTCCCCATTACCTTTATACTAATACTAATATAACTTATTTTTAAAAAAGGATCCAGACACAGGAGCCAATCCGAGCAGCTAAGCAGCCAAAGTGGAACAGTCTGAGCAACAAAATAAATAATGGAGTGCTGGATTATGATCCAAAGAATAAAATAAATATCCAGCAGTCCATAATGATATAAATATATGGTTGAATAGACAAATAAACACAGTCTGTGAAAACCATGTCCAATTTCATCATCCCTACTAAAAGTCCTCTGCACTGTCTTGTAATCCATGGTGTGAGCTGGACTCCTTGGCATGGCCACCAGGTGTGCCCTGTCACTTTTGTCAGCCCCAGTCCCCTTTTTATTTCTTTTTTTTGGTATTTTTCTAAATTTAGAAGCGGGAGGCAGTCAGACAGACTCCCACATACGCCCAACTGGGATCCACCTGGCATGCCCACCAGGGGGCGATGCTCTGCCCATCTGGGGCGTTGTGCGGTTGCAACCGGAGCCATTCTAGCGCCTGAGGCGGAGGCCATGGAGCAGTCCTCAGAGCCCACGCCAACTTTGCTCCAATGGAGCCTTGGCTGCGGGAGGGGAAGAGAGAGACAGAGAGAAAGGAGAGGGGGAGGGGTGGAGAAGCAGATGGGCACTCCTCCTGTGTGCCCTGGCTGGGATTCGAACCCGGACTTCCACACTCCAGGCTGACACTCTACCACTGAGTCAACTGGCCAGGGCCAGCCCCAGTCCCCTTTTTGAAAACTAACAAACAAACCACAACAGATATCTCAAACTCTGTCAAGCAAGGATGCGCCTAAGTGATGCAAATGTCATGGGTTCAGGGACTAAGACCCCACCAAAGAACTGCTTTGGGGGCAGGTGCAATGAGGATTCCCAGGTTTGTCAAGGTGGATTCCGGGCCCATTACCCCTAAGGGGCCCGGGTGGCGCTCACCCACCTGGAACCACTCCATTGGTGGCGATGGCACTCATGGAGATGGCCGTCAGCAAGGTCTGTAGGAAGGAGAGCCCAGGTGAGCAGTTCAGTTGGGCAGGCTCTGTGGCCAGCCATGGCCCCTGCCCAGCTACGATATACTCACACAGCAGCAGCAGATGAGCACAATGAGGAGGGCCTGCAGCACACCGGCCGTGCCCACCATCCAAGTCAGCCGCAGGAAGAGGATCACCCCAAAGATATTCTGCAGGCAGGGTAGGTACACCCCCATGAGGGTGCCCATGCTGGGTGCCTATGGGGCATGAGGGGAGAAGAGGCACAGAGTATCAGAGGGGCCCAGATGCACCATGAAAGGCCAGCCCCAGTCACTCAGCAGTTCCCAGGTTGTTCTGTAGAGAACAAGTTGGAGAGGGGCATCCTGAGTGGAGTCCTGGGGAGTGCAGGGATGGGGTGACAGCTAGGATGTCTAGGTTGACTTATATATGAAGACAGTTTGGTACTGGGAAGGTATAAAACCTGATTCTTTTCAAAACACCACGTATGAGCTTTTGAGCCTCACTTCCCCCTCAAAGTACTGCTCTCTTCCCTTCCTCTCTTCTGTTAAACTTCTGGAAAGAGAGGTCTGTCTCAGAGCTCCACTTTCTCACCCAGCAGGCCTCATGCCACCCACGTTAGAGTCTAAGAAGTTGTCCCTAGCCTTCCTTCTCTCCAGCCTCCAGTCCAGTCCAAGTAGACACCAAGCCCTATCCAGTCTGCCGCTCAAGCTGCCCTTAAGGCAGCCTGCCTTGCCTGAGCTTTAGTCCCTTGAACCTGGGGCACTACACTTGAGGCACGAGGATGGTGCCCTCCTGTACCTGTCAACCTCTCCACACTCCAGCCCACTCTGCTGCCAGAGCAGACCTCTGAAAACCAAGGCCAGTCTCAGCCTTCGTGCCAAAAACCCTTTGTACTGTCTATCCTATAATTGACGGTGCGTGTCAGACTCCTTGGTTTGGGCTACCCATTGTCAGTTTCAGTCCCTGATGACATAGGTTCCTCAGAGCCTCTGAAACAGGGCATATGCTGAACTCTGCCTGGGAGGCTCAGCCCTGCCTCACTCCTGGAAAACGCCTCTTTAGTTAAACCTTCAGAAGGTTTAACCATGTTGCCTCTTTCAGAAAGTTCCTCTGGGTTGCCTTAGATAGAGTTGGCACTTCCTCTTGTATCCTGTCAGCATTTTTTTTTTTTTTTTGTATTTTTCTGAAGCTGGAAGCGGGGAGAGACAGTCAGACAGACTCCCGCATGCGCCCGACCGGGATACACCCAGCACGCCCACCAGGGGCGAAGCTCTGCCCACTAGGGGGCGATGCTCTGCCCCTCCGAGGTGTTGCTCTGCCGCGACCAGAGCCACTCTAGCACCTGGGGCAGAGGCCAAGGAGCCATCCCCAGTGCCCGGGCCATCTTTGCTCCAATGGAACCTTGGCTGCGGGAGGGGAAGAGAGAGACAGAGAGGAAGGAGGGGGGGTGGAGAAGCAAATGGGCGCTTCTCCTATGTGCCCTGGCCGGTAATTGAACCCGGGTCCCCCGCATGCCAGGCCGATGCTCTACCGCTGAGCCAACCAGCCAGGGCCGGCAGGTGTCTTCTTGAAGAACTGAGCCTCCATGACTGTAGCCCAGGGTAGTGGGGCCTTCGGGATTCCACTAGAGCCCCAGCAAAGCCTGCTGTCCTGGAACTGGGTGGGACAGAGAACAATGTGGCTACAGAAACTCTTTTTAGGGTCTAGGTCTGCGGCAGGATCTATCTGCAGCCTAAAGGACTTCAAAAGAGCCCAAGTAAGAATGAATGGTCCCTCAAATTATCCCACACAGAGTAGGTGACAGATATACCTCCTCTGGGCTCTGCTGAGCCCTTTGCAAAGGCCCAGGACTAGCCACTGGATAGGGGCAGCTTCCAGCCCCACTCCAATTCTAAGCTGAGTCACTCTGGAAAAAAGGCAGTGTGGGAAAGGGCAGGGCCGGAAATGCTTTCTGCATCTCCAAATAACCTCTGGCAGCTTCAGAGCGGCTGCTACGGAGAGGCCGCCTAGGGTCTTGGCATGGTGTGATTGGAGGCCCGCCCTTCCTGATTTAAGCCTTACTTTTCTGAGGCCGCGCTCAGATTCACCAGGGTAAGGACCATAGCTTAGTGGTCCTAGCTCCCTAGCTTCCTACTGTCTCACTGTAGACTTGACCAGGCTCCTCTTTCCTCTATGGAAAAACCACTGGAACTGGAACACTCGGGCATCCTCTCCCATCCTTATTCTAGGGCCAGGTGAGCTGGGCAGGTAAGCTGAGGCTGGACCCCAGCATCGTCACAGGCTCCTCATAAGGCCAAGGTATCATGGCCCTTCACCAACCCAGGCTTCCTTCTGACGCTTGTTGAAATGTGTACTAGCCCTTTGTAAGGACCTTTTTACTCCTAGCCACCAGCTCCCTGGACTTGACCTTAAGGGACAGGGAAGAGGCACTTATCCAAGGGTCCTACTACCCACTGTAGGCAAGACCTCTTTGTAGAACTAAATAGGAATAGGTAGAGCTAGTCAGGGTTCTCTGCTCCCTGTAGTCCAGAAAATAACAGCAAAATCACCACCAGCAGGGTACAGTAGGGGTCAGATCTATGGGACCTCAAAATCTCAGCTGCCCTCTCTTAAGTGTGGGCTGTCTCCCAGAAAAGCAAGATGAGGGGTACATATCAGTCTGGTCTACCCCCCATCCTTGGCCCACCCCAGCAAGGCCCAAAACTCACAAGCAGGTCTGAGGCTGGCAACCCGGCTCATCCCAACCAAGAGTACTCCAGCTAATGCCAGACCCAACTCCTTCCTAATCACAGCTGCTTCCCAAACCTCAGGGGGTCAACAGGCAGAGAGGGAGGGGCTTCTGGCCCCCATTCCTCTGTGAGACTGAGCCCCATCACACAAGGGAGCTAAGCAAAGATGTGCAACGTCATCCTGAAGAGAACGTCATCCTGAAGGGCAGAGGCCTGGGGAGAGACAGGAAGCCTCAAGAGGCAGTGTTATGCTCCTATCACTGCCCACCCTAGGCACTCAAGGAACACAAGGGTTGTTGAAGCAGTCTGCCAATGAAGCCAACACAGTGAGGGGCAGAAGGGTTTGGTTACTTGCTCTAGGTCACACAGCCCCAAGGGACAACCATGTTCCTGGTTCCAAAGGTAAACACCCTTATCATCTTGATGGGATGCAAGTGATCTGGCCTTCTACATATCTCACATTAAACCCACAAATGTGCCTGAGCTGTGGCGGCGCAGTGGATAGAGTCAACCTGGTACACTGGGGTCCCAGGTTTGAAACCCTGAGGTTGGCCCTGGCCAGTTGGCTAGGTGGATAGAGCATCAGCCCAGCGTGTGGATGTCCCAGGTTTGATCCTCAGTCAGGGCACACATGAGAAACAACCATCTGCTTCTCTTCCCCTGCCTCTCCCCCTTCTCTCTCTCTCTTTCCCTCTCGCAGCCAGTGGGTTGATTAGTTCAAGCATCTACTCTAGGTGCTCAGGTGCTAAGAATAGCTCAATAAATTTGAGCATCCGTCTCACATGGGAGTTGCCTGGTGAATCCTGGTTGGGTTGCATGGGGAAGTCTGTCTATCTCCCCTGCTCTCTCTTAAAAAAAAAAAAAAGAAAAAGAAAAAAGAAGCCCTGAGGTTGCTGGCTTGAGCATGAGATCATCAACATAATGCTACGGTCACTGGCTTGAGCAAGGGGTCATTGGCTTGGCCTGAGCCCTCAAATCAAGGCATATATGAGAGGTAATCACTGCACAGCTAAAAGTGACACAACTACAGGCTGATGCTTCTCATTTCTTTCCCTTCCTGCGTGCTCTCTCTCTCAAAAAGGAAAAAAAAAAATCCACAATGTGTCTCTCAGTGTTACACATTGATCTTGTCTAGCTCAGTCAGCTTATGCAAGTTTCTTAGCACTCCTGACACTCAGTTTCTTCATCTGTAAAACGGGGATAATAATAGCATTTGCCTCACAACTTTGTTGTGAGATACCCTGCAAGAACCCAGGCCCACTGCTTAGCACAGTGACTGTCAAAGAGAGGGCTGAGTAAAGGCAGCTGTTGCTCTCATTGTCATATCTGAATGCCTCCCTGGCTCTCTGCCCCCTCTAACCTTCTGTCCCCTTGAGGGACTCCTCCTTAGCCTTTTTTAAAAAATAAAGATTTTATTTATTCATTTTAGAGAGGGTAGGAAGAAAGAGAGAGAAAGAAGGGGGGAGGAGCAGGAAACATCAACTCCCATATGTGCCTTGACCAGGGAAGCCCAGGGTTTCAAACCAGCTACCTCAGCGTTCCACATCAATGCTTTATCCACTGTGCCACCACAGGTCAGGCCTCCTCAGCCTCCTTGAGCCCAAGGCACTCAGTGTCCATCCTCCATGCTCACCACACCTGGCACCCATTTCCCCTGGAATGCTCACAGCCATGTGGAGAACTTGCCAATTCCATGGTGTTGAGTTTGTCTTTCCAGGAGTAGCCTCTCTGCTGCCCTTGACCAGCTTACCTTGGCTGTTCTCCGGCGGGCACCCTCCCCACTTTCAGCCTCCTCATGTTCCTTGGCGCCTTGTGTGAGGTTAGTGTAGCTGACGAGCTTGCCCAGAAGAGATGATACCTTTGGGCGGATGTCCAACTCTTCCTGTAAACAGAGCCATAGGACAGTCTGGCAATGGGCCCGGCTGGTGCCAGGCTAGCTATATGTAGCCAGCAGTTTGGCCTTTGGTCCCTTGCCAAGCCCTGAGGCAGGCCTGGGCGTGATCCTAGCTCTCACTTGGGGAAGCCCAAACCAGCCAACCGGGCAGGTGTGGGCACCACACCCCAGCATTCGGCACTCAAAGGCTCAGCCCAGCGGCAACTTCTCTCTGCCCCACCTTGGCTACAGTCACTACCAACCCATCTGTAAAATCTACCTGCCTCAGGGGAGAGGGCAGGGCAGGGCAGGGCACGGCTGGCTGGCAGACAGGCGAATGGCACACTTCGTCCTGCCTGTTCTGCCTGGCCACCTCCCAGCTATGAGTGGGCCTCTGAGGCTCACTACCCTCAATTCTCCCACAAAAAAGCATTCCCTAATCACTCAAGAACCAAGGAAGTAAAAAACAAAGATATCTGGGACAAGTCAAGTCTCTCTTACTTGCTCAAACTCTAATCATTCTAGTGCCCCCCCCACCCCCACCTTGGTCCCAGGCCCTGTTAATAACTCACTTCAATCCCCAAGGTGGGATTCTAGGCCCCTAGCCCATCCTCAGATGGGGCCAGTTCAAGGTCTTTGTTGCAGAAACTTGCTACTTTTCCAAGTCAGGAGGCTTCCCAGGGCTCAGAATTCCCAACCCCTACCAGGGTCTAGGCTTTTCCTGCTCCTGTGGCTTTACCAGCACCATGCCTCCACCTACCTAGGCCCACATTTAGTCTTTCCCCATCTGCCAGCTCCCTTCTGACCCTACACACAAGGAGAAACTAGTTTGGAGTGAGAAGTGAAGATGCAGGTCTTTTGGGGAATGTGGAGACTAAGAAGCCTGGGACTTCCATGGAGGCAGTTAAATGTGTGGGTCACAGTTTAGGGGCCTAAATCATGCTCTGAATCCAAATCCAACTGCTGAGTTTGAGTCTGAAAAAGGATAAAATTCAAGAACTGAGGCATAAAATTGGGAATGTTTCCAGAGAGGTGTACACTGAAGTGCAGATGTGGAGAGAGGAGGTGAATCCAATGAGACGAACCAGGCCTCAGTGAACTTGAGGGGGACATGGTTGGAAGAGCCAGCCAGGAAGGAGAAGGAAGAGTTCACGGGAGAGGGAAGAAAGGGAATCCTGAGGTAGAAATCCTGACAGGTCGTCACCTCTCTGAGGGACTGCATAGCAAAGGTAAACACCCCTGGAGGTAGTAACAGGGTAGGGTTATGAGTGACCTCTAAGAAAGCAGTTGCAGTTCAAAGGGCCAAGGGGACAACCTGCCAAGGTGAGACAGACAAGGAGACTGGAGGAGGGAAAGCCGAGACAGAGGCACAACTGTCCAGCCTGCTTAGTGATGGCCTGGTCCCTACAGGCCCCCGCCCAACCATCTGCCTACCACACCTATGGCCCAAAGTGGCCTCTCCACTACCTCAAACAGGGCCAAGTTCCTGTCATAGTACTCGCTTCCTCTGGAAGCCTCCAAGGAACAAAGGAAAGGGCTGCTCTCTCTGTGGTTGCCATGTCCTGTGGAGAGAGAACAGAATCTCAGTCAGACCCTGCCTCCCGAGACTCAGATTGCAGCTTGCTCCCCAGCAGGCCAGCCGACAAAACCATCTCTGCGGAGCACTGCAGGGGCCAGTGTTAGCAGGTGGGGCCTCAGTTTCCCCATCAAATTCCACCAGTCTCCCCGAAGAGGTAGTAGCCAACAACCAAAACGCAGCGTCATTTCCTCTAGCAAGGGAACCTGTGTGTGTGTGAAGGCCCTACACACACACACACACACAAACACTCTCTCTCTCTCTCTCTCTCTCTCTCTCTCTCTCTCTCTCTCTCTCTCTCTCTCGGTCTTGCACGTGTTAACACGGAGGGGCGGAGCCTGCCCAAGAGGCGTGGTCCGGTCTTGGCTAGCACTCAGACGCCCCAGTCCCATTTCCCCAGCCCACGTGGAATACCCAGTGAGCTAAGTGACCAGGCCTCCATGTCCTCAGGGCTCGCCCAGGTGCTACCTTCCAAGGTAGATGAAGCCACGTAGGACGCCTTCCGCCGCCATGTTCAGAGACCGCCTGCTAGCTGCCCCACCATGCACTGCGCAGGGGCCTGAGGGTAGCCAGGGGCATGCTGGGAGGAGGGACAAGTAGGAAGCTGTCCAGAGTGGAAGTGGGCGCAAAATGCTGTTTAAGGTCGTGTTCAAAACCCGGGCTTGGGTAGAACACTGACCAGGGTTGTTGTTTTCCTATCCGCAGATCCCGGCCGCTTGCCCAGACTCGGTGCATGGCAGATAAGTGTCCACCTTTCCCCAGGCTGGTGAGACAGTGCCTCAGCTCCAAAGAAACCTCGCAGGAAAAAACCACATGCACTTTTTTTATAAGCCTGTTTGGCCGAATTTTCTGGCCACCCAGCATAGGCACTCTTTCCTGTTTTCCAACTGTCCCCTGTGAGTCTCGGTAGGGGACATTGCCAACTTTCTACCAAGCAGGCAGAAGGCACCAAGTACTCCTTTTCTAGTTGCTAAGTAGTTTGTTTTTGTTTTCTCCTTCCAGACAGTCTGGCAGCTGCAACAGTGGCTGGAGGACTCACAGCAAATTGGAATCTGACATCTTGGTTCAAAGAAGCCAGGTTAGTGTTGCAACGACTGAGGCAACAGTACCAGCCTGATGTCTGGTGATGGAGGTGGCAACAGAAGTGTCACCAACCCAGACTAGTGGGGCGTTAGGGCCAGGCACTGGCTGGCCACCCCGTCAATCTTTTCTGGTTCAATCTGTCATTACATTTCTCTTGTTTTGCAGCTAAGAATGCTGAATGATGCATCCTCTTCCATCTGATACATCCTCCTGTCATTGGTATGAGACTTAACTTGCCTTCTCAAAGCCAACAATTACTTAGCAAGGGCCGCACTGTGGATTCTCCATTACACAAGATTGACAGGTAAGGCTGATGACAATTTCTGGAGCAAAGTCCACTCTTCCTTCAAACAGCATATGAAAATATTATCTCATTTAGGAACCTGGGCTAAGTGAGCTAAGCAGCTCAGTCCCATCAGCTACAAGGTTCTGTGTAGGCCAGTGTCAATGGCACAGTTGACAAAGGCAGCAGGAGGTCAAGCCAGGCCACCAAGCCATGTTAAAGCCTTGTGGTGTCATAAAGCTCCTCAGATACCCTATGATATTTACTGTACCCTTGATGAGGATAAGGAACCACAAGAATAGCCTAAAAATCCAGTAACACTGATTGTCGTATTGATGGCCCTTCAGTGAGAAGCCTCTGAAAAGAACTCTTAGATTTTTGTGACAAAAAATGTCTCCCTTGAAGTCAGATGCTTCATTTTGTCAGAAAATGGCAACTATAGAGCTCATCTTTTTCTCTTTCTGCTTTGGCTTCCAGGAATCTCCAAGGTAAATTTATTCCTTAGATGCAGTCACCATCTGCTTCAGCTCAGAGTCCTTGCCTCATTTCTCTGAAGGGTTTTTGTTGTTGTTGTTGTTTTATCTTTCTGAGGATAAGTCCTATGGGAAGACACCAAGGAGTGGAGCCTGCCACCAGGGGTGTGGCATATCTCTTTTGATCCTTTTGTGATTTGGAAATGAATTACAAATTATTCTAACTTTATGCACTGCAGTCTGCCCCACCATTGTTGCCTTGTCTCTCTGAGGAGACTGAACTAAAATCCAGAAAACACAGAGCTGGGCACAAAGCAGTTCCCCCAAACTGGCTGTGGATGGTCCTCTAAAACCCAGCAGCTCCCCGTCCCTTCAGCCATGACTCCAGGGTGCATCAGAGGCCTTCCACGTGTTGCCTGTCGTCCTCACAGCAACCTTCCAGATCTCCTTTACCCCCTTTTAGTAGCGAGGAACGTTAAGGCTTAGAGAGTTTCAGAGGCAAGGTCACCCAGCAAGAAGGGCCAAACTTGGGTCCCAAGATCCACCAGAGCTAGGTAGGAGCTGACCTGCAGGTTCCCTAATCCTATTCTACGCTCCAGTCCAACCCAGGACGCACCTCAGGGTGCAGTACAAGCCTTTAACTAAAGGTTCTGGGGTTTGAATTGGGCCAGGGTGCACATATCCAGGGCTCTTGGTGCTCAGATGGTTGGCAGCCTGGCTTAGATTCCTGACCCCTGTCTACGGCCATACCACCCTGAACGCGCCTGATCTCGTCTGATCTCGGAAGCTAAGCAGGTTTGGGCCTGGTTAGTACTTGGATGGGAGATTCCTGACCCTCCCTCTATGTGACCCAGGGCAACTTGCTTACCCTCTCTGTGCTGACTTGGCTTCCTCTTTTATGAAGTAGAGATAGTAACACCCATTCTTCTAACTGCATCAGAAAAGGGACAGTCTGGTGCCAGAGAGCCAGCAGGCATTTCTTGGAATTCCCTAAAGCCTCATTTAAGGACAGTTCCCATGGAACTAGGAATGTGTGTGTGTGTGGGGGGGTGTTGGGGGGGCTCTGAGCAGTGTCTGGGTGTCTGTACTGCCTCCAGCTATTCCAGAAATTCCAGGGCAGGTCTGGGCATGCCTGCCAGGCTGAAGCTGCTCAGATACCACCTGAATCCTGGGTGAACCAGAGCATGGCCTGGGCCTGGGGGCTGCCTGTGAAGTACACAGATACGTGTTCCTGGCCGCAGCTGTGAATGTACTAGCTGCGGATGGGTATTCAGGTGACACTCTTGATCCCTGTGCTCACAGGCATCTGCCAGGGGTACTAGAACCACTACACTCTTTGGAACAGAGATATGGGCTTTGAGAGACTGAAGTACCAGGCTAGGGGTACCCCATGATATGAACCTGAGGCTTCCTTTTTATGCCCCCAACCCTTTGCAGTCCCCACCAAGAGGGATCATAATCACTCACCAGGGCGCAGAATGTCCACCATACTGCAGACACAGCCAAGGTCTGGCTGAAAAGGAGTAAGAGGAAGAGGGGGGTGTGGGAGGAGCTGGCCCAGCCTGGAGGGGCCTGAAGGGACTCAGCCAATGTAGCTCCAGGTCCCTCTGGTCACCCTGTGATAGGCCAAGGCGGAGCCAGATGCTAGGCTCAGCTCTGCCTGCCCACTGGTCCAGGCTGATCCTAGGGATGCAGCCCAGCCAAGCGTCTGGGAGAGAAAGCCTCCCAGAGTTAAAGGGAACAGGGATGCTGGCTCCTGTTCTGACCACTGGAGCAGGCTAGGGGCAGATCAGGGCACCAGGGTTAGGGGCTGGGGTGTGTGCATGAACACAGGTGACAAGCCTGTAAAATCTCATGATATCCAGCATCCCATGCCATCTGTTCCATATTCCC
The DNA here is from genome assembly GCF_036850765.1 of Saccopteryx bilineata. Taxonomy (NCBI): domain Eukaryota; kingdom Metazoa; phylum Chordata; class Mammalia; order Chiroptera; family Emballonuridae; genus Saccopteryx; species Saccopteryx bilineata. The sequence continues at coordinate 18,389,591 of NC_089498.1, forward strand.
ATATGGCAATCAGGCGACTCACATAGAGCCATCATCCACATTAGATATGGGTCACCTCAGTCATGTCACCATCACAGATCAGAGCTACATTAAGATCGCATCACCTGACACATAAAATCAACACATGTCCTCCACATATCTCCATCATGGTCAGTCTCAGACATAGGCATGTGTCATCAGTCATATCACTATTCTCATCATTGACACCCCTGTAGTAAAGTGGCCATAAGAATGTGCTATCCTGACCCCACCTTCACCCTGTGATACCACAGCTACACACTTGCACAAGCACAATTACATATGCATATGCCATTATACATGCAGACACATGTTTTCAGCCATGTTCATATTCCAGGGGTGGGCCCTGGCAAGGACAGCCATCTGGGGGCCTCCTGGAAGGAAAGGAGAAGGGGGAATGGGGAGAGGCAGGCACCTGGGAGAAGGGAGGAAGGGCTCACTTTGGGGCCCAGTTCTAACACCTAGGCTAAGAGTTAGGGTGCTGGAGTCTCCAACCCTGGATTTGAATTCCCAGGTACAAATTATATAACTGCTCCCTGTCTCAGTCACTCCTTCCTAAGTGTCACCTGTGATAGACCAAGAATCTATTCCCATGGGGAAAATTGGTTGGATAAAGCAAGTTAATTCTGTAAAGCACCTAGACAAGCCTGGTTCAGTGTGAGTGATCCTCAGGTGCCCACTGTACCTTCAGATCCAAGCGGGGTTCAACACGACTGCACTCACAGGCAGTTATGCACAGACCCCCTGAGCAAACACACACTTCTCTCCTGCAGGCTAGAGTTCAGGGAGGCGCAGGGATGGGGGAGGGGAGGGGAGTCTCAGGGTCAGAGGCGCTGAAGTACTAATGGGTAGGTGAAGCGAGAAGAGGCTGGAGGCAGTTCACGGTTGGTGAAAGGGGCTAGGGTCTAGGCAGCGGCTATGCTCCCAGCCTGGAAGGGCCAGAGATGGAGGCTTGCCGCTATTCATGCGCCGAGCGGCCCCGATGGCCGAGCCTCTTTCCTCAGCCACGTCTGCAGCCTCCGCCCGCGGCCAGCAAGGGAGGAGTTGAGGTGGGGAAGGCGTCCCGACTGTGGGCGCGCCAGGGCCCAGGAAAGTTGTGTCTGCGCTTGCGGAGGGAGGGTCTGGTGGCGGCGGCACAGACTAAGAAAAGTTGCACCCGCATCGACGTGTGCGCGATCGGGCCAGGTATCCGTGTGAACGTGGGTCCCGCGTGGCCAGCTCCCCTGTCCCCGCCAAGGCCCCATCCGGGCGCGCCCTCACCGTCAGAGTCATCCCGCTCGCCACGCTCCCCGTAGTCCACCCAACTGAGCCCCTCGAGGTTGTCATAGTCGCCACGCCGCGGCCCGTCCACCGGTACCACGGTGAAGTGAGGCATTGCACGCTCTCGGCCTTGCCTCACCCGCTGTCCCGGCTGCCTGCCCAGCTGTCCCTGCCGCCCCAGGCCGGTGCACCCCGCCCGCTCGCATTCCTCCCCGCTGCGCTCACTTCCTCCGCCCGCCCCCCGGGCCGCCCCTCGGGGGCGGGGAGCAGGAGGGACTGGGCCAGCTCCTCCCCTAGGGGGCCCTGGAGGAGTGAAGCCCCTCTGAAGAGGGTATTACTAGTGGCTCTGTGCCCTGGGGTTGGCTCTAATTGCTGTGTGACCTTCGGTGATGAACACCCCTCTCTGAGCCTTACATGCAGTACTTGTAAAATGAGGAAATGCGCGTACACCTCTTGGGGCTGCCTGAGGATAACGTTTGGTGGGACGTGGGATGCACTGGTTCTACCGTCTGGCTAGTACGCTCTTCGACATTTCTGTTACTCAGGGACAGGGAAGGATCAGCAGGACCAGCCCAGAATCACAGAGGTTTTCCCAGGGCCTCCCACCTTTCCTCGGTATCCCGTATCCATTTCCATCATCTCTGTCTTAGGTTTCCTCCGAGTCCCTGGAAACCCAATCCTTGCGAAGTTCCATCCCTTCCCTGTGCCCCTGCGCTTCAGTCTCTCCCAGGTGGAAGCAGCTATTCTGGACCCTCCCCAGAGCTGCTGCCTCGGCGGTAAGAACGGCACTCATCCCCCCACGCGCCCCCTTTGCCCCTTCGGGAGGCTACATCGATTCTTTAGCCAAATTCTTTCATCTTAATTTTATCTTTTACTGCCTCACCTCCTTGGGGTTCCTTTACCCAGGTCGTTTACTTATTTGCTGTTAACTTTTCTTCAGATAACTTATACAGTTGGCTTTCCTTTAACATCTTATCTTTCTAGACGTTCTTTCGGCTTTTTATCAGAAAATTCTAGAGCCCATCTTACTTGTCTATCTCCATTTTTCTCCTCTTAATGGCTCACAAGGCTTTAGAGAACATCAGAATCACTGGTATCCTCCCAACCAACCTGTGACTGTGCCCTTTGCCACCTCTTCCCAGCCTCCAGCTCTAGGGCAGAACCAGGACTCAGAGTCTCTGGTTTTGCAGGAGGACCTCGGAGCTGACCACCATTCTGGTGCCTATCCCACAGTCATCCCAGCCAGGCCCTGTCCTTCATGCTGCCTTCAGCTGCCCACAGTAGCAGCCTCCGAAATCGACTCCCTGCTTTCTCCCACTGCTCATAGTGGAGCCCGCACTTCTGAAGAGAAAGCCCAAGCTCTCTCTTGACCCACAAGATCCTGCTCCATCTAGCCCCTCCAGCCTCTCCAGCTGCACCTCTCCCATCCTCCTGCCCAGCCTCAGCCCTTCTGGCTTCTTTCATTTCCCCAAATTTAGGGGATTTCTGCAAATTGCTTGCTGTTCACTCTGGCAGAATGCCTTTAACCCTCTGCCCCTATCCTCACTTACCAAACTCCTCCATATGGAGTACTTCTCAGAGCAGAGCACCACTTCCTTCCCAGAAGACTTCTCTGACACACATCCTGACACCCCACCTCACCCTCCCTGGATGGTGTTTCGGTGGGGCACTTTCCCTTCACAGTGCCCAATGCAGGGAGAAATGCATTGTGGGAATCTTTGATTAATGTTTTTGTGCCCACTAGATTGTGGACTTCACAAGGGCAGGACCCCTTTGGTCTTGTCACTTGGTATCTGCAGTCCCTCACCCCAGGGTTCATGCCAGGATATATGCCACGGTGTAGTACAAGCCTTTAACAAGAGAAGAGTGTCTGGGATTTGTTGTTTGGCCAGACGCTTGTTCTCAGCAGTGTTCACACTGCTCCCATGCTACTTCTCTCCTCAGGGGTGGGGTCAGGTGCTGTGTGGAGGAGATAGGCCACTAAAGCCCAACTGACAGCCTTAGCTCTGGGGAACTCTGTAGCTAGGATATAACTTCCCCCATACCATTCATTGACTGACCAATTAACCTGCACCATCAGGATACTTGCCAGCAAAAAGAAAAAGATGCTTGAGGCCCTGGCCGGTTGGCTCAGCGGTAGAGCGTCGGCCTGGCATGCGGGGGACCCGGGTTCGATTCCCAGCCAGGGCACATAGGAGAAGCGCCCATTTGCTTCTCCACCCCCGCCCCCCCCTCCTTCCTCTCTGTCTCTCTCTTCCCCTCCCGCAGCCAAGGCTCCATTGGAGCAAAGATGACCCGGGCACTGGGGATGGCTCCTTGGCCTCTGCCCCAGGCGCTAGAGTGGCTCTGGTCGCAGCAGAGCCACGCCCCGGAGGGCCAGAGCATCGCCCCCTGGTGGGGCAGAGCGTAGCCCCTGGTGGGCGTGCCGGGTGGATCCCGGTCGGGCGCATGCTGGAGTCTGTCTGACTGTCTCTCCCCGTTTCCAGCTTCAGAAAAATACAAAAATACAAAAAAAAAAAAAAAAAGATGCTTGAGAAGCACAGACATTTCAGAAGAAAATATCTATCAGAAAAATTATTAGAACACATTAATCAACAATTCAAAATTAGTCTAATAAACATATTACAAAAGATAAGGGAGGCCCTGGCCAGTTGGCTTAATGGATAGAGTGTTGTCCTGGGGTATGGCCATCCTGGGTTTGATTCCCAGTCAGGGCATACAAGAGAAGCAACTATCTGCTTCTCTCCCCCTCCCTGTCTCCTCTCCCTCTCCCTCCCCCATAGCCAGTGGCTTGATTGGTTTGAGGGTCAACCCGGGTACTGAGGATAATGCAGTTGGTTCCAGCATCAGCTTCAGGCACTAAAAATAACTTGGTTGATTCAAGTGTCAGCCCTGACAGGGGTTGCCAGTGGATCCTAGTTGAGATGCATGTGGAAGTCTGTCTCACTTAAATAAAAGGAGAGTCCCTGGTTGGTTTGCTCATCAGTAGATCATCGGCCTGGCGTGTGGAAGTCCTGAGTTCGATTCTCGGTCAGGGCAAACAGGAAAAGCTAATTTCTGCTTCTCCACCTCTCTCTATCCCTCTCCTCCTCCCACAGCCATGGCTTATTTGAGTAAGTTGGCCCCAGGCACTGAGGATGGCACCATGGCCTTGCCTCAGGCGCTAAAAAAGCTCAGTTGCCAAGCAATGGAACAACGGTCCCAGATGGGCAGAGCATTGCTCCTTGGGGGCTTGCTGGGTGGATCCTGGTGGGGGAGCACATGTGGGAGTCTGTCTCTTTGCCTCCCTACCTCTCAATAATAACCAAAAAAAACACCCACAAAAAAATACAAAAGAGAGAGAAGAGAGAATATTAGCAATATAAAACAAAAATATATATAAAAGAAGAAACATGATATAAAAATATAATGTCCAGTGATTTATTGCTACATAACAAATTACCCTAAAATAGTGGCTTAAAACAGCAATCAACAAAAACGTTACTTTACTCACAAATCTTCAAGCTGAGTAAAGCTCATCTATACTCCACATGGCATCAGTTGGGGCCAGACGATTTACTTCCAAGCTGATTCAATCACATGACTAGCAAAAGCTCAGTGGGACTGTGGAGCAAAGCACTGGGTCCTCTGCATGTGGACCTGTCCATGGGCTGCATAGCTTCCTCATGGTATAGTCGCAGCAGTCCATGGGTAAACATCCCAAGAAGCAGGGAGTAGACGCTGACTATTTCTCAAGGCCTCACCCTAGAAATAGGCACATCACTTTTGTGTCTATTTTACTGGTCAAGCAGTTACAAAGCCCAGATTCAAAAAGGAGTGGGACAGCATAGAACTCATCTCTGAATGGGAGAAATATCAAAGAAATATGGGACCAGGTATAAAAATTACTACAATAATATGTGAAACAAAGAACATAATAGGTGATCTAATAGCTGAGTTATATTAAGAATGCTTTAGAAAATTGGAAAGACCAAATTAAGGAATTCTCCCAACAGAAAAAAAGAAAAAACAAAGAAAGAAAAAATAGAAAAGAGATATGGCAGATCTAAATAGAAATTCTAATGCCAGTATAATAGGAATCCCAGAAAAAGAATAAAATAAAAATGGAGAGATGGTACCACATGAATGAATGAAAATATTATACTAATTATAACAGGCCAGACACAAAAAGACACATATTGTATGATTCCATTTGTAAGAAATACCTAGAATAGGTAAATCTATATAGACAGAAAACAGATTGGTGATTAGGGGGAAAGAAGGGACAGGGAGTAATTGCTTAATGGGTATTAGGTTTCCTTTTAGGGTGATTAAGATATTTTGGAATTAGATAGAGGTGGTAGTTGCACAACATTGTCAATGTTCTAAATGCCATTGAATAACTCATTTTAAAATGGTTAATTTTATGGTATGTTAATTTCTTTTTTCCTTTTTGTATTTTTCTTAAGTGAGAAGTGGAGGCAGAGAGACAGATTCCCACATGCGCCCAACTGGGATTCACCAGGCAAGCCCACTAGGGGGCGATGCTCTGTTGCAACCAGAGCCATTTCAGTGCCTAAAGCTAAGCCATGGGGCCATCCTCAGCGCCCAGGGCCAGTTCACTCCAGTGGAGCCTTGGCTGCAGAAGGGGAAGAGAGACAGAGATAAAGGAGAGGGGAAAGGGTGGAGAAGCAGATGGTCACTTCTCTTGTGTGCCCTGACCAGGAATTGAACCTGGGACATCCACACACCAGGCCAATGCTCTACCACTGAGCCAACTGGCCAGGGCCTAATTTCATTTCAATAAAAAGAAATTGCTACAACTATAGGGAGAAACTGATAAATACACAGTAGAAGATTTTAACACAACTATAATTGTTATAAATAGGTTAAGAAAAAAAAGAACAGTGCTTGACCAGGCAGTGGCACAGTGGATAGAGCATCAGCCTGGGATGCTGAGGTCCCAGGTTTGAAACCCTGAGGTTGCTGGCTTGAGTGGGCTCATCTGGCTTGAGCTTATGGATATACAATAAGTAGCCAATAAACACAGGAAAAGATGCCTAACATCATTAGTCATTAGATAAGTGCAAATCAAAATAACAATGTGAGGCCCTGGCCAGTTGGCTCAGTGGTAGAGCGTCGGCCTGGAGTGCAGGAGTCCCAGGTTCAATTCTTGGCCTGGGCACACAGGAGAGGGGCCCATCTGCTTCTCCACCCCTCCTCCTCTCCTTCCTCTCTGTCTCTCTCTTCCCCTCCCGCAGCCAAGGCTCCATTGGAGCAAAGTTGGCCCGGGCGCTGAGGATGGCTCTATGGCCTCTGCCTCAGGCACTAGAATAGCTCTGGTTGCAACAGAGCAGCCACCCAGATGGGCGGAGCATCGCCCCCTGGTGGGCATGCTGGGTGGATCCCGGTTGGGCGCATGCGGGAGTCTGTCTGACTGCCTCCCGTTTCCAGCTTCAGAAAAATACAAAAAAAAAAAAAAAATCACAATGTGAGATTCGTGCTTGAGATAGCATTTAAGTTAGCTATTATCAAAAAATGGAAGATAAGTGCTGGGGAGGATGTGGAGAAACTGAAACCCTTGTACATTGCTGGGGTGGGGATGTAAAATGGTATAGCTGCTATTGAACCCAGCTTGGTGGTTTTGCAAAAAGCTCAACCTAGAATTACCATATGACCCAGCACTTCTATCCTAAGCATACACCCACAAAAATTGTAAGCAGGGACTCAAACAGATACTGTATGCCAATATTCATTGCATAGCCAAAAGGGAGAAGCAACCCAAATTTCCATCAACAGATGAATGGATAACAAACTGTGATCTATATGTACCAGAACTATTATTCATCCATAAAAAGGAATGTAGTCTGATATAAGCTACAACATGGATGAACCTCGAAGACATTATGTTAAATGAAATAAACTAGATGTAAAAGGACAAATGTATAATTTTCCTTATATAAGTTAGTTGGAATAGACAAATTCCTAGAGACTGAAAATATAATAGAGGTTACCAGGGGCTGAGGTGAGCGCAAATGGAGAGTTATGTTTAATGAATACAAAGTTTTTATTTGGTGTAATGAAAAAGTTTTGGGAAAAGTGGTGATGTTTGTATAACATTTATGCATGAAATTAATGCCACTGATTTGTTCACTTAGAAATGGTTAAAATAGCAAATTTATGTTATATATTTTTACAACAATTAAAAAATATATAGACAATAACCATTGAACTGTATACTTTAAATGGGCAAATTATAGGATTATATCTCAATAAAGCTGTTTAAAAACAAACTCCATTATATAATTAACCAAGTAATTCTAATATTTAGAGGATGATAGGAGGAAAATAAGGGAATAAGAACTAAAAATCCTCAATTTTCAAATTTCTGATTCAATAAATACTACATGAAATTTATGACTGAAGAGCTGGCAGATATTTACTATATTACTTAGAAATATGGAGGAAAATGCTGGTAAATACTAACAGTTAAAAGTGTTTCAAGTGGTTGCTGGGAAAGTGGAGAGTATAAAGACGGTGGAGTGGGGATGGGGACTGTTCACACTATTTGACAGTTCAGTGTATTATCACAAAGTAAACATCTAATTACCAGCACCCATGTCAAGTATGGACATTGCCAGGCCCCAAAAGCTCCTTCATGCCTCCTTCACTTGCCACCCTAAATGACCTGACGTTGATGATAATCACTTTCTTGTTTTCCTATATAAAGGTACAACCTGAGCATGCATCCCTGAACATTAAGTTCAACCTTTTCCATTATTTAAAAAAAGAAAAAATTTTTTTCTTCTTTTTCGAAGTGAGAGGACAGGAGATAGATTCCCGTATACCCCCCCCACACACACACACACACTCTAGGATCCACTCAGCAACCCTTGTCTGGGTCTGATGCTCTGCCCATCTGGGGCCATGCTCGCAACTGAGCTATTTTTATTGCCCGAGGCAGAGGCTCCATGCAGCCATCCTCAGTGCTGGAGGCTGATGCACTCAAACCAATAGAGCTATGGCTGCAGGAAGAGAAGAGAGAGAGATAGCAGGGGGAAGGGGAGGGGTGGAGAAGCAGATGGATGCTTCTGTTTGTCCTGACTGGGTATCGAACCCAGGACATCTGCACACTAGGCCAATGCTCTACCGCTAAGCCAACCGGCCAAGGCCAAAAAACCAATTTTTTATTAAAGAAAAATATCCATACATAAAAGTTCACATACCATAGGTGTACAGAGCATGCTGAACATTCACAAAATGAACACGTATGTACCTGGCACCCAGATCAAGAAATAGCGCTTTACCAGCAACCAGAAGCCCTTCCTTGAACTCCTTTTCCAGTCATTATCTCCCCAGGGATAACTCTAAACTGACTTGAAGAGCAGAGATCAGTTTTGCCTGTTTTTGTACCTTTTTTTCTTTTTCTTTGTGTTTTTGTACTTTTATAAATGGAATAATATGTATTATTTTGTGCCTTTCTTTTACTCAATTTTTTTTTTTTTTTTTTTTTTTTTACAGAGACAGAGATAGAGTCAGAGAGAGGGATAGACAGGGACAGACAGACAGGAACAGAGAGAGATGAGAAGCATCAATCATTAGTTTTTTGTTGCGACACCTTAGTTGTTCATTGATTGCCTTCTCATATGTGCCCTGACCGTGGGGCTACAGCAGACTGAGTAACCCCTTGCTGGAGCCAGCGACCTTGGGCTCAAGCTGGTGAGCTTTGCTCAAACCAGATGAGCCCACGCTCAAGCTGCTGACCTCGGGGTCTCGAACCTGGGTCCTCCACATCCCAGTCCGATGCTCTATCCACTGCACCACTGCCTGGTCATGCTACTCAACATTATTTTGTGAGATTCTTGCAAGTTATGTGGAACTGTAGTTTTTTCTTTTCCGTTGCTATGTACTAGTCCGTGGAATTAATATGGCACTGTTGATTTCTCTGTTATTGGGTTATTTTCAGTTTGGAATTATTAAAAATTAGTGCTTCTTGGCCCTGGCCAGTTGGCTCAGTGGTAGAGCGTCGGCCTGGCATGCAGGAGTCCCAGGTTCGATTCCCAGCCAGGGCACACAGGAGAAGCACCCATCTGCTTCTCCACCCCTCCCCCTCTCCTTCCTCTCTGTCTCTCTCTTCCCCCTCCCACAGCCAAGGCTCCATTGGAGCAAAGTTGGCCCGGGCGCTGAGGATGGCTCTATGGCCTCTGCCTCAGGTGCTAGAATGGCTCTGGATGCAACAGAGCAACGCCCCAGATGGGCAGAGCATCGCCCCCTGGTGGGCATGCCGGGTGGATCCCAGTCGGGCGCATGAGGGAGTCTGTCTGACTGCCTCCCCGTTTCCAACTTCAGAAAAATACAAAAAAAAAAAAAAAAAAAATAGTGCTTCTCTGAACATAGTTGTTCGTGTCTTTTTTTTTTTTTTTTATTTATTCATTTTAGAGGGGGTGGGAGGGGAGAGAAGGGGGATGAACAGGAAGCATCAACTCTAGTATGTGCCTTGACTAGGTAAGCCCAGGTTTTTGAACCAGCAACCTCAGCCTTCTAGGTCCACACTTTATCCACTGGGCCACCACGTCAGGCTCATGTCTTTTTATGTAAGAATTTCTGCTGTGTCTTTAGGGGAAATATGGTTAAGTTCTTGGCTATATGTCTTCAACTTCAGTAAATAATGTCAAACTGTGGTAGGCAGTTAGACACGAGCAGAACAAGAACGATAGGCCATGACCTGTGGTGGCGCAGTGGATAAAGCGTCGACCTGGAAATACTGAGGTCGCCGGTTCGAAACCCTGGGCTTGCCTGGTCAAGGCACTTCCAGCTCCGCCCCACCTTCTCTCTCTGTCTCTCTCTCCTCTCTTTCTCCCTCTCTGTCTGTCTCTCTTCCTTTCTCTCTCCTCTCTAAAATGAATAAATAAAATAAAATAAAAATTAAAAAAAAAAAAAAAAAGCCTGACCAGGTGGTGGCGCAGTGGATAGAGCGTCAGACTGGGATGTGGAGGACCCAGGTTCGAGACCCTGAGGTCGCCAGCTTGAGCGCAAGCTCATCTGATTTGAGCAAAAGCCCACCAGCTTGAACCCAAGGTCGCTGGCTCCAGCAAGGGGTTGCTTGGTCTGCTGAAGGCCCGTGGTCAAGGCATGTATGAGAAAGCAGTCAATGAACAACTAAGGTGTTGCAACGCACAATGAAGGGCTAATGATTGGTGTTTCTCATCTCTCTCTGTTCCTGTCTGTCTGTCCCTGTCTATCCCTCTCTCTGACTCACTCTCTGTCTCTGTAAAAAAACAAAAAACAAAAAACAAACCCCCCCCCCCAAAAAAAAAAGAACGATAGGCCAGGAACAGAGGGGTCAACAGCTCAGAAAGCACAGGGTGCCTAGCAACAGGCAAAACTGGGAAAACAAGGACCTCGCCCCCAGGATGACCTTTCCTCCCTTAGTATATTGCTAGTCATGTAGTTCGGATCCTTCTCTGACTTTTCCTTCCCTGGTGTGTCACTAGTCATGTGGTAGACCCTCCGAGGAGGAGGAACAAAGAGTGGCGTTCTACACCTCGCATGTTGGCCCTTGCACAACCACACCCTTAAGCATTAAGCTCCCAGGACAATGAGGTTAGAGCTGCATCAAATACCCTGGCATTGACCAACCAATGGAGAACACAACCCTGAAAAAGCACACCTGGAAAACCATGAATATTGAGATCTTCCCCTGGAACTTCCCCTAAAACCTCCATCCTAAAAAGTCCTTAGGACAGAGGACCCACTGTGCTCTCGCACCTGGGAGCATGCAGCGCCTTTCCCCTCCCTGTCATCCTCCCCTGAAGCCTGTTACCCATATCCTTCTCTCTTCTAAGCTCTGGGGACCTCTTCTTTTGCTTCTGTAACTTGTTTCCTGAGCCCATTTCTTCTGCCTCTGTGACTTTCTAAATGAATCTTGTCTCTGAATTCTTTCTTAGCCAGAACTTAAGTAGAGGTTTCTGAACCTAGGTCCTGACTCCAATGGTCTAACACCTGGTGCTGTTTTCAGCCACTAACAAAACTGTTTTCCAAAGTAGTTTTTCTGTTTATACTGCCACCTGTTGCTCCACATTCTTGCTGACTTGGTATTGTTTATCTGTTAAATTTTAGATATGTGTGTGTGTGTGTGTGTGTGTATGTGTGACAGAGAGAGAGACAGAGAGAGGAACAGATAGGGACAAACAGACAGGAAGGGAGAGATGAGAAGCATCAATTCTTCGTTGTGGCTCTTCATTGCAGCTCCTTAGTTGTTCAGAAGGGGGAAGGGTAGGGAAGCAGATAGGTCACTTCTCCTATGTGCCCTGACTTGGAATTGAACTTGGGACATCCACACACCAGGCTGACGTTTTGCCACTTAAGCCAACCAACCAGGGCGGTGTCAGCTTTAATTTTTTTTTTTTTTTTTTTTACTTATGTGAGAAGCAGGGAGGCAGAGAGAGATAGACTCCCACATGCACCTCAACTGGGAGCCATCCGCAAGCCCCCTACTGGATGATGCTCTGCTCATCTGGGGCCGTTGCCCTATTGTTCAACAATCGAGTTCTTTTAGTGTCTAAGGCTAGGCCACAGGGCCATCCTCAGTGCTTGGGGCCAAACTGCTCGAACTCAAACCATGGCTGTGGGAGGGGAAGAGAGAGAAGGGAGATGTGGAGAAGCAGATGGTCACCTCTCCTGTGTGCCCTGATCAGAAATCAAACCCGGGACATCCACATGCCAGACCAATGTTCTACCACTGAACCAACCAGCCAGCTAAGTCAACTCAGCTTCCTGAAAAACAAATTTAAACATTTCAAAGAGAGATTGGGAACACACTCTCTGTTACACTCCATGAGGGGGTCAACTTGAACTTGATTCCTTTGTGTTCTGTGGGCTTTTGGTGTAGAACAGGGGTCCCCAAACTTTTTACACAGGGGGCCAGTTCACTGTCCCTCAGACTGATGGAGGGCCGGACTATAAAAAAAACTATGAATAAATCCCTATGCACACTGCACATATCTTATTTTAAAGTAAAAAAACAAAATGGGAACAAATACAATATTTAAAATAAAGAACAAGTAAATTCAAATCAACAAACTGACCAGTATTTCAATGGCAACTGTGCTCCTCTCACTGACCACCAAGGAAAGAGGCGCCCCTTCTGGAAGTGTGGCGGGGGCCGGATAAATGGCCTCAGGGGGCTGCATGCGGCCCGCGGGGCCGTAGTTTGGGGACCCCTAGTGTAGAATATGGTAAGATGTCTTTGCCTGAGATGAGACCAAGCTGGAGGCCACTGGGAACCATTCGTCTTGAGCAGCTAGAGCTAGACCGCAAGACTCCTCGCTACCTAAGAGCCACCTGGATCCAGCCCCACACCCCATTCCATGCGAAGGAAGGACATTCACACCTGGTTCCATGTCCAAAATGTTTATTCTTTGCATATGATTGTGTCTGGATGACTGAGAGGGGGATTTTGTGAACTTTGCTAAAGGATCTCTGGGGAACTGACTAGGTCACCAGAGCCACAGGGTGACTGAGAAGGCAGCAGCAGTAGCCATGAAACCTAAAACCTGGTGTGGGGAAGCTTTTGAGGGTCTCTGGAGAATATGATTGGTAGGCCACTTGGACACCTCCAGGTGTGTGGCCAGGTGTTCATGATGAGGCTGAGAAAGGAAGTGGGAGTGGCAGAACCTGCCCACCTGCCTGTCAGGAAACTCATCCTCTGCAGGGCTCTGATCACTGTTTTCCTCTCTCACCTGGGGGTGGGATTCAGCAGTCAGTGGCTTCCCCAGCACATCCCTCACTTTTTCAAACCACTGAATCACCCTTTTGCCCAGCCCAGCATAATACCTGTTCCACTTGTCTGAAGACCCGTAGCAGATTTCCACGAAGGACACCCTGAAGCTCTTCCTCACTCCAGCCACGCCTCAGTAACTCTTCTATTAGGATTGGGTATGTAGATACATCCTCCAGCTCCTGAGGGAACCTGTCCACAGCAAGCCAGCTGTGGGACCTCAGCCCTGATCCTGGTCTAGGGCCACTGTCTCAACAGCCCCAGTCATATATGGAAAACTGAACGCATGTTTTTTCAGGTTACTGATTGCAACTTCGGAAGCTCCTTGAAGACTGGGCTTCTGCAGCGTCTACCCACTGAGCAGCTGAGCAGCCCACAATAGATCTGCTGGGTGGGGAGTGGAGCTTGTGCAGGGCAGATGAGCTCTGCTTGTAGGAGGGGAGTATTTAATGAGGGTGATGATCTGGAGGGGTTGATAGGTCCAGTGGGCAACAGAAGGGACAGGGAGAGCCCAGGAAACAGGCCCTGGGAGTATGGAAACATCAGGTTGGCTGGAATACAAAAGCCTGTGGTTGAGGCTTGAAGGATGGGAGGACCACAGGATGGGGAACTATAACTCCCTGCTATACCCCAGCCCAAGAAAAACCCCGGGGAAACACTCACCGGCCAGACCCGTCATAATTTCCGCCAATCCCAATAAACTCAGATCCAATGACTGCCCTGATGTGGTCAAAGTGATCTAAAGGGTGGAGGTTAGTGATGGGAAGCACTGGGCTAAAGTTAGACTCCGGCACCAGCCCTGATCTGGAGAAGCTCAGTCCTGGCCAGTTCCCCTGCCCAGTACTCCAGGCTAGGGCAGCTGACTCCACAGAGCTCCTGGCCAGCCATGAGTTCTGATGTGGCTATAGGCAGGACACTGGACCTAGAGTAAACCTCAGAGCCACCCTTTAGGACCTTTTCCTGCCCAGGAGCCACCCTGCCTTTGGGTTCCTTGAGACCCTGGTCAGGGCTCTGCCTGTCCTGTCCAGAAGTGTGGGAGTAAAAGTGAGACTCAGACGCAGTCTTTTCTTCCTGCCCAAGCCCATCAGCATTGACTGTGGGCCAAGATATGGGTGGCAGTGAAGAGCTGTGTCTACTCCCCTGGGTTGTTTGGAGGTCTGCCCAGAGTCCAGCAGGTGTGGAGCTGTTCTGAGGGCCCCAGTGGCCACAGGCCCAAGCTAGAACTGCACAAGGAGTCGAGGTAGGGCTCACCTGCTACAGTGGACACATTAGCCAACAGGTTGCACTGTAAAACCCCCATGGACAGCGTCACCATCACAATGCCACCATTCTTCTTCTACAGGGATGAACAAATGGATACTCAGTTTGGCCCTTCTGGCCTGACGGCCTGCCTCCTATGCCTCAGGGGGCCATGGTAGGAAAGTGTTCAATCTTGGCTTCAAGCATTGGAAGACACTGCACCTCCTCTGGGTTTGTGGGTCCCTGGGTAGAACTGATTTGGACTTGAGTTTCAGACATCAGGAGGATTAACTAGCGTTAGGTCCAAAAGTGAGGCCTGAGTTGGTAGCTTTGTTCAAGGTTAAGAATCTTTGGCCTGGCCCTGGCCGGTTGGCTCAGTGGTAGAGCATCGGCCTGGCATTCAGGAGTCCCGGGTTTGATTCCCGGCCAGGGCACACAGGAGAAGCACCTATCTGCTTCTCCACCCCTCCTCCTCTCCTTCCTCTCTGTCTCTCTCTTCCCCTCCCGCAGCCAAGGCTCCATTGGAGCAAAGTTGGCCCGGGCGCTGAGGATGGCTCTATGGCCTCTGCCTCAGGCGCTAGAATGGCTCTGGATGCAACAGAGCAACACCTCAGATGGGCAGAGCATCGCCCCCTGGTGGGCATGCCGGGTGGATCCTGGTTGAGTGCATGCGGGAATCTGACTGCCTCCCCGTTTCCAACTTCAGAAAAATACAAAAAAAAAAAAAGAATCTTTGGCCTGACTGCTGGTGGTACAGTGGATAGAGCATTGACATGGGATACTGAGGTCACAAGTTTGAAACTCCAAGGTTGCCAGTTTGAGTGCAGGCTCATCTGGTTTGAGTGCAGGGTTGCCGGCTTAAGCATGGGATCATCAACATGGTCCCATGGTCGTTGGCTTAAGCTAGGGGTTACTGGCTCAGCTGGAGCCCCCCAGTCAAGGCATGTACGAGAAGCAATCAACGGCTTGACCTGTGGTGACGCTGTGGATAAAGTGTTGTGGATCTGGAATGCTGAGGTCATCAGTTCGAAATCCCAAGTTTGCCCGGTTAAGGCACATATAAGAAGTGGCTGTAAGTGGATCCTTCCTGCTCACTCCCCCCCACCTTTCTCTCTTTCTCTCTCCCCTTTCTCTAAAATCAATAAGTAAAAATCTTTAAAAAAAGAGAACCAACCAATGAATTATAGTGCTGCCACTATAAATTGATGCTTCTCATCTCTCTCCCTTCCCTTCTCTCTTGCTGACAAATTAATAATAATAATAATATTTGGCCCTGGCCGGATAGCTTGTTTGGTTAGAGCATTGTCCCAAAGCTCAGAGGTTGCCAGTTCAATCCCCAGTCAGAGCACATACAGGAACAGATCAATATTCCTGTCTCTCACCCCCTCCCTTCCTCTCTCTGAAATCAACAAAATGAACATTAAAAAATACATATATATGAAAATAATAATAATATTTGTATGAAGCATGCTTAGCCCTGGGTTTGAGGGGCTCTGGGTAGCCGCTCACCAGAAGTTGCAGGATGTCATCGGGAACATTCAGCACATAGTTGCACACAGCCCTGGCAGCCGAGTGGGAGAAGATCACAGGAGCCTTCGCTATGTTCAGCACTCTTTGCATCAAGTCGTCTGATGCATGGGACAAGTCCACCATCATGCCCAAGCGGTTCATTTCCCCTATCACCTTCTGCAGGGACAGTTGTTGTTTTTTTAACTTGGTATGTGTGTCAGGGATGCATGTATATGCACATATCTGTAGGGAACGAGTGAGTTAGGGTAGGGAACAGGAGTACTCACCTCACCAAAGCTGGTCAGCCCGCTGACATTGGTGTATAAGTGGTGTTCAAACTTGGTGGAACTCTCTGCCCTGCAGAACAGCCAGGGGAGGGCAATCTATCGGGCCACACCTTAGCCACCAGAGCCTGGGGACTCTGCAGTCCCTCTGTTTGTTCACCTATCTCACCTAGAACCTAGGTCAGCTGCTATCTATGAGTGTGACAGACCTGCTGGAAGTTCCACCTCCCTCTCTGGACCTCTCTGTTCTCGCTTCTCTGGCAGTTTCTCCGCTATGCCGTCTATCATTCCACTGTGCTCACCAGGGTGTGCTGCAGGTGAAGGTGACTGTCAGGTAGCGCACTCCCAGCAGATAGAAACTACGCAGTACAGAGAGGCTGCTGTCCAGTGAGTGACCACCCTCCACGCCAATGAGGCAGGCCAGCTTTTGAGTGCTGTTCAGACCTAGAAGAGGGTGGATAATCAAGTGGTCAAGGCCCAGGACCAGAATCACTAGAATAAACCCCTGAGTAACCCCACATTCAACAGCCCACCTTTGGCTGAGGTCACAAGCTCCAGTTCTTCATAGGAAACACACATGCGACGAATGAGGTCAATCTGTTCCAGTGTGATGCGCACAGCATCCTGGTCCTGGGTCTGGCAAGGGGCGGAGGCTGACCAGAACTAGAGGTAGGTCCAGGGGTCCAGAATGAGATCAGGCCTTGGCCTGCCACTCCTCAGCCCTCAAGGTACTCATTTAAGTCAGGGATCCAAGTGAGGCACTGCGTTACTCCAGGGCACCTTGGTGGCTATTCAGCTTGCTGTCAGCTGCCATATTGTGGACTCCTGACACATCATTGCCTGCTGTTTGTTCAAGTGCTATATGAACACCCCAAGGCTAATCCACCATGTCCTTTGTGGTTCTAGCACCTCCCACAATCACCAGGGATTTTCTGGTCACTTTCTGGGTACCTCCACAGAACCATGTGGCTGGCCTGTCTTGGCCTCCAACACCCCCACACTCCCCAGCAGCCACACAATGACACACTGTGTGTCCTATGATACCTAGGCCCCTAGAGGACTCCAGGTTTTTGTGGCTTCCACATTCCCCAGCAGCCATGCTGCAGCACCCTGTGTGTTCCTGTGGTACCTGGGTACCCACGAGGCCACTTCTAAGCTTGTCCAGGCTGGTCTGACCACGACTGAAGTTGCGCAGGTTAACCTCTTGTAGCCTGTTCCGGAAAAGCTGTCTCAGGAGCCAGGGCAGATGATTATGGCTGGGGGCATCAAGACAAGGTTAGAGTGGGGACGTGGCCTGTAGGTCAGGCAGGCCATGTCAGTATTCCTGGCCCTGGCCTGGCCCACCTACCTTCCCACCTCACAGCAATAGGGAGACTTCTGGAGGCTGAGCTTAAGGGTGGAGTTCCACCAGAAACGGGATAATGTTGAGAAGGGGGCCCCTGAATGATGGCGGAGAGAGTGTATACAGGGGCGGTTTTGAGGAAGTCTCTTTTTTAGCCCTGCTGCTCAGGACCCCTTCCCCTACCTAAGGATGAGTACAGCTCCCGCCAGCCCCCACATGGAAACTACGCACCCATCCACCAGCGGGAAGTCCCGCATCAAGGCCCGCGTGTGCTCTTGCTGTCTCTGGGCTCTGGAAGTTCCTGGCGTTGTCAGGGCACTAGGGACGCCGGGCGTGGTCAGGGCGCCGGGATTGCCCAGCATGGTCTGGGCGCTGGTGGTTGGGGCGCTGAAGGCGCCCGGCATAGTCTGAGCGCGGGTTTCTGGCTGCGGCAGCAGCAACAGCAAGAAGAGCAGACAGAGCAGAGGCCGCCGGCCAAGCACGTGGGGACACTCGAGGCCCGCGGGCCGCATGCTGCACCGGTCCGGGCAGGCGGGCAGAGTCTGGTCTCGAGAGCCGAGAGAGGCAGAGGGCGATGATTGGGGTCCCGACTGTGGATTTAAGGCACCCAGAGGCGTGGCCTCGTGAGGAAAATCAAGACGCTGGAAGACGCCCAGGGGTTTACAACGCCGTTGCACGGCAGAGCCGCCAGGGAGCAACACGACCCTCCCGCCCCCAACTGCCTCGAGCACTCTTTGGCGACCAATCGTGGGCTCCCTCTACCTGGGATCCCTCCGCCATGGCTGCTGGTCAGGACCTCAAACCAAGGAAGTAGGCCAGTGGAAGAACAGGGAGGAGCGCAGTAATATTTTTCATCTCACACTTAGACAAATCACTGGTCCGTGTGAGGTCTTGGTTACAGGGATGTGCCCCCACTGCTGGATGTGCCCAGCAGGTCAGCTATTCTGTTAAATTGTAAGTCCCGACTCAGAAGAGTGAATTAGATCTGTTTTGACTGACAGAAAAAAGATTCCCTATATATGTAATAAAAATGAAATAAAGACGAACAATATTTATGGGAGACCGTTATGTTTTAACATCTAGTATTGAAATTTGCTTCTGTACCATGTTAATATTTTATATATGCACAAAAAATATTCTAGCCTGACCAGGTGGTGGCGCAGTGGATAGAGCGTCAGACTGGGATGCGGAGGACCCAGGTTTGAAAACCCGAGGTCGTGGCTTGAGCACGGGCTTATCTGGTTTGAGCAAAGCTCACCAGCTTGAGCCCAAGGTCTCTGGCTTGAGCAAGGGGTCACCTGCTCTGCTGTAGCCTCCCCCCTCCCCAGCAAGGCACATATGAAAAAACAATCAATGAACAACTAAGGAGCTGCAATGAAGAATTGATGCTTCTCATTTACCTTCCTGTCTATCTGTCTCTGTCCAAAAAAAAAAAAAAAAGATTCGATAAGAGTATACATACTAAACATTAGTTAATAGTCATCTTGGGAGGGGCATTACCAACTCCCTGGTCAGTTTATATATTATCTTTTTCTGTAATATAGTTATCCTGGCTGAGGGTAGTGCTGGTGAGGGGTAGCCAGGGTGGGAAGACGTTAGAGGGGGCACCAGAGTGATGGTTGAGCCTTGAAAGGGTGGAGCCTGGGTTAGGCCACCGAAGTGGGGGGCCATCCCAGGTTGGCCAGTGAAAGGAGAGGCCTTTTTTTTTTTAATTGCTCCCTTTTTAAAATTTTGTTATTTAAAATTTTTTTTATTTTATTTATTCATTTTTTAGAGAGGAAAGAGAGAACAGGAGGAGGAGCAGGAAGCATCAACTCCCACATGTGCCCTGACCAGGCAAGTGCAGGGTTCTGAACCAATGACCTCAGCATTCCAGGTCAACGCTTCATCCACTGTGCCACCACAGGTCAGGCCTGAAAGGAGAGGCCTTAATGTTTACAGTAAAATTTTAAAATGTTATCCACACATAGACAGTTCCAAATGTCTGGTTTGGGTTGACTAAGTAAATCAAAGTTACACTCCTTTTGACAACTAGAAAAGTTGGGCAAAATATAAAATATAAATCTTCTTAATGGCATCAGGGAGTTAAAAAATAATGAAAAATTCCTTGTCAAGGATCCAGGGAGGGTGGAAACCTAGAGATGGGCCCAGCATTTGGGCTGTTTCTTCCGCTCAGGATGTTGTGGGGCTAAAGGGAGAGATTCAGACACTTAGTTTTGAGTTGGAACACAAAAGAAGGGAGTGAATCAGGTTGCAGCAATCCTGGTTATTAGGCAATCGTTTCTCAATTTTAGGTCCAGCCTTCTATTTTCTGCTCTGTAAGGCTGGAGCTTACAGGAAACTTAAAGGCAGGAGGAGAAAAGAGAAATGTTTTTCTGGTTCTTGTCAGTGTGCTTTTCCAACAGTGACAGTTGACTGAGATCTCTAACTTCTGGCTGTCACAGAGCAGCCTTACCATGTCCATTTAGGACACCTGCACTAGTTGAGTGCTTACCTGAATCAGCCTCATCTCCTAAGTCTGAGCCCCAGAAGCCCAGGCCCTCTGCTAAACTACTATCTTCTAATCCCCACCTCTTCCCGTTTCTTACCGAATGGACCTGGAGCTAGGTCCGCTCAGCTTGGAAGGATCTTAAATGGGATTAAGGTGATTCAGAGTGCTATTCAGTTGATCCAAAAGGAGTCAAGAAAAGAGAGAACAGCTCTGGCCAGATGGCTCACTTGATTAGAACATCGTCCCGAAGCACAGGGGTTGCCAGTTTGATCCCCTGTCAGGGTAAATAGAGGAACAGATTGATGTTCCTGTCTCTCTCTCCCTTCCTCTATCTCTAAAATCAATACAAATAAACATTAAAAAAAAGAAAGAGAGAACAGGTAAAATGAATAGGAAGCACTATTACAACTCTCTGAGTAACAGTGCAGAGCCCAGCCAACTTGAAGCCTGAGGAAAAAGATAATGTGCTCTGATGTACATTTTATGTATTTTTTAATGATTAATCTTTCCAGAACATTAAAATAGTTGAAAAATATTCAAAAGCTGAAAATCAGGTGTAATAAAATTCACATTATTTCATATGTCCATAATTTTATGTATATCCAAGCCAGAATTATAATTTTACTTTCCCGGCTTTAATGGAAGCAACCTCATGAATAATACTTGCAAAATCTACTTCTTTGTTTAGTTCACTTTCTGTTGATTTCATGTTTGACAATTTCTTTTGACCAAATAATTTTTTTTTTTAATTTTTCTGAAGCTGGAAACGGGGACAGACAGACAGACTCCCGCATGCGCCCGACCAGGATCCACCCAGCACGCCCACCAGGGGCGACGCTCCGCCCACCAGGGGGCGATGCTCTGCCCCTCCGGGGCGTCGCTCTGCTGCGACCAGAGCCACTTTAGCGCCTGGGGCAGAGGCCGAGGAGCCATCCCCAGCGCCCAGGCCATCTTTGCTCCAATGGAGCCTCGCTGCGGGAGGGGAAGAGAGAGACAGAGAGGAAGGGAGGGGGGGGTGATGGAGAAGCAAATGGGCGCCTCTCCTATGTGCTCTGGCCGGGAATCGAACCCGGGTCCCCTGCACGCCAGGCCGACGCTCTACCGCTGAGCCAACCGGCCAGGGCCGACCAAATAATTTTTAAATAACTGCAGCTTCCCGAAACTTCTTTTACAGCATACCATTGTGATTAGTATAGTTGAAATTTTTTTTCAAGGCTATTTCCAAATTTGAATGATTCCACTAAGTAAAATTTGTTAATCAATTTTAGAAGATTCAAACATAATGCTGAGTTTATATTACAAAGCACCAATATTGGCCCTGGCCGGTTGGCTCAGCGGTGGAGCCTCGGCCTGGCGTGTGGGGGACCAGGGTTTGATCCCCGGCCGGGGCGCATGGGGGAGGCGCCCATTTGCTTCTCCACCCCCACCCCCCTCCTTCCTCTCTGTCTCTCTCTTCCCCTCCCGCAGCCAAGGCTCCATTGGAGCGGGGATGGCCCGGGCGCTGGGGATGGCTCCTTGGCCTCTCCCGGGCGCTGGAGTGGCTCTGGTCGCCCCTGGTGGGCAGAGCGTCGCCCCTGGTGGGCGTGCCGGGTGGATCCCGGTCGGGCGCAGGCGGGAGTCTGTCTGACTGTCTCTCCCCGTTTCCAGCTTCAGAAAGAAAAAAGAAGAAGAAAAAAAAGCACCAATATTGCACATTTCTCAAAACTATTTCAGGTGTAATTTTTACAGGACTTAAAATTCAGAATTAAAAAAAATAAATTCAGAATATTAAGCCAAGTCTGTGGCAGCTTTTGACAAATCATATGTATTCATAGAGCATAACTTCTCCAGTTAAAACATTCAAAATCTGAATTTAAAAGATGAACAATAAAATGCAATAAATACATGTCTATAAGAAAACATTCAAGATCTGAAGACACTTTATTTAAAAGTTTTGATTGCCTGACCGGGCGGTGGCGCAGTGGATAGAGCGTCGGACTGGGATGTGGAGGACCCAGGTTCAAGACCCGGAGGTCACCAGCTTTAGCGTGGGCTCATCTGGTTTGAGCAAAGCTCACCAGCTTGGTTGGATCCAAGGTCTGCTGTAGCCCCCCAGGGTCAAGGCACATATGAGAAAGCAATCAATGAACAACTAAAGTGCCACAATGAAAAACTGATGATTGATTCTTCTCATCTCTCTGTGTTCCTGTCTGTATCTATCTCTCCCTCTCTGACTCTCGCTCTGTCTCTGTAAAAAAAAAAAAAAAAAAAAAAAAAGTTTTGATTGATTGATTTTTTAGTGAGGGAGGAAGAGACAGAGAAAGAAAGAGACAGGAACACCGATATGTTCCTGTATGTGCCCTGACTAGGGATGGAACCTGCAACCTTTGTAACTAAGCTATCCAGCCAGGGCTATTTAGATGTTTGTATCTCCATGTCAATGTGAAGTTAGAGCACCTTAATCTCCTTAATTTCTATTTGATATGCACTTTTCCCATAATAACTGATATACTTATTAGGTGATTTATGTATTTCCAATTTCTTTCTCCACATTTGTTGGTCTGAAAATGTATTTATTTTCCTTCATTTTTGAAGACTGTTTTCACTGCATAGAATTCAACATTGGTAGTTACTTTCATTCATCAGGTTAAAGATATTCCACTGTAGTTAGATTTCCATTATTTTTATTGAAAAGTCAGTTGTCAGAATTGTTGTTCCTCAAGTTAATGTGACTTTTAAAATGATTGCTTTTGATATAATCTTTTGTCTTTGTCTCCTTGAAGTTTGACTGAAATGCACAGTTTGGGGTTATTATGAATAGTACTGCTATATTATATTTCATATGTCATGGGGGGCATGTATGTATGCATTCCTCTTGGGTATATACCTGGGGAAAAATTGCTCAGTCATGGGATATGCATATACTATTAGTATTGTTATTTTTATTATCCATTATCTATTATGTTTATTATTATTATTAGCTGTGATTATTAACTCTTAATGTATTAATGCTTAATTTTGGCTATTATTATTGCAGTTGCTTATATTACTATTAATAGCTTGGGGGTAAGATGCGGTAGTTGTCTTCTTCTTTTTTTTTTTTTTTTTTTGGAGTGAGAGGAGCAGAGATAGTGAGACAGACTCCTGCATGCACCCTGAATGGGATCCACCCAACAACCCTGTCTGGGACCATGCTCAATTACCGAGCTATTTTTAGCACCTAAGGCTGACGTGCCTCAGCACCAGGGACCATGCTGGAACCAATCCAACCACTCGCTGTCAGCTGGAGGGAAGACGGAGAAAAGGGGGAGGGTAGGAGAGGAGAAGCAGACTGTCACTTCTCCTGTGTGCCCTGGCCAGGAATCAAACTGGGGACGTCCATAGCCCAGGCCGACACTCTATCTACTGAGCCACTGGCCATGGCCAAGGTTGTCTTCAAGTAGCCTATGCCCCTCCAAGAGGAAGTCCCTGAGGGGTTGGGGAGATGTGGGCCCATATCCAGGGCAATCCAGCATTGGAGTCCCATTAAGTGGCCTGACATTCTGGGCTCTGTCCAAATAGAGACAAAGGTCATTTGTGATCCAGGCAGTTCCCTGCTTGGCAATGTGAACTAGATCACTGTTTTTCAACCACTGGTCTGCAGACTGGTCCACCAGATATATGAAGATAACAGACCCAATGATCTTAGTCAAATTCGTTTATGCTCAGGGTGATTTCTGCCTTAGCAGTCCCTGAAATAATTCTCTAATTTTCACCAGTCTCCAAGTGTAAAAAGGTTGAAAACCACTCAACTAGAATTCCCTGAAAGATCCCCTACTGGTGATCAGTGGACCAGGATGGGGACTGAGGTGACTACTCAGAAGAAATGCCGAGCAGGTCCACCCTCATGCAGCCAGAGCTACCCACTGTCTTCTTCCAGTTCTGGGCCCAATCACCTGGGTTTCCCCAGGCCACCACCAACAGGTCTTCCTAGAGTAATGGTGGCTGCACTGCAGGGTCCCCAGCAACCACCGGCATTGGGAGCCTGAGCCATCAGACCCACCACAGAGGACACTTATGCCTGGTTCCAGTCAAAAATATTTATTTTCAGGAAATGTTTGTGCCTGCACAAAGGGGGAATTTTGTGGGGTGTCCACAGCCGCCAAAGTGACATCTGACAGGATTAACTGGGTCACCAGAGCCACAGAATGACAACTGGGAAGGCAGCTATAATTGTGAGGCTTGGGGCCATGTGGGAGGATGATTTTGATAATGACTTCTTAGATGACAACTTGGGTGTCCAATGCATAGGAGTCCTGGTGAGTTTCTCTGGAGCCACATGCTGTCTCGGATTCAGCTGTGGGAGGACGGAGCGGCAAGGACTGCCCAGCTGCTCGTCCGGGAACTCATCCTCTAAGGGCAGTTGCCCCTTCTTTTCTTCCCGTACCTAGAGGCAGCAGGTGGTGGTCAGCAGCTCCCACAGCTTTCCCCCGACACATGTGCTCAAACTCCGAAACTCCATTTTCACCCAGCCCAGCATACCTGTTCCACTTGTCCGAAGACCCGCAACAAGTTTCCTCGAAGCACACCCTGGAGCTCTTCCTCACTCCAGCCACGCCTCAGCAACTCCTCTATCAGTACTGGGTATGTAGACACGTCTTCCAGCCCCTGAGGAAAACTGTACGGCCGCCAGACAACCAGCCGTTGGGCCCCAGATCTGTTCCCGGGTCCTGACTCAGAACCACAGCCCTATGTGTCCAGGGTCCACTGAACCCCAGCCCTGGTCAGATATAGGAAATGGAGACTGGGAGAGAATACATGATTCACCCCTGTTCTTCATCCATCAGAATCAAAATCTTTAATATTCACCAAAACTCATTTGAATTGAACCATTAAGATCTATGCCTTTCACTGAATTCTAATTTTTCCTCTGTATATAAAAAGAAAAGTTTTCTTAATAATTAGGTTGAACCCCTGTGTACACAGACCCAACTGCAAGCAGGATAGAAGGTGAGCCTGTACTAGGCCTTGCTAAAAGTCTGCTCAGAGGCAGTGGGTCTGCTGACACTGGAGGTGGGTGCATATAGAGATGAGCTCTGTCTGGTGGCTTGGTGAACCAGAGTGGACCCTAGGAGGGGAGATCCCAAGTGGGCCAGCAGACCTGAGGCTATGGTCAAGGCCTAAAGGCCATGAGGACCATGCCATGGTGGGCATGGAGACTGTGAAGGCCCCACTGCTGCACAGCTAGCCCCTGACAAGCCACAGGGAATACTCACCGGCTGGCCCCATCATAATCTCCGCCAATACCAATGAACTCGGATCCAATGACTTCTCTGATGTAGTCAAAGTGATCTGGAGGATGGAGAGTGAGCAGTGTGAGGGCAAGGGTCGGGAGTGGGGACTGGACTCTGCTGATTTCCCTTCTTGCAGCCTGTAGGCCTTGCAGGCCAGTTACTTCATAGCCTGGCACCTAATGTGCCAACTTGAGAGCCCTGAGCTTTGACCTGATGTGATCCCAGCTGCCTCCTGGCTGGACTTCAGATTTGGAGTAAATCCCAGAGCCACCAATTTGGGCCATTTCACATCAGGATTCACCCTGCCTCAAGTCTCCTTGAGAACCTGTATGTGTTCATTTCCACACGTGTGAAGGATGAGAGAGAGAGAGACAAAGAGTACAAGTGAAAAGACTGCAGAGACCTAAGGGACTGCCCAGATACCGGGGAAGGGTGCTTTGGGAGCCCCTACAGAGGCACACAGGCTTTATATCTGACTGACTCCCTTACACCCATAAATACCTCACTATCCCCTCTGTGGCTTCAGTTCTGTGTGGCACCAGCGTGCTCTGTACTGTGTTTTGGGGGCCTGTGCCTACTGCCAATGGGTGGGTCAAATGTGGTTTTTTGGCTGTTCTGAGGTCCCATTAAAGCTTCAAGTCCAAATCAGAGTTGTTTGGGGGTATAGCTCAGTGGTAGAGCATTTGACTGCAAATCAGAGCTGTTCAGAGAGCTCAGGATAGGACTTACCTGCCACAGTGGACACATTGGCAAACGAGTTGCACTGCAGCACCCCCACGGACAAGGACACCATCACGATGCCACCATTCTTCTTCTGCATGGGTGGACAAATGGACACTCAGCTTGCCCCTCCTCACTCAGCACAACCACCTGCCTGAGCCCCTGTGAGGAAGGTGGTCAGCCCAGGCTTTGAGGTCAGAAGAGACTTCATTTCTGGTTTGTGTGAATGGAGTAGTCTTACCCTTGGTTTGGGTGGTGTCTTAGCCTTGGGTTTGAAGATTTAGAGGAGTTTGTATTTTTTTACCACCTAGGACCCTTCATTGGGCTCAAGAG
Organism: Saccopteryx bilineata; assembly: GCF_036850765.1. NCBI lineage: Eukaryota > Metazoa > Chordata > Mammalia > Chiroptera > Emballonuridae > Saccopteryx > Saccopteryx bilineata. The sequence goes on from NC_089498.1 coordinate 18,415,797, forward strand.
CTCAGGACCATAGACTTTGAGTTTGTGGGGCTGATGTTTAGCCTGGTATTTGAGGAAGTTAAGGGCACTGGGTCTCAGATTCAAAGGTTCCTGGTTCAAACCTCTTGCTTTAGGTTCGAGGGCCAGGGTAGTCTCACCAGAAGCTGCAGGGTATCATCAGGAACATTTCGTGCATTCTTGCACACCCCCCAGGCAGCCGAGTGGGAGAAGATCACAGGTGCCTGTGACACTTGCAGGGCCTGTTGTGCCGCGACATCTGAGACATGGGACAAGTCTACCATCATGCCCAGGCGGTTCATTTCTGTTACCACCTTCTGCAGGAAGAGGTTGAGGAGAAGATATCAGGAGTGCACATATATGTGCATTGGTAGGGAACAGGTGGGGTGTGTACATGTATTTGGGGCAGGGTATGGAACCAGGGTTCTCACCTCACCAAAACTGGTCAGCCCGCTGACATTGTTGTAGAAGGAGTGGGTGCCCTTAGCGGAGCTCTCTGCCCTGCAGGATGGGCAGGAGGAAGCAGTCTGATTGGTGGCCATGACTTGGCCACAAGAGCCTAGAGGCCCTACTGAACCCTCTATCCTTACACCCTCCTACAGCAAGAGCAGAAACCCAAGCTGGGCTGTGTCTGGCAGTGGGAGGACCCTGCTGGGGGTCCAGCCTTGCTCTGTGAACCCAGCTTCCCTCCGCATTCCAGGGTTAGTGCCAGATCCCTGGGGTAGGTATAGTTTGGGTCCCACTGGGACATTGGATAGATCCCTGCCTCAGTGGGCCCATACCATCTGCACTGTGCTCACCAGGGTGTGTTGCAGGTGTGGGTGAGTGTCAAATAGCGCACACCCAGCTTATAGAAGGTACGCAAGATGGAAAGGCTACTGTCCAGTGAGTGGCCGCCCTCCACACCAATGAGGCAAGCCAACTTCCGGGTACTGTTCAGAGCTGGGGAGCAGGTAGGTCAGATATCACTCTCAGGGACCTGGATAGCTCAATCAAGTCCCTAACACCACTCCACCAGCCTGCCTACCTTTAACTGAGGTCACAAGCTCCAGCTCAGAATAGGAGGCACACATACGGTGGATGAGGTCAATTTGCTCCAGGGTGAGGCGCAGGGCATCCCGTTCCTGGGTCTGGCATGGGACGTAGGCTGACCAGAACTAGGGGATAGCCAGGGATTAGTGTGGGCAGGGGCTCCTTAGAGCTCCTCCTTTCATAGCCTCTACAGCCCACACGGCTCCCAGGGGGTTCAGAGGTCACATGTAATGAACTGCTTGTTCTGTGGTACCCAGGTGCCCACCAAGCTAGTTCACCATGGCACCTGCAATCCACAGCATTCATGTCATGACACTTTTTGGGTCACTATGGTAACTGACTTTTTGGGTCAGTATGGTGACTAATTTATTGTGATCTCTAGGGCCCCATATTCCCCCGCATTCCCCCCCACCCCCCCATAGTCCCCAGCAGCCAGTGGCACCTTGTGTGTCCCTGTGGTACCTGTGCACCCACAAGACCTTCTCTAAGCCTGTCCAGGCTGGTCTGGCCATGACTGAAATTGTGCAGGTTAACATCCTGTAGCCGGTTGCGGTAAAACTGCCTCAGGACCAGGGGCATATCGTTGTGGCTAGAAGGAAGTCAAGGCACGGTCAGATCAGGGTCATTTGGGTGGATTACTTCCGGTCTGGGGATCATGTGGGACATGGTGCCAGGCCTGGGCCAGACCAGGCATACCCCACCCCACACTGTCACACAGACTATACTAGGACCCTCTGAGGCCTGGGCTACGGCATTCCCACCAAGGAGGGGATGACAGAGAAGGGAAAAGGGCTTCCGCGAACGACGGGAAGAGACATGCAGGGGTGGTGTGAGGTAACCTCCTAACCTCACTAGCCCTGCATGCTCAGGAAGCCCTCCCCAGCCCAGGGGGTGAGCTCAGTCCCCCTGCCGCTTCAACCTGCACCGCACCTACGCACCCATCCACAAGTGGGAAGTCCCGCATCAGGGTCCGAGCAAGCTCACGCAGATTCTGGGCGCTGGGGGTTCCCAGCGAGGTTGGGGCTATAGGGGTGCCTGGCTCAGCAGAGTCGCTAGCTGCTGGCCCAGTCAGGGTGCTGAGGGTGCTTGGTGTGGGCAGGGCGCTGGGGGTGTCCAGCGCTATCGGGGTGCTGGAAGCATCTGGCGTCGTCTGGGCACGGGTTACCGGCTGCGGTAGCAGCGACAGCAGGAGCAGCAGACGCAGCAGAGGCCTCCCGCCAAGCATGCGGGGACACTCGAGGCCCGCGGGCCGCATGCTGCGCAAGTCCGGCGGGCAGGCTGGGGCTGGTCTCGAGAGCCTGAGAGAAGCAGAAGTGGGGCAGAGGGCGACGATGGGGTCCCAACCGTCGGCTAGAGCGACTCAGCTGCGCGGCCTCGCGCGAGAGAGATGAAGTCACAGGACCTTGCGGCGGGTGAGCCGAGTCGCGACGGCGCGCAGTGCTGCCGCCAGGGGGCGGCGCTGCCTCCCGCTTCCAGCCGCGAGGGCGCCCAGGTTTCTCTTCCCCTGAGCCTTCCTCTCAAGAGAGAGGGTCTGGAGTGCTTCTCCCAGACAGTGGTCCTGGGCCTTATGACCTCTCCCAACCACAACGTGGCCTATCTGCCTGCCGTCTGTCCTGGATACCTCTAGGCAGGTATTTCTGTGGTCACGTTTCTGAGTTCCAGGTTTTCCTGTGCTGGACCACGTGGGTTGATTGTGGGGGAGGAGATCCTCTCTGGAAATGAGGAGTTAACTTTATGGACTCTGGCTTTAGGAAGGAGCCCCCTGCCCGACCTCTGTCCCCTACCTTACCCCCCAGCCCCACCCCCAGGACTCCAGCCAGGAATAGGGAACTGTCAGGAGCCCCCCTTCTCCCATATTCCCCAGTCACCCTCAGGAAAGCCCTCTCTGCTCAGGATACCTACACCTCCCCAGGGTCTGAAATGGAGGGACTTTGGGATGTAAACTGGGCAACTGTTGGAGAGAATCAGGGAACATTTAATCAACAGAGCAGAAATGCAGATATAGGTTACTTGAGTGAAGGAAGTAAGTCATTTTTAGGGCAGCAGAGCCCCCAATCCCAGGAAGATTTCTCCCAGAGCTGTTGGCTGACCTGCTGGCCAGTAACCCTCCTACCTTAGTGTGGAAGAAGGCCCCACCTTGTGGCGGTCAGAAGAGTGGGTCTTGTGGAGAGGCCTGGCACTTAGTTTGTGGGTACACTCGCCTTTTGCTGCGGTTCCTCTGGCTCTAGCTCTCCTAGAAATCTCCAGGGCTAAGTTCCTGTGCCTGCTCCACTGGCCCCTCCCCGTTTCAAGCATCAAGCCCTCACCCTAGCTCTCTCCTCCAGGAACCCCCACCCACACACCCACATCCACACCCACACACCCTGGGGATGTGCCTTATCACAGAAGCCGGGAGGCTTTTGGGTCTGTGCCCAAACTCCGTCATCCCCAGCTTCTCAAGTTTCTACTCTGACCCTTAGCACCCCGGGAAGCTGTCCATCTTTGTAACCTTCCCCAGGTGATAGGAGTGGCCAGTATAGTGGTAGTGACCTAAGTCTGAGGAATGGAGACCCTAGAAACTTCTCCCAAAACGAAGTGGGCAAAATTCTTCCAGAGAGACTAGAGGTCCTGTGCTATCCAGGAAGGGAGGGGTTCTGAGCTTGGGTATATTTGAGGGATTGTGCACTTAAAAAAAAAAAAAAAGATTTTATTTATTGATTTTAGAGGAGACAGAGAGAAAGGGGGGGGGGACAGGAAGCATTAACTCATAGTAGTTGCTTCCCGTATGTGCCTTTACTGGCAAGCCAGGAGTTTTGAACTAGTGACCTCAGCATTCCAGATCTATGCTCTATCCACTGCGCCGCAACAGGTCAGGCGGGACTGTGCACTTAATGTTGCCCATTGCCTTTTGGCCAGGAGGAAGGGCAATACTGCAGGTGGGTCTACTCCTTGTCTTCTGCCGCTGGAGGGTACTCTAGGCAGCTCCAGTACAGAATGTGAGTCCCCCATGGCTCTGGTGGCTTGTGCACCCAAAGTCAGACCTGGTTCCCTTTTCTCCACCCCACCCCCTGTTGCTGGTCAGCAGCCCCTACACCCACTCCTGCAGCTGAGTGGAGATGAACTCTTTGATCTGCTGTTCTCCTAGCCAAAAAATATGTGTTTGGGGACAAACAGCTTGTCTGATCCACTCTTGATAGCCCCACCTAGAAGTGAGGGCTATAAAGAATGGGGAAGAGAAAGAAGGACAGAAACTTCAGGCAAATGAATAGCAGCTGCTGATAGAAGAATGACAAGGGAGAATTTAACTTTTTGAGGGTAACAGCTTGTCTGATCCACTCTTGATAGCCCCACCTGGAAGTGGGGGCTATAGAGAATGGGGAAGAGAAAGAAGGACAGAAACTCCAGGCAAATGAATAGCAGCTGCTGATAGAAGAATGACAAGGGAGAATTTAACTTTTTGAGGGTTTTCCTCAAAGTATTTTCCTTCTGGGATGTTGAACATCCCAGGACTCAGGAGAAACTGTAGTTCAACAGAGATAGGCTGTGTTGAGCCAGAGAAGATGGGCACCATCTCTGTAGATTAGCCAGGCAGCAAATTTTCTATAATATTCAACTTTAGTCCTTAGATAGGCTGGCTCTGCTGGCCATCGCCTTGAGGTGAACACAGAAAGCCGATCACAGAAATATAGATACACCCAGACCCTTACACACTCAGGGGCATGTGAGCACTCACACTCAAGTGGCAAGCAGATTTTAGCCAACAGGGTTGCCTACCCTTCCCTGATGCTCACAGAGGCCAACTTTGTGCCCTGCCCTGTGCAGAGGGAAACTGGCACACACTAGTCAAGCCTTGTCCTCTAGGAGCTTCCAGAGTCAGCGGACAGAATTGGATACGGGGACAGTTTGGGAGCAGAGGCAATGACAAAAGTTATTCAGGTGCTGGAAGTGGGCAGAAGTAGCAGGGAAGCGCAGGGCCTGGCTGCAGAGCTGGCCTGAATGTCATCCATGATCCCTCCTTCCCTCTGTCCACCCTTCCCTTTATTTATTTATTTATTTATTTATTTATTTTAGAGAAGGGAGAGAGAGAGAGAGAGAGAGAGAGAGAGAGAGAGAGAGAGAGAAGTGGGAGAGGAGCAGGAAGCATCAACTCCCATGTGTGTCTTGACCAGGCAAGCCCAGGGTTTCGAACCAGTGACCTCAGCGTTCCAGGTCGACGCTTTATCCACTGTGCCACCACAGGTCAGCCCACCCCTCCCCTTTTGTGGCCTCTCCAAATTCTGCTGGGTCAGCCTCCCAAAATCTCCTAGGAGTGTCTCCTTTCTGTTTACTGTCTCTCTTACTGCAGGCTACCTTCTCTTCCTGGTCTTCCCACATCCAATTCATTCCCTTTTTGAAAAAATCTGATGCCTCCCTCTCGCTTAAAGTTCTCCTATGGTTTCCCATTGCTCTTAGGATATATCAGATCCTTTTATTTGGCTCTCAAGTCCTGGGAAGTCTGTTCTCACTGACCTCTCCAGTCTCAGCAAATAGCATAAACCCTTTCACCCTATACATTCTGGCCACACCAGCCATGCTGCCAACTGCCACAGGATTTTTTTGTTTTTTTGTATTTTTCTGAAGCTGGAAACGGGGAGGCAGTCAGACAGACTCCCGCATGCACCCGACCGGGATCCACCCGGCACGCCCACCAGGGGGCGATGCTCTGCCCATCTGGGGTGTCGCTCTGTGGCGACCAGAGCCACTCTAGCGCCTGAGGCAGAGGCCAAGGAGCTATCTATCCCCAGCGCCCGGGCCATCTTTTGCTCCAATGGAGCCTCGGCTGTGGGAGGGGAAGAGAGAGACAGAGAGGAAGGAGAGGGGGAGGGGTAGAGAAGCAGATGGGCGCTTCTCCTGTATGCCCTGGCCGGGAATCAAACCCGGGACTTCCGCACACCAGGCTGACACTCTACCACTGAGCCAACCGGCCAGGGCCCACAGGGGGTTTTTGAGGCAGGGCCACCACAGACAATCTTGCCACCAGGAAGGACTGTGTGAGTGAGCAGCTTCTCTTCTAATTCCTCACCTATGCAGTGTTTACATAAATCAACATCTGAAGAGGAGGCAGTGATAGAAACAAGTTTTTCCTGGGACCAAACTGATTCTGGTGATGGAGCCAACCCTCCTGCACTGACCTCCAGCATATTGTGAGACTATTCAGGGAAGAAAGAAGTCAGACAGAATGATAGCCACAAAAGCTATGTCATTTGTTCAGAGTGCAGGGGTGGATTGGAGGTGGGGGCTTCCTCAGCAGCCATTGTTGCCTAGGTAATGGTCATCCCCATTCAGGGCTCCTTGATTTTGGAGACTTATGCTGCCTCTGCATCTTTCTGGGTATTGTTCTGGCTCTGCTCCATGATGACTGACATGGTCAAATTCTCAAGAAACAACAGTTTCCCTAGCCAGAAGACAGCCTGGAATCACAGACATATATTCTCCAATCACAAAGCTGAGGCTACTCTTCCTGAGTGGGAAACACTTTACATATTTTTCTTCCTCAAAAAGTAGCCATTGTTGTTGATCTTGCTAGAAGTGCAGTAACCACGAAGCTATCTCACTTCCACTCAGCCTTTTCCCTAATCCCCATTTTATTTTTTCTTCAGCGAGAGAGACAGAGACAGAGAGAGGGACAGATAGGGCCAGACAGAGAGAGAAATGAGAAGCAGCAATTCTTCATTGCAGCAACTCAGTTGTTCATTGATTGCTTTCTCATATGTGCCTTGATCGAGGGACTCCAGCTGAGCCAGTGACCCCTTGCTCAAGCCAGTGACCTTGGGCTTGAAGCCAGCAACAGTGAGGTCATGTCTATGATTCCACGCTCAAGCTGGATGAGCCCACGCTCAAGCCGGTGACCTCGGCGTTTCGAACCTGGGTCTCTGTGTCCCAGGCCGACACTCTATCCACTGTATCCACTGAACTGCTGCCTGGTCAGGCCCCACCTTTCTTTTTAGCACCCTCACCAGCATCTTCATCCCGCATCCCTAGGGCTGCTTTTTAATGGAAATGTATGACTATTCAGGTTCACTTGCAGCCAGGCTCTGCCTGATTTCAGGCAGTAAAGAAGATCCAGCTCGCAAAGTCCTCAGAGCAAAGTTGCAAATGGTGTCTGACGATTTGACATGTCTGACTAGGCTGCTTCTGGGAGCAGATGTTCTGATGACTACAGTGTGAAATGTAGAAACACCATATCCCTGACCATAGAATGAGTTTTGCAAGATTTGCAGATGAGTAAATGAAAAGAGTTCTGTAAAGGCCATAAATGTTCACTAGTGTCTAGATTCTGGAAAGCCCTAAGGCTGCTACCTTAACAATCTCAGTAAAAAGCTAAGATAACTGAGCACATTCTTTTGCTTTTTGTAAAATGTTTTGCTGAGCACTATCTCCCTAGATTTTCCCAAGGATAACCGAAAGCCTGTTTCGCTTCTGTAAAATTGCTTTGGCTAGGTGGTCACCCCTCCCCTCTCTTCTTTAGGCCTATAAAAGCAAACCCCTAATCGGCCCTGGCCGGTTGGCTCGGTGGTGGAGCGTTGGCCTGGCGTGCGGGGGTCCCAGGTTCGATTCCCGGCCAGGGCACACAGGAGAGGTGCCCGTCTGCTTCTCCACCCCTCCCCCTCTCCTTCCTCTCTGTCTCTCTCTTCCCCGCCTGCAGCGGGGCTCCATTGGAGCGGGGATGGCCCGGGTGCTGGGGATGGCTCCTTGGCCTCTGCCCCGGGTGCTGGAGTGGCTCTGGTTGCAATGGAGCGATGCCCTGGAGGGGCGGAGCATCGCCCCCTGGTGGGCGTGCCGGGTGGATCCCGGTCGGGCGCATGCGGGAGTCTGTCTGGCTGTCTCTCCCTGTTTCCAGCTTCAGAAAAAACAAACAAAAAAAAACCCTAAGTTTGTTTGGGGCCGCGAGTTCTTTAGGATGTGAATCCACTCATGGTAGCCAGCATTAAATTAAAGACTCCTTAATTTGGCTACTTGATCGTGTGGCAAAACATTTGTTTCCTCGCTGTCCAGATACAACATTTGGGGGCTTGTCCGGGATCGTGTCCTCTGGACACATTGGTTTTGACACACTCCTCGGCCTGACTGCTGGGAACGGAAACCTAGCAGGGGAGGTGCCTGGAGACATTCCAGGGCCCCTGCTAGTCTTTTCTGTCTGGCCGACAGTCAGCCATGGACAATCAGCATGTCCATCCACCCATTTGGAGTCATCAGGAAAGCCTCCGGAGCTAAGTAAAGGCAAATCTTTTGCTTTGCTGAATTCTAGCTTTCTTTCTGTTCTGAATTCTAGTCTAGCTTTTCTGTTTGTGACTAGTCAGTTTGAAACTACTGTGGTGGAGGATCGAACACGATCACACTCATACAGTAGGCTCTCCAAGACCCAAATGTTGGTGGAGAGTTTGAGTCCTGCCTCGGGCTTCCAGGGACATTTGTTTGTGCTCTACAAAGACAATTAGTGGGGACTGAGTTAATCAGTCCTGCCTCGGAATTCCAGGGACACCACTGTGATATCTGTCCATGTTGAGATCTCATTCTTTGCTTTTATTGTTTTTGCCTAAAAACCCCTGAGTGATTGGTGTGTAAGTGGAGATCTCTGGTGCCTGAGCCTGAGTTTCTAGTTTGTGGCACCCACGAAGGAAGCAGCCAGGTGAACACCTGAGAGGCTCCTGATGGGGCAACCCCTTCCTTTGTCCATTGAACTGCCTAAAAGTCAGTGTAAAGGTACATGGTAAATTGTCTGTTCTGAAGTTTCTCTTTGTTCGTCAGAGAAATCTCTCATGACATTTTCTGATTCGAGCCACTTTTCTCGAACTTGCTAGATCTCTTTTCTTGAATCCAAGACCTCTAGTTTCAGGGCTCTCTGTCTGTCTTTTCCACAGAAGAAATAGCTTTTTCTGCTAGCTTCTATCTCTCCTCTTGTGTGAGGCCTTTAGCCTTAAAGAGGCGATTTTAATTGGAAATTTCTGGCTTAAAACCAGAAGGCAAAAGTGAAGGGAAATTCATAAACAAGCCCACAAATTATAAACTAGCAAAATTCATAGAAATATTATATTGCTTAAAGCTAAAACTAACTAAAGACCTAAGAGAGCACTAAAGGAATTTGGGGCTGCCACCCCTTGCTACAGTCCCCCTACCTCCTCTGCTTTGGCTCCGGGGAATCACCGCCTCATACCTAGAGCCAGACCTGAGGAGAGGAGTTAGGGAATACTGCTCCTTCTAAACCCATTTTGCCCCTGAGAGAAGTCACCTTTCATAGTTTAAATTTCTTTCTCTTCTAGTGACTTGTATAATTAGAAGGCTCAGAATCCCCTTTTTCAGGGTTTGGGGAAACCTCAGGCCCTAACAAGACTGTTAGAATCTGTACTGGATACACATCGCCCCACTTGGGATGATTGTCAACGACTCCTAATCACCTTATTTACTGCTGAGGAGAGAAAAAGGATAACATCAGAGGCAAGAAGAGCTGCTATGTTAGGAATAAATAGGTCTGAAGAGGATAACAAGACTACTCCGAGAAGGTATTTCCAGTTGTCTAGCCTGAATGGGACCCTAACACCACAGCTTGACGGGAAACTCTGAACACTTTTCACCAGTTTATGTTAGCCGGGATCAGGGGAGCTACTAAGAAACCCATGAATTTGTCTAGGGTGTCAGAAGTTATTCGAGATCCTCAGGAGACTCCGTGGCTTTCTTAGAAAGACTGCAGGAAGCCTACAGGGTCTATACACCTCTAGACCCAGAGGCATCAGAAAATGCTAGGGCAGTCAACTTAGCTTTCGTGACTCAGTCAGCTCCAGATATTAGGAGGAAGCTACAAAAATTAGAAGGCTTCCCAGAGATAGCTGTTAGAGATAGCTCAGAAAGTTTACAATAATAGAGACACCTTAGAGAAGAAACAAACTGAGAAAATGACTAAGGTAATTGTAGCTGTTCTAGAACACCAGAATTAAAAAAAAAAAAAAAGTTAAAAAGGGAATAATTCCTCATAGTAAGAGACTGTTAGAAGCTAGTATTCTTGTTCCTTGCAATTCCAAGCTAGTATTCTTGTTTCTGCCTGTTCTAAAGCCAGGCACCAGAGACTATTAAAGGATGCTTTCTTCAGTATTCCCCTAACCTCTGTAAGTCAGCCCCATCTTTGCCTTAGAGTAGAATGACCCAGAAGCAGGCATCTCGGGACAACTAACCTGAACCAGATTACTGCAGGTTTTCAAGATCTCACCGACCGTTTTTTTTCTTTTTCTTTTCTTCTTCTTCTTCTTCTTTTTTTTTTTTTTTTTACAGAGATAGAGCGTGAATCAGAGAGAGGGATAGACAGGGACAGACAGACAGGAACGGAGAGAAATGAGAAGCATCAATCATTAGTTTTTCATTGTGCGTTGCAACACTTTAGTTTTTCATTGATTGCTTTCTCATACATACCTTGACCACAGGTCTTCAGCAGACCGAGTAACCCCTTGCTCGAGCCAGCGACCTTGAGTCCAAGCTGGTGAGCCTTTGCTCAAACCAGATGAGCCCGCGCTCAAGCTGGCGAGCTCGGGGTCTCGAACCTGGGTCCTTCTGCATCCCAGTCCAATGCTTTATCCACTGCACCACTGCCTGGTCAGGCTCCCCTCTCTACTTTAGGCCTATAAAAGCAAACCCCTAAGTTCGTTTGGAGCCATAAGTTCTTTAGTATGTGAATCCACTTGTGGTTGCTGGTATTAAATGAAAGACTCCTTAGTTTGGCTACTTAATTGTGTGGCAAAATGTTTGTTTCCTTGCTGTCCAGATATAACAAGTGTGAAGCCAACAGAAGTTGGGCCTCTTGTTCAGTGGTGGGATTCAAATAATTTAACAACTGGTTCCTGGCCCTAAAAACTGTTTTTGTTTTTTTGTTTTTTTTGTATTTTTCCGAAGCCAGAAACGGGGAGGCAGTTAGACTCCCGCATGCGCCCGACCGGGATCTACCCAGCATGCCCACCGGGGGGCGATGCCTATTGCGACCAGAGCCACTCTAGCACCTGAGGCAGAGGCCACAGAGCCATCCTCAGCGCCCCGGCCAAATTTGCTCCAATGGAGCCCTGGCTGCGGGAGGGGAAGAGAGAGACAGAGAGGAAGGAGAAGGGGAGGGGTGGAGAAGCAGATGGGTGCTTCTTCTGTGTGCCCTGGCCGGGAATCGAACCCGGAACTCCTGCACGCCAGGCTGATGCTCTACCACTGAGCCAACCGGCCAGGGCCTAACTGTTTTAAGTATAAAAAAAACAATATTTAATACTTAAGTAAGAACAATAAAAGAGGTATACAAAGCTAGATTGTTATAAGACTTTTAAAATATTAATAAAAAATAATGCCTGACCAGGCGGTGGCGCAGTGGATAGAGCGTCGGACTGGGATGCAGAGGACCCACGTTCGAGACCCCAAGGTCGCCAGCTTGAGTGCAGGCTCATCTGGTTTGAGGAAAAGCCCACCAGCTTGAACCCAAGGTCGCTGGCTCCAGCAAGGGGTTACTCGGTCTGCTGAAGGCCCGCGGTCAAGGCACATATGAGAAAGCAATCAATGAACAACTAAGGTGTAGCAACGCACAATGAAAAACTAATGATTGATGCTTCTCATCTCTCTCCGTTCCTGTCTGTCTATCCCTCTCTCTGACTCACTCTCTGTTTCTGTAAAAAAAATAAAAATTTAAAAAAAAAAAAAAAAAAAATTAAATAATACCTGACAACAAAACTGTTATTTAAGGTATTTCCATATTTAAGGTATTCCATATTTCTTCTTCTTCTTTTTTTTTTTCAGAGACAGAGAGAGTCAGAGAGAGGGATAGACAGGGACAGACAGACAGGAATGGAGAGAGATGAGAAGCATCAATCATTAGTTTTTTGTTGCGACACCTTAGTTGTTCATTGAGTGCTTTCTCATATGTGCCTTGACTGCGGGCCTTCAGCAGACCAAGTAACCCCTTGCTAGAGCCAGCGAGCTTGGGTTCAAGTCGGTGGGCTTTTTGCTCAAACCAGATGAGCCTGTGCTCAAGCTGGCGACCTCAGGGTCTTGAACCTGGGTCCTCTACATCCCAGTCCGACACTCTATCCACTGCGCCACCGACTGGTCAGGCTAAAATTAATTTTAATGCGGTGACATTGATAAATCAGGGTACATATGTTCAGAAAAAACACCTCTATGTTATTTTGACATTTGATTATGCTGCATTCCCCTCACCCAAAGTCCAGTTGTCTTCCATCATCTTCTAACTGGTTTCCTTTGTGCCCCTTCCCTCTCCCCACCCCCTCCCTCTCCTCCTCCCCACCCCATAACCCCCACACTCTTGTCCATGTCTCTGAGTCTCATTTTTTCTTTTTTTTCATTTTTCTGAAGCTGGAAACAGGGAGAGACAGTCAGGCAGACTCCCGCACGCGCCCGACCGGGATCCACCCAGCACGCCCACCATGGGGCGACGCTCTGCCCACCAGGGGGCGATGCTCTGCTCATCCTGGGCGTCGCCATGTTGTGACCAGAGCCACTCTAGCGCCTGAGGCAGAGGCCACAGAGCCATCCCCAGCGCCCGGGCCATCTTTGCTCCAATGGAGCCTTGGCTGCGGGAGGGGAAGAGAGAGACAGAGAGGAAAGCGCAGCGGAGGGGTGGAGAAGCAAATGGGCGCTTCTCCTGTGTGCCCTGGCCAGGAATGAGTCTCATTTTTATGTCCCACCTCTGTATAGAATCATACAGTTCTTAGTTTTTTCTGATTTACTTATTTCACTCAGTATAATGTTATCAAGGTCCATCCATGTTGTTGTAAATGATCCAATGTCATCATTTCTTATGGCTGAGTAGTATTCCATAGTATATATGTACCAAAGCTTTTTAATCCACTCATCCACTGACGGACACTTGGGCTGTTTCTAGATCTTTGCTATTGTGAACAATGCTGCCATAAACATGGGGGTGCATTTATTCTTTTCAAACAGTGCTATGGTGTTCTTGGGGTATATTCCTAAAAGTGGTATAGCTGGGTCAAAAGGCAGTTTGATTTTTAATTTTTTGAGGAATTTCCATACTGTTTTCCACAGTGGCTGCACAAGTCTGCATTCCTACCAGCAGTGCAGGAGGGTTCCCTTTTCTCCACATCCTCGCCAGCACTTATTCTGTGTTGTTTTGTTGATGAGTGCCATTCTGACTGGTGTGAGGTGATATCTCATTGTGGTTTTAATTTGCATTTCTCTAATGATTAGTGATGTTGAGCATTTTTTCATATGCCTATTGGCCATCTGTATGTCCTCTCTGGAGAAGTGTCTATTCATTTCTTTTGCCCATTTTTTTTTTTTTTTACAGAGACAGAGAGTGAGTCAGAGAGAGGAATAGACAGGGACAGACAGACAGGAATGGAGAGAGATGAGAAGCATCAATCATTAGTTTTTCATTGCGCGTTGCAACACCTTAGTTGTTCATTGATTGCTTTCTCATACGTGCCTTGACCATGGGCCTTCAGCAGACCGAGTAACCCCTTGCTGTAGCCAGCGACCTTGGGTTCAAGCTGGTGGGCTTTTTTGTGCTCAAACTAGATGAGCCCGTGCTCAAGCTGGCGACCTCGGGGTCTCGAACCTGGGTCCTCTGCATCCCAGTCTGACACTCTATCCAATGCGCCACTGCCTGGTCAGGCTCGCCCATTTTTTGATTGGATTGTTTATCTTCCTGGTATTGAGTTTTGCAAGTTCTTTATAAATTTTGGTTATTAACCCCTTATCAGACATATTGTCAAATATATTCTCCCATTGTGTAGTTTGTCTTTTTATTCTGTTCTTATTGTCTTTAGCTGTGCAGAAACTTTTTAGTTTGATATAGTCCCATTTGTTTATCCTGTCTTTTATTTCACTTGCCCGTGGAGATAAATCGGCACATATATTGCTGCGAGAGATGTCAGAGAGCTTACTGCCTATGTTTTCTTCTAAGATGCTTATGGTTTCACGGCTTACATTTAAGTCTTTTATCCATTTTGAGTTTATTTTTGTGAGTGGTGTAAGTTGGTGGTCTAGTTTCATTTTTTTGCAGGTAGCTGTCCAATTTTCCCAACACCATTTATTAAAGAGGCTGTCTTTACTCCATTGTATGCTCTTACCTCCTTTGTCAAATATCAGTTATCCATAGAGCTGTGGGTTTATTTTGGGTTCTCTGTTCTGTTCCATTGATCTATATGCCTGTTCTTATGCCAGTACTAGGCTGTTTTGAGTACAGTGGCCTTGTAGTATAACTTGATATCTGGAAGTGTGACACCTCTCACTTTATTCTTCCTTTTCAAGATTGCTGAGGCTATTCGTGTTCTCTTTTGGTTCCATATAAAGTTTTGGAATATGTGTTCTATATCTTTGAAGTAAGTCATTGGTATTTTAATTGTTATTGAATTGAATTTATAAATTGCTTTGGGTAATATAGACATTTTAATGATGTTCTTCCTAACCATGAGCATGGTATATGCTTCCACTTGTTTGTGTCTTCCCTGATTTCTTTTATTAATGTTTTATAATTTTCCAAATACAAGTCTTTAATCTCCCTGGTTAAATTTATTCCTAGGTACTTTATTTTTTTTGGTTGCAATGGTAAAGGGGATTGCTTCCTTAATTTCTCTTTCTGACAGTTGATTGTTAGTGTATAAAAATGCCTCTGATTTCTGAGTATTAATTTTATATCCTGCCACCTTGCTGAATTCACTTATCAGGTCTAGTAGTTTTTTGACTGAGACTTTAGGGTTTTCTATATACAATATCATATCATCTGCAAATAATGATAGTTTTACTTCTTCTTTTCCAATTTGGATGCCTTTTATTTCTTTTTCTTGTCTGACTGCTGTGACTAGGACTTCCAGAACTATGTTGAATAAGAATGGTGAAAGGGGGCACCCCTGCCTTGTTCCTGATCTTAAGGGGATTGCTTTTAATTTTAGCCCATTGAGTATGATGTTAGCTGTGGGTTCGTCATAGATGGCCTTTATCATGTTGAGGTATGTTTCCTGTATTCCTACTTTGCTGAGAGTTTTTAGGAGGCTCTTTTTTTTTTTTTTTAATTTATTTATTCATTTTTAGAGAGGAGAGGGAGAGACAGAGAGAGAGAAGGGGGGGAGGAGCTGGAAGCATCAACTCCCATATGTGCCTTGACCAGGCAAGCCCAGGGTTTCGAACCGGCGACCTCAGCATTTCCAGGTCGACGCTTTATCCACTGCGCCACCACAGGTCAGGCTGCTGAGAGTTTTGATCATGAATGGGTGCTGGATTTTATCAAATGCTTTTTATGCATCTATTGAAATTATCATGTGGTTTTTCTCCTTCCTTTTGTTTATGTGATGAATCACATTGATTGATTTGCAAATATTATACCAGCCTTGCCTCCCAAGAATAAATCCCACTTGATCATGGTGTATGATTTTTTTCATATATTGCTGGATCCAGTTTGCTAATATTTTGTTGAGGATTTTAGCATCTAAATTCATCAGGGATATTGGCCTATAATTTTCTTTCTTTGTGTTGTCTTTGCCTGGTTTTGGAATCAGAATTATACTCACCTCATAAAAGGAGCTTGGAAGTCTTCGTTCCTCTTGAATTTTTTGAAATAGCTTCAGAAGGATAGGAGTTACTTCTTCTTTGAATATTTGGTAGAATTCACTTGTGAAGCCATCAGGCCCAGGACTTTTCTTTTTGGGGAGTTTTTTTGATAACTGTTTCAATCTCATTTGTTGTAATCGGTCTGTTTAGGTTTTCTGATTCTTCCAGATTAATTTTTGGAAGATTATATGTTTCAAGGAATTTGTCCATTTCTTCTAGGTTGTCTAGTTTTTTGGCATACAGTTCTTCATAGTATTTTCTTACAATATTTTGTATTTCTGTTGTGTCAGTTGTTATTTTTCCACTCTCATTTTTAATTTAATTTATTTGAGTCCTCTCTCTTTTTTTCTTGGTGAGTCTGGTTAAAGGTTCATCGATCTTGTTTACCTTTTCAAAGAACCAGCTCCTGGTTTCATTGATCCTCTGTATTGTTTCTTTAGCCTCTATGTCATTTATTTCTGCTCTGATCTTTATTATTTCCTTCCTTCTACTACCTCTGGGCTCTACTTGCTGTTCTTTTTCTAGTTCCTTTAGATGCAGGGTCAAGTTGTTTATTTGAGCTTTTTCAAGCTTCTTGAAGTATGCCTGTAATGCTATGAACTTCCCTCTCAGGACTGCTTTTGCTGTGTCCCATAAATTTTGAGTTGATGTATACTCATTATCATTTGTTTCTAGGAATTTTTAAAATTTCTTCTTTGATCTCATTGTTAACCCATTTGTTATTTAATAACATGCTATTTAGTTTCCAAGTGTTTGAGTATTTTTGAGTTTTTCTGTTGTGGTTGATTTCTAGTTTCATGCCATTGTGATCAGAAAAAGTGCTCGATATGATTTCAATCTTCTTAAATTTGTTGAGGCTGCTTTTGTGCCCTAACATATGGTCTATCCTAGAGAATGTACCATGAGCACTTGAAAAGAATGTATATTCTGCTACTTTAGGGTGAAAGGTTCTGAAGATATCTATTAAATTGAGTTGATCTAGTATGTCCTTTAAGTCTGCTGTTTCTTTGTTAATTTTCTTTCTTGAGGATCTATCTAGTGATGTTAGTGGGGTATTGAAATCCTCTGCTATTATAGTATTGCTGTTGATCTCACTCTTTAAATCCATCAAAGTCTGTTTTATATATTTAGGTGCTCCTATATTAGGTGCATAGATATTTATAACGGTTATATCTTCCTGTTGGATTGCTCCCTTTATCATTATGTAGTGACCTTCTTTATCTCTTACTATAGTCTTTCTTTTAAAGTCCATTTTGTCTGATATAAGTATTGGTACCCCAGCTTTTTTTTCATTTCTATTTGCGTGAAATATTTTTTTCCATCCTTTTATCTTCAGTCTATGTGCATCTTTTTATTTTATTTTATTTTATTCATTTTAGAAAGGAGAGGGAGAGACAGAGGGTTCATGGGATATAGGAAGCCATTTGGGTAAGCCAGCAGTGGTAGAGAGACTAGTCTATTGGCCCTGGGAGAGAATCTTCCCTGAATCTGGCTGAGTGGGGGGACAGGTGTGGGAAGGCAAGGATGCCCTCCTGACCAACTTAGACAGGGATGCCTTGGACTTCTTGACTTCCAGCCTCTGCTTCTCTCACCAGGAGAGGTCTTGAATCCCTTACATCCATCCATTTTTCAAAATATACTTTACTGATCACCAATGGGTGCTGGCCCTTTGCTAGGATGTGCAGTAAAGAGGCTGGACAAGTCTTTATTTATCTATCACATATGCCAGCATAAGAATACAGAAGGGTGGGCAGTGAGGGCACAAGGTGCAGGTAGCCAGCCCTGACCAAACAAACATGGCAGGGCAGGTGTGGTTTCTCATTTAGCCTCAAGTTCAAACTTGCTATCTCTTTGCTCATCTGTCGGGAGCCGATCCACTAGTGCTGGCTAACAAGGTCACAGCAGAAGAAGATCCACAACTGCTGGTTGACAAAGTCACAGCAGAAGAAGACCAATGGCTGCTGGTTAATATAGTCACCGCAGTGAAGACTAACAGCTGCGGGTTGACAAAGTCACCGCAGAGGATAGGCACAACGATACTTCACCCTTTTGACCTTTTTGAATTAATCTGGCCTTATATCCCTTTTTCTGGGTGTGTGCTATCATTTATGGCACAGGGATAATAGTACCGTACTTTCCCTGTAGATTCATAGTAATTTCTTTGGAAATGAGACAGAGGGTGTGAGTTCCACAGAAAAGCCTATAAGCCCCTTGAACTGGGCTCATAGACATAAGAGGCTGGCTATGATATCCCTCGTAAAGGGTTAAGTTTGTATGAGAATTTCTTCTTATTAATCATGTTAGAAAAAATAGATTGTGACTTACGAATAGGTCAGAAACAGTAACTATACACAGAAGCACCTTTCGGCCTTCACTTAATTTATTACTTTACCTCCCTAGACTTTTCATGTGGTAGAGTAAAGAAACTTTTCTTTCTTCTTGCATACCTGACTTGCAGGTGGTGGAACACTCTGAGAAAAATAAAGTTAGAACTTAAGTAGTGTATAATTAGTAGATAAATAAAATTTGACTAGACAATAGGACATTAGGTAAGGTAGAGTTATTAGTACTGACCTTTTAAAAGTATGTAACAATATTGTTATTGCTGTTCAAGTTATTGTATAACTGTACTTTGAATGACTTACCACTTGATTTATAGCTTAAATGAATTAAGTGTTACCTAGAAATATGTAACCATAGTGAAACAAAAAGAATGATTAATCAATGTAATCTGAATACCATGTGATTGTAACTTAGTGTGTGTGTATAAAAATAAAGCTAGACCAGCATTTAGCAGAGATGCCTGGCAGTAAATGCTAACGAGAGAATAAAGAGAAAGAAAAGAATTCAGCTCTCTCACTCGATTCATGCTGACACCGTCTCTTCCTGTGGGACCCCTGGATCCTTTCCCCCGGGGCTGGACCCCGGCACTCATCCTAGCCTGCTCCTCTCTGAGGCCTGTCACACCTGTTTTCTGTAACAACATGATGCGCACAGCACAACCTGCTCTGGCACCCTCTGTACTCCCCATTTCTATGCGGGAAGCCAGCCTTCCTGCCTGGCTTCCATGCTGCCCATAAGCTGCTTTATCCTGTGAAGCTGACCACCTGAACCCTCATGAATCAAAATCTGGCTGAACATCAGGTGTGCACTTGAGGGACTTTTGTTTTTGTTTCTTTAAACCATTAGGTTCGTTTTCAAACATAGAAAAAGAGTAGAGAGAAGAGTATATTGAACCCTTATGTACGTATTGTCCAGCTTCAACGATTAGCAACTGATCGGCCAATCTTGTTTCATTTACACCGTATACATACCTTTCCACAGAACATTTTAAAAGAAACCAGACATGTATTTTATCCATATTTAATTTTGTACATCTAGGCCCTGGCCGGTTGGCTCAGTGGTAGAGCGTCAGCCTGGCATGCGAGGGGTCCTGGGTTCGATTCCCGGCCAGGGCACACAGGAGAAGCGCCCATCTGCTTCTCCACCACTCCCCCTCTCCTTCCTCTCTGTCTCTCTCTTCCCCTCCTGCAGCGAGGCTCCATTGGAGCAAAGATGGCCCGGGCGCTGGGGATGGCTCCTTGGCCTCTGCCCCAGGCGCTAGAGTGGCTCTGGTTGTGGTAGAGCGACGCACCGGAGGGGCAGAGCCTCGCCCCCTGGTGAGCAGAGCGTCGCCCCCTGGTGGGCGTGCCGGGTGGATCCCGGTCGGGCGCATGCGGAAGTCTGACTGTCTCTCCCGTTTCCAGCTTCAGAAAAATACAAAAAATAATAATAATAATAAAAAAATAATTTTGTACATCTAAAAGATACAAGCTCTTTTTAAAAGTTTGATCATGGCAGAAGATCTGATAGACATTTTCCCTAAAAAGACATGCAGATGGTCAACACATAAATGAAATGGTGCTCAATATCACTAATCATCATGAAATGCAAATCAAAACCACAGTGAGGTATCACGACACACCTGTTAGGATGTTAGATATCACCTCATACCTATTATATATATATATAAAAAAATCCTCAGAAGAAATAACAAGTGTTGGCAAGGATGGAAGAAAAGGGAATCCTTGTATACTGTTATTGGAAAGTAAATTGGTACAGACACTGTAAAAACAGTATGGAAGTTCCTCAAAAAATTAAAAAGGGAACTACTGTATGATCCGGCATTTTCAGTTCTGGGTACATATTTGCAGAAAACAAACCAGTAACTGGAAAACATATATCCACCCCCTTGTTTACTGCAGCATTATATACAATAGCCAAGATATGGAAACAACCTGTCTGCCCATCGATGGGTGAATGGATAAAGAAAATGTGGTATATATACACACAATGAAATATTATTCAGCCATAAAAAGAAGGAAATGTTGCCATTTGTGACAACATGGATAAATCTTGAGGGCATTATTCTAAGTGATATCAGTCAGAAAATACAAATGCCACATGACATTTATATATGAACTAAAAATTAAAAACCAAAAATGAGCTCAAATATAGATACAGAGAAATGATTGGTGGTTGCCAGAGCGGTGGAGGTGGGTGAAATGGGTGAGGGGTTTAAAAGGCACAAACTTCCAGTTATAAAATAAATGTCATGAGGTTGCAATGACAGCATGGTGACTATTGTTAATAATATGTATTATATAGTTAAAAGGTGCTAAGAGTAAATCTTAAAAGTTCTCATCACTAGAAAAATAATGTGGTAACTATGTATGGTGACAGAAGTTAACCAGACTTGTTTTTTTAGATTTTATTTATTTATTTTAGAAAACGGAGAGAGAGAAAGAGAGAGAGAGAGAAAGAGAGAAGGGGGAGAGGAGCAGGAAGCATCAACTCCTATATGTGCCTTGACCAGGCAAACCCGGGGTTTCGAACTGGTGACCTCAGCATTCTAGGTAGCTTTATCCACTGCACCACCATAAGTCAGACAGATGTTAACTAGACTTATTGTGGTGATCATTATGCAATATATATGAATATAAAATCATTATGTTGTACACCTGAAACTATATGTCCATTATATCCAAATAAACTAAAAATAAAATCACCTCACTACCATACTACTATTAAGGCACTGAAAAAGTCAACAATACTTCCTTAATGTCATGAATTACCTATCATGTTCAAATTTTCCTTATTGCCTGATATTTATTTATTATTTAAAAAAAGATTTTATTGGCCCTGGCCACTTGGCTCACTGGTAGAGCGTCAGCCTGGTGTGTAGGGGTCCCGGGTTCAATTACCGGCCAGGGCACACAGGAGAAGCACCCATCTGCTTCTTCACCCCTCCCCCTCCTTCCTCTCTGTCTCTCTCTTCCCCTTCTGCAGCCAAGGCTCCATTGGAGCAAAGTTGGCCTGGGCGCTGAGGATACCTCCATGGCCTCTGCCTCAGGTGCTAGAATGGCCCTGGTTGCAACAGAGCAACGCCCCAGATGGGCAGAGCATCGCCCCCTGGTGGGCATGCCAGCTGGATCCCAGTCGGGCGCATGCGGGAGTCTGTCTGCCTCCCTATTTCCAACTTCAGAAAAATACAAAAAATAAAAAAATAAAAAAAAGATTTTATTTATCGATTTTAGAGAGAGGAGAGAGAGAGAGAGAGGGAGAGAAAGATGGGGGGTGCGGGATGGAGCAAGAAGCATCAACTCATAGTTGCTTTTCATATGTGCCTTGACCAGGAAAGCCCATGGCTTCAAACCGGTGATCTCAGCATTCTAGGTTGATGCCTTATCCAGTGTGTCACCACAGGTCAGGCTGACTGCCTAATATTTTATTGATTTGAATTATAATGTAGATAACCCCACCCCTGCACATTGCATTTGATGGTGATATCTCTTAATCTGTGGGTTGTTTGTCCTTTCTTCTCCCTTGCAATTCTTTAAAATAATTTTAAATTATTTATTTATTTTAGCAAGAGAGAAAGGGGAAGAGAGACAAGAACATCAGTCTGTCCCTGTATGTGCCTTGACTGGGGCTCGAATTGGCAACCTCTGCACTTGGGGACAATGCTCTAACCAACTGAGCTATCTGGCCAGGGTATAAAATAATTTTTTATTTTTCAATTACAGTTGACATACCATATTATATTAGTTTCAGGTGCACAACATAGTGATTAAACATTTCTATGCTGAGATCGCCGGTTCGAAACCCTGGGCTTGTCTGGTCAAGGCACATATGGGAGTTGATGCTTCCAGCTCCTCCCCCCTTCTCTCTCTGTCTCTCTCTCCTCTCTTTCCCTCTCTGTCTCTCTCTCTTCCTCTCTCTCTCCTCTCTAAAAATGAATAAATAAAATAAAAAAACATTTCTAAATCTTCCACATAAGTCTAGTATCCATCTATGCCATATATAGTTATTACAATATTTCAATTATATTTCATATAATGCACTTGATATCTCCTTGACTTTTTTTTTTTTTTTTGTATTTTTCTGAAGTTGGAAATGGGGAGGCAGTCAGACAGACTCCCGCATGCACCCGACCGGGATCCACCCAGCACGCCCACCAGGGAGCGATGCTCTGCCCATCTGGGACGTTGCTCTGTTGCAAACAGAGCCATTCTAGCGCCTGAGGCAGAGGCCACAGAGCCATCCTCAGCGCCCGGGCCAACTTTGCTCCAATGGAGCCTTGGCTGCGGGAGGGGAAGAGAGACACAGAGAGGAAGGAGAGGGGGAGGGGTGGAGAAGCAGATGGGCGCTTCTCCTGTGTGCCCTGGCCGGGAATTGAACCTGGGACTCCTGCACGCAAGGCTGACGCTCTACCACTGAGTCAACCGGCCAGGGGATTTCATTCTTTTTTATGGCTGAGTAATAGTCCATTGTAGACATGTACCACTTTATCCATTCGTGTATCGATGGAAATAAGTCTTTTGATTGGAGCATTTAAGGCATTTACATTTAAAGAAATTATTATTATTATTATTATTATTATTCATTTTAGAGAGGAGAGAAAGAGAGGAGAGAGAGACAGGGGGGAGGAGCTGGAAGCATCAACTCCCATATGTGCCTTGACCAGGTAAGCCCAGGGTTTCGAACCGGCGACCTCAGCATTTCCAGGTCGACGCTTTATCCACTGCGCCACCACAGGTCAGGCTAAAGAAATTATTGATAAATACATAATGTGGGTGAGGGGAGGGTGAATGAAAAAACAATGGCTCTGCGCCACCACAGGTCAGGCTAAAGAAATTATTGATAAATACATAATGTGGGTGAGGGGAGGGTGAATGAAAAAACAATGGCTCTGGGCCTGACCTGTGGTGGCGCAGTGGATAAAGCGTCGACCTGGAAATGCTGAGGTCGCCGGTTCAAAACCCTGGGCTTACCTGGTCAAGGCACATATGGGAGTTGATGCTTCCAGCTCCTCCCCCCTGTCTCTCTCTCCTCTCTCTCCCTCTCTCTCTCTCCTCTCTAAAAATGAATAAATAAAATTTTTTTAAAAATCAAGGTAAAAAAAAAAAAGAAAAAACAATGGCTCTGTCTACACTTCTGTCTGGGAGAAAGCTGCTGCTGCAGCCCTTGCTCTGAAGCAGACAATGCAGTTCCCCCTTCTATGTCCCTGGTGCTTTTCAAGCTCCTGCCTCAGTGCTGGAGTTCAGAGCAGGTGAATTTGTCAGTGTGTAAATCTGTGCACCAGCCCCTTAAGGGGAACCTGGGTCTCCAGTAAGCAGCCCTTTCACTCAGCCACAATCTCTGTAGGTTTTCACAGCCAGAAGTTATGGGGATTTCTCCTCCTGGCACTGGGACCCTGGGCTGAAGAGCGCTGAGTGGGGCTGAGACCCCTTGCTCCTGGAGAGGGGAACTCTGCGTTTGGATATCCCCTCTCCCCCATTTCTTTTTATTTATTTATTTATTTTTTTTACAGAGAGAGGGACAGATAGGGACAAACAGAAAGGGAGATGAGAAGCATCAATTCTTCATTGTGGCACCTTAGTTGTTCATCAGTTGCTTTCTCCTATGTACCTTGACCAGGGGGCTCCAGCAGAGCCAGTGACCCCTTGCTTGAGCCAGCGACATTGGGCTTCAGGCCAGTGACCATGGGGTCATGTCTATGATGCCATGCTCAAGCTGGCAATCCTTAGCTCAAGCTGGCAACCTTGGGGTTTTTATTTATTTATTTATTTAGTATTTTTTGAAGTTAGAAGTGGGGAGGCAGTAAGACAGACTCCCACATGCACCCAACCGGGATCCACCCAGCCTTCCCACCAGGGGACGATGCTCTACCCATCTGGGGTGTTGCTCCGTTGCAATGGGAGCCATTCTGGCGCCGAGGTGGAGGCTATGGAGCCATCCTCAGCGCCCGGGCCAACTTTGCTCCAATGGAGCCCTGACTCCAGGAAAGGAAGAAAGAGATGGAGAGGAAGGAGAGGGGGAAGGGTGGAGAAATTGATGGGCACTTCTCCTAAGTGCCCTGACCAGGAATCGAACCCAGACTTCTACACACCAGGCCAACGCTCTACCGCTGAGCCAATAGACCAGGGTTTTACTTTTATTTCATTAATTAATTTATTTAAACCCTGGGGTTTTGAACCTGGTTCCTCCACGTGCCAGTGCTCTATCTACCGCCTGGTCAGGCTCCCCCATTTCTTAACACCGTGAGTGTGGGGCCTGGCCCTCCCACATCTCCAACCCTCCTAGCAGTATTGATGTAGCTTCTTCTGAATGTCCTTAATTATACAGGACTTCTGTTCAGTCTTCACGCTGCTCTCAAGAGGGTTGTTCTGTAGTTTTGATGTACTATTGGGGGGGAAGTGAACATGGTATTTACCTACTCTGGCATTTTGACAAAAAAGTTCCTCTTTGTAATTTGTGAAAAAAAGTTACATCCTTTGTCCTTTGGTTCTGTTTTGAATTTGCTGATTGCATCCCATAGTCTCATTTCACATGTTCCTCTGTCCCTTGTATTTCCTATAAACTGGTAGCCATAGGAAGCTTTTAAAAGTCCACATGTCCAGACACTGCCTGAAATATATATTCTGTGGGACTGGTATGGGTGCTGGGAATCTCTAATTTTCCTAAGATCCCCATAGGTGAGTGTGAGTCTGCTTGTTGCATATTTGGGAACTGGCAATGCATCTGACTCTGCCAGTAGCCACAAGTCAGCCTCGGTTGCAGCAAGTATCAGAGACAGACACTAACATGATCATTGCCACTGCTGGCAGTGGGGGGTGGTCACTGCAGGAAGAGGCATTAGCTGTCTTTTGTGGGCGCACTGAGACTCACAGGGGAGTGTTCTGGAGCCCCAGTTCTCTTTCCTCTAACCAAGGTTAGGGAAACTAGTTACACGATCAGGACCTTCCTGGCCTTGAGGGTATGTGTTGGGGGAGAGGCAACAACAGTCTGGCTGCTGTGGCCCCTGTGGACAGTGTGCTGTCCACAGGGCGGGTGATTTCACCCCGGCCTGAGGGCCACAACAAGCTGCTGACAGTGCCCCTTTCTGCTCTGGGCTGCTGAACAGTGGGCCTGGGACACAGAACCAAAGCCTGTGTTCTTTCTTGTCTGATGATATTCCTCCTCTCCCACTCCCCAGGACCACTGTCCCCTTAACTGCTGGGACACTCCACTGGTGACAGCCAGCACCTCACTATCATGGCACACAGCACTCAGAGTGACCTTTCTCTCATCTTCATCAGATCACTACCCTGTCCTAAGCCCACCCCTGACTCCCATCACAATGAAGAAAAGACCCACACTCCTCACCATGGCTGACAAGGCCCACCAGAGCCTGGCCCATACTTACTTCTCCCATCACATCTTCATCCTCTTCTCTGTCCTCCCTGACACTGGCCTTTCTGCTGGTTCTAGGACAGGCCAGCCTCATTCCTACCACAGGGCCTTTGCATTTGCCATGTTGTCCTCCAGGAATGCTCGTCCTCCAGTTCCTCACATGACCCATCACTCACCTCTTCAGTGAAAACTCACCTCCAAGGAGCCCTCCCTGACCACCTGTGTAACCCAGCACCCCCTCATCATTTCTCCTCTTATCCTATTTTACTTTTCTTTAGAGCAATTCTCATTATTTGAAATTACATTGTTGACTTGTCTCTTCCTTTCATTTATGGATGTTCTGAGGGGAGGGGCTTCAGTCATCTCCATCACCAAAACATCCCAAGCAAATATTTGAGAAATTGATAGAGGGAGGGGTGGATTTGGAGACGGAAACAGCATTTTCTCAGTCCCACCTCCACACACACATACGCCCCACAGGGAAGTACTCACTGATATTCCCCCAATTTGCACTGATGTTGTTGCAGGAGCCACACAGAAGCTGCACCCAAGAGTCCTTTTAGGAGGCAGAAGGTCTTACAGGACCAGGTACCCCACATGAGAATGTACTTCAAGGGAGCAGGGAGGTTTGGGGCCTCACCTTGGATGACTAGATTTCCAGTCAAACACTGGCTTTTACAGAAAATGATTGATCAATAAGGAATCCCACTGAGGATGGATAGGCTGGGAATAAGAAGGCAGGTGAGCCCTGGGGGAAGGAGGCTGCTGCTCCACTGACGGTGGATAGGCTGGGAATAAGAAGGCAGGTGAGCCCTGTGGGAAGGAGGCTGCTGCTCCACTCTCTCCAGGGAGCAGGAGTCCCTGCCTCCTTATTCTGCTCCCGAGACCCAGACTGAAGGCTCCCCGGGTGGCCGCAGACTGCTTCTTTCAGTCCCAAGAAGCCTGTTAGTCTGTTGGTGGCCACTGGCATGACCCAGCACAGGAGCCCATCTGGAGACTGGGTGGGTCCCTGCTAAGGCCACTCTGTATCCTCTCTTTGCTCCTGGATCCTACTTGGGTCACAGAATGCAGACTTTTCTTTCTTCTGCCCAAGAAGGCACTCTGCAGAGGACCATCAGATTTCCTGCTAGGCCACCTGCAGCCCTAAGATGTTCAGAGCAGCCTTTCATATAAAACCTGTTTCTGAGGCTCCTTGCTAATGGCTGTTTAGAATGGAAGGAGGGTCCTGGCTGATAGAGACTCAGACAGAATGGCTCAGGTTGAGCCCTGGCCAGTTGGCTCAGTGGTAGAGCGTCGGCCCAGTGTGTGGATGTCTCAGGTTCGATTCCTGGTCAGGGCACACAGGAGAAGTGCCCATCTGCTTCTCCACCCCTTCCCCTCTCACTTCTCTCTCTCTCTCTTTCTCCTTCTCTCCTGTAGACATGGCTTGACTGGAGCGAGTTGGGCCCAGGCACTGAGGATGGCTCCATGGCTTCCACCTCAGGCACTAAAAAATAATGGCTCCAGACGCAATGGAGCAAGAACCCCAGATGGGC
This sequence comes from Saccopteryx bilineata, assembly GCF_036850765.1. NCBI lineage: Eukaryota > Metazoa > Chordata > Mammalia > Chiroptera > Emballonuridae > Saccopteryx > Saccopteryx bilineata. The sequence goes on from NC_089498.1 coordinate 18,442,640, forward strand.
CTGACCAGGCGGTGGTGCAGTGGATAGAGCGTTGAACTGGGATGCAGAGGATCCAGGTTCGAGACCCTGAGGTCGCCAGCTTGAGCGCGGGCTCATCTGGTTTGAGCAAAAGCCCACCAGCTTGAACCCAAGGTTGCTGGCTCCAGCAAGGGGTTACTCAGTCTGCTGAAGGCCCATGGTCAAGGCACATATGAGAAAGCAATCAATGAACAACTAAGGTGTTGCAATGCGCAATGAAAAACTAATGATTGATGCTTCTCATCTCTCTCCGTTCCTGTCTGTCCTTGTCTATCCCTCTCTCTGACTCACTCTCTGTCTCTGTAAAAAAAAAAAAAAGAACCCCAGATGGGCAGAGCATTGCCCTCTAGAAGGCTTCTCGGGTGGATCCCGGTCAGGGCGTATGCGGGAGTCTGTCTGTCTCCCCTCCTCTCACTAAATTAAAAAAATAAAAAGAATGGCTCTGGTTGTAATCACCACTGGTGGGCAGTGGGGGTCATTGAAGGAAGAGGCATTAGCTGTTTGAGGCTGTTAGATGTTATCCTCTCTGCAGAGTGCCTCAGCCAGCAAGCTACTGTGGGGTCAAACTCTTACCCCCATGCTCCAGAGAGGTCACATAGGGAATCTTGAGGCTCTAGTTTGGTGGAAAGCAGCTGGAGGCAGTGAGGCACCCTGCCTGTGCCCTCTTACCTGGCCCTCCCCATCCATGCCCTAGTCAAGTAGCCACTCCCTGTGGAGCATACCTGTGGATTGGCACAGCCCTGGGGACCACAGGAAGGCAAAGAAACTCCATTCCGGATAAGCGTGAGAAGCAAGATTAACAAGATTAACCTAAGACAGCTAGGTTTATGGCACTGACTCTAAGTCTTCAACAGCTGGAGAGGTGAAGAGATGGTTTGGTGCTACTCAGAGGAGGAAATAGACAACTCTGCCCTTAGCATGAGAGCAAGAAAGATCTGGAGCACCCTTTGATACAGTGTGGCCAAGAGCTTCCTAGCAATGATAACCTGCCCTAGGACGGGGTTCCCTGTTGCTGACCTTAAAGAAGCAAAGACGGGACATTTGTTTGCTGGGGCTGTCACAGAGGGAATGTGGCCAAGCCACTATTTTTAAACCTGGACAACCCTTGTTGAGAACCAAGCACCTCTCTCACTTCCAAGTAGCTTGAATTAGCATGGTGCATGTTAGGAAAGGTAAAATCAGGCCTAATTAGAAATGACTACCTTTGGGAGTGGCAGGAAATAAAATGTGAAGGGCTTTGTAAGTTTGTCCTGGCAGGTGGTCAGCGTGAGACCACTCAGACTCTCCAAGGTTCCAGACAGATTACTTGTCTGTGAGCATTCCTCTGATCTGGTGGGGGTATCAGTATCATCTCAGGGATTGGCTGGGCCTCTAGGGAAGGCAGAATAGCCTAGGCAAATGATTCATCAACTTGAGACTCACCTGGGAATTCCACTAAACAGTTAAAAATACCTGTGAGTGAATTCTTGAGCCAACTCTCCGAAAGCAAACAGATCTGGAGTGGGGCTCAGGCATCTGCACTTTTAACAAGCTTCCTGGGCAGTTCTGACACATGGTCCAGATAGTGACCAAGTTATTGTCTAAACTGGGTGGTTCTTAAGAGTCAAAGTGGGCAATACTAAAAACTACATCAGGCATAGTTATGAACAAGAACTAATCAAGGAAAACAGGGATAGTTATTCTCTGCATGAATCACCTCTGACAAAAGCTAGCGTGGTGAAGAACACAACCCTGGGTACAGACAGATCAGATTTTGACCTACTAACTGTGATTCTGAGCAAGTTCTTTTACCCTCTGAGCCTCAGTTTCTTCACATAAAAAAAGAGCTCCACTGTACATTTAGTACTATTCTCTGGGCAAAAGTTGCTCTGGGCCCCATTTCTGTTCTCTACAACCTGATCCTTTACACGGTGCAAGTATTTTTAAATTGTTTTGTGGAGTATTATATTTGACTTTCAACTACTCATTACTTCAGGCAAAGCTTATATAATGTTGCAGAGCCTGGAACCTAGGAGATAGTGAGAGGATGATATATCCTTATTTGCCAGTTTGGTAAAACACTGTAATCCTATTTCCTCTTTCGCTGTCTCCAAGAGATTAGGGAAAAGGCAGAGACTGAAAATGCACACAAGGAATACTTTTGTGTCAGTCTGCGTTTTATTCTTCTGCCAGTAATTCCTAGAGACGTTTTACCAAGAATGTGCAAGTGTCCCACTGGCATTGTTGGTGAAGAAAACTTCTACTACTTGTCACATCACCCTTCCCTTCTCATGGAGGCTTAAAGAACATTTGGGGGGCAGAAAATAGTATCTACATGTTTACAAACTAAAATATCAATTGAAATAATCTTTGTCCTTGGTATAGTATTTTGGAGTATGAGTTTCCTCAATCCAATGAATATTGCCCAGTGGTAACTATTATTAGGGGAACCTGTAAAAACATTTTTGTTAGAAATCATGACATAATACAAACCCCAAATCTACTTTATTTCCATGACTCATGTGAGACTACAGTCATGCTCAGTAGCTCACCTTCCAATGCCAGCCAGCAGCTTGCCAGACCTTCAGGGAGGTGATGGGCAGCCTGGAGCATCCTACTGAGAAGTGTGCTCCTCCACCCAGCATTCAGGGAAAGATCCCTGTTGTGGCATCACATTCATGTAAACTGGGGCAAAGCCTCTTTCACTGAGGACCCTAGTCCTGGAAGGCTTCTCTTCCGGCGAGCTGCCAGCTCAATCTTCTGAACCAGGCTCACATCCCAGGGATGGGTAACAAAGCTGATGACGGTGCCTGGCACCTCACTCCCTACGCGGCCCACCCTCCCCGCTCTGTGGATGTAATCTTGCAGGGTGAGGGGGAAATCATAATTGACAACTAGTTCCACATGGGTGCTGTCCAGGCCCCTAGAGGCTATGTCTGTGCAGAGAAGTATGTCTCGGGAGCCCTTCTGGAAACTCTGGAAGATACCTGCCCTCATTGAGGCTGGCATTTGTCCCTGGAGCCTTAGGTGTTGGATTTTGTGGTCATCCAGAATATATCCTAGCCAGTTCACAGTGCTGGAGCTATTACAGAACACCAGAACAGTGCCAGAGGAGCCAGTACTATCTGCTCTGTCATGTTGCTTGAGGATCTGCACCAGTTCAGCTACTTTCTCTGCTCCCTTCAACCTCAAAAATGTCTGTTTGACGTGAGGCATGATACAGTGGAGCTTGGAGCTGGTGATGGTGGTTAGAGAGTCTGAGTTGGCAATGTTACTCAGCACCTGACCTACACCTTCGGGAAATGTGGCCCCTACGAGCGCCAACTGGGCTTTGGGATTGAAGGAGTCTTTTAAATCATTTGGGCCTTCTGCTATATGGCTCTTCCCTAAGATGTAGTCTACGATTTCCAGGAAACTTTCATCCAACAGTGTGTCTGCCTCATCCAATACTAAGAAGGAGAGCTGCTCCAAGCTAATCAGCTGACGTCTCAGTGCCTTCCACAGAGCCCCCGGAGTGGCCACTAGTATATCAGCTGTAGGCTGTTTGAACAGTTGCTGCCTGATCCTACTAATGCCATGGCCTCCCTCTAATTCCTGCACCTGGAGTCCCAAGAAGCTGCCCAAGGGCTGGGCCACCGCCCGCACCTGCTCGGCTAATTCTCGCGAAGGCACAAGAACCAGGCTTCGGGGAGAGGGGATACTGCGGAATTCCAAGCTCCGCCGGCACAAGAGCTGTTGAAGCAGAGGTAGTAGGTAACTGAGAGTCTTGCCACTGCCTGTTTCCGCTGCGCAAACGATGTGGCGGCCGCGAAGTAATGGGGGGATGGCACTCGACTGCACGGTGGTGGGTCGAACGACTTCAGGAGCAACCTCCCGTAGTGCGTTCAGTATGCGTGGCTCCAGACCCAGATCGGCGAAGGTACCCTCGGCCGAGAAGTTCCGCAATGCTGGTGTCTCGTGTTGTGACCGCTCGATGGAGAAGTGGTCCGAGCGGGCGCGCCGATTCTTCCAGCCACGTGAAGCGAGTGGCACGCTCTCCCAACGACCCAGCGTGAGGCGCGCCGGCTGATTGAACTCCGGTCGCCGCGCCGAGATCAGTAGCCGGCCGGGTCGCACCAGCACCGGTCGCGGGGAGTTCCGCCGCTCGTTCTGCCGCTGTAGAGCCCGTGGGATGCGCACCACTGGCAGGGGCTCGTCGGGACCGCTAACCGCCAGGTCCCGTCGAGGCAGCAGAAACAACCGAGCCGCAAGCAACGAAAGCCGCGGCCGCTGTACTAAAGCCATGTTTTCCTAGCTGCTGGAGAGACGCACGGCTCTGACGTCACTTACGCGCCAAGGCATCGCAGACGGTGGCTGGGGCGGCTCAGTACGGCACGCGGAATTGGAGAACCTTGAGGAAGGAGGGAGGATTTGTACAGTTCAGCAGCGGCGAGGTCTGTAGGTCCGAACTGGGGTTGGAGACGTCCAGACCCAGGCCAACCTTGGGGAAAGGCGTGAAATGTAGGCAGGACTGGGGTCCGACGATATCCCGCAATGGGGCTCAGGTCTTACGGATCAGGAGGGCGGAGGTCTGGCGATTGGGAGGTCTATCCCTGCTATTCTCCTTTGTCGCCCTCACCACCCCGGTGATGGCTTGTCCAGTGCTGTTCTCCGCCTGTAAATTCCGAGGGTGCGACGATGTTTTACCATATGTGGTCCCCGAGCAAGGTCTGGTGATAGGTCTCTTTATTCACAGCCTGAATGAATGGCCAGGCCTTGGAGGGGACGGGGCAAGACGGGGGCAAGGTGTGAAAGATCCGGGCTAAACCTCCCGCTTCCACCCCCCACCCAGCTGACATTCCAGAGGGCAAGCTAGTAGCCTTCATCTTATTATCTCAGTTAAGGTCTTCAGGCTTTATTTCAAGCAGATTCATCTCTTCACACATTTTCTCTTTTCAGCTGAGGTTCACACTCCAGTGTCATTCCACCTAACTTCTCATCCTGAACACCTCCACTGGCTTCCTAGTCAGACATGTAAATTACCTGAATAGTAGTGAGGAAGGTCCTGCTACCCTACAGAGTGATTAGGTACGTGGCTTGTCTCACATAGCCCTGGTCAGGCAGAATATTTTACTTGAATTCGGATGTTCAGGTTGCAAAACAAACAAAACAAAACAAAACCTTACACAAATCATACTTTTTGAATAGAGCTGGAAGATGGGTGTCATCTTTTCTGTAGTCTCCAGTACCTGGGGTGGGAGATAAAGTAACTGGATTAACCATCTGGGAGGTTCTTAACATCTGGAGAAAGTGTTTTAGTTTCATCAAATACCATTAAAAAGATAAGTACTTTTAAAATTTCAAATACTATTTTGATATACAAGTAGATGTTCTTGAGACTTACCTGTTAAACCAGCAGAGGAGAGAGAGCTTTGACTAGTGACAGTGAACAGTCATTAATTTTACCTCCATTACTCCCTCCACCCCCCATATGACACTGGAGAAACTTTTAGTTGTCACAACTGTGGAGGTGGTATTGGCATCTGTCTAGTGGGTAGAGGCCAGGGATGCTGTTAAATAATTGTGCAGTGCACAGGACAGTCCCTATAAAAATGAATTATCTGGCACAAAATGTCAAGTTTGCTGTTGAGAAACTGCCTATAGGGTGAGGACTGAAGGGAGGCAGAGGTTACCACATATACTTTCACTTCAGGTAGGCTCATTTGCCAAACTCTTGTACTGGCCCTAGCCCATCCCCAGAATCTATATAAGGCACACTGATGCCAAGCTTGTAATTTTGTTTCGATAAGGAACATTGGGGGCTCCTGAAAATTATAAACATAGGAGGAGTGATTCAAGAAGGTAAAGCTGCAGAAGAGAAGTTTAGAGAGAACAAAACTGTTATATTTGGGAAAGTGCCTGGTGGAAAAGAGATGAGGTCCCCTTCCAGGAGGAAAAACTGGGACCAATGGGTGATAGGAGGGCAGATTCTGAATTTATATTTATTTATTGATTTCAGAGAGAGGGAGAAGGGGAAGAGAGACAGATGGACAGACAGAAACATTTTGTTTCTAAATGTGTCCTGACCGGGGATTGAACCAGCAGCCTTTGCATATTGGGATGATGCTTTAACCAACCGAGCTATCTGGCCAGGGTCTAATTTAATATAAAGAACTGCTGTAGCAACTCAGATTGCGTAGATCTGTCTTGAGAGTACTGAATGTTCCATGAAAAGTTCATACACATACTGGATGGCCACTGACTATTGATATGAAGAGATAGAGGATATTTGATATAAAGCAGGGGTCGGGAACCTTTTTGGCTGAGAGAGCCATGAACGCCACATATTTTAAAATGTAATTCGTGAGCCATACAACGACCCGTGTATGTTATGCATTATCAAAAAAAATTTGGTGTTGTCCCAGAGAAAGGCTGTGATTGGCTCTAGCCACCCGCAACCATGAACACGAGCGGTAGGAAATGAATGGATTGTAATACATGAGAATGTTTTATATAAGGCCTACCGGAAAGTTCTGTCCGTTTCTATCACAACAAGTTTCAACACGTAGTAAGCACATGTTTATTTGGCACATGTGTGCATCTCTATTTTTATCACTTAATGTATACATACTGACATAGCAAATTAACTAAAACAAAGTTGATTCACATTAGTCTTATGTGTGAATCGATAGTGTGCCCATGGCTACTGATAAAGTTCATTTACGCCACTGTATTTTTACGAATTTCTTTTTTTTTTTTTTTTTTTTTCATTTTTCTGAAGCTGGAAACAGGGAGAGACAGTCAGACAGACTCCCGCATGCGCCCGACCGGGATCCACCCGGCACGCCCACCAGGGGTGGTGCTCTGCCCCCCAGGGGGCGATGCTCTGCCCATCCTGGGCGTCGCCATATTGCGACCAGAGCCACTCTAGCGCCTGAGGCAGAGGCCACAGAGCCATCCCCAGCGCCCGGGCCATTTTTGCTCCAATGGAGCCTTGGCTGCGGGAGGGGAAGAGAGAGACAGAGAGGAAAGCGCGGCGGAGGGGTGGAGAAGCAAATGGGCGCTTCTCCTATGTGCCCTGGCCGGGAATCGAACCCGGGTCCTCCGCACGCTAGGCCGACGCTCTACCGCTGAGCCAACCGGCCAGGGCCATATTTTTACGAATTTCAACAAGGAAGAAATGCTACAGAAGCATGTAGAAATTTATTGAAAGTGTTTGGTGAAGGTACAGTTTCTGATAGGACATGCAGAAGATGGTTTGAAAAATTCGAAACAGGTGATTTCGACCTTTCTGATAAGCCACGTTCTGGGCGACCATCTTTGATCGATGATGATGTTGTTAAGACCATGTTGGAGCAAAATCCTTTTCTGACAACATGGGAGATTGCAGAAAGGCTTAATTCAGCTCAGCAAACCATTTCGGACCATATTCGGAAGATAGAATTGGTGTGGAAATATATTATTTAATAAAGTTTATTGATGGTAAGAAAAATTTGTATTTTGTTTTATTCCAAAAATGGACAGAACTTTCCGATAGACCTTATATTTTTAACATTATTATTTTTATTAAAGATTTGTCTGCGAGTCAGATGCAGCCATCAAAAGAGCCACATCTGGCTCGTGGGCCATAGGTTCCCGGCCCCTGATATAAAGGATGCTCCAGATATTTTGGTTCTATACTACTTTTATGATTTTTTTTTTCAGGGACAGAGAGAGAATCAGAGAGAGGGATAGATAGGGACAGACAGACACGAACGAAGACAGATGAGAAGCATCAATCATCAGGTTTTCGTTGTGACACCATAGTTCATTGATTGCTTTCTCATATGTGCCTTGACCGTGGGCCTTCAGCAGACCGAGTAACCCCTTGCTCAAGCCAGCAACCTTGGGTCCAAGGTGGTAAGCTTTGCTCAAACCAGATGAGCCTGTGCTCAAGCTGGTGACCTCGGGGTCTCGAACCTGGGTCGTCCGCATCCTAGTCCTACACTTATCCACTGTGCCACCACCTGGTCAGGCTAGTTGTTATTGAGATACATGTTTTATAGCATAGTACTTTAGAAATAAGAAGTTTCCTTATTGTGGAAAAAAATGTAAGCTCCTGGGAGTAGGGGACTAACTTGGTAGTATTTTTTCCCAGGGCTGCCATGGTAACTTAGATTGCCTGGTTAGTCTCTAAATTTTAAACTGATAAGAACAGATACTATACTTGATCTTAGCCAAAAGGCCGAGAAACGATAATCTAATTTTTAAAAAGAATTTTCCCTTGCCCTGGCCTGATAACTCCATTGGTTGGAGCATCGGCCTGAAGTGCAGAGGTTGCCCATTCTATCCCTAGCCAGGACACATACAGGAGCAAATTGATGTCTCTCTCTCTCTCTCTTTCTTCCTCTCTGGCTAAAATCAATAAATTTTAAAAAAAATTTAAGAATTGTCCCTTGGATCTTGGTGACAGTGGTACAGCCATTCATTTCTTGACTCATTAAATGTTTTCTGAGCACCATGTGTGTGTCAGGCACTGTTCAAACAGACAGCAAAACAGACAATTCCTGTCCTCATGGAGTTTACATTCTGATTTAATTGGTTTGGAGTAAGGCCTGGACATTATTTTTTTTAGAAACCACTCCCAATGACTCAGCCAGGTTTGAGAATCACAGCTGTATAGGAAGCATTTGGGGAATTACAAGGCATCACAAAAATAAAAAAGTGGCTATTAGTATTCCTTTGCCATTTCTCCATTTTCCTATCTACATCAGCACTGTTGTGCAAGTGCTGGCCATTCTCTTTTCAGCCCTTTTTTCTATCACCCTTCAGCCCATCTTTGATTGCCTGAGTGATCTTATTAAAACACAGCCAGGGCCATTTACCCCTTGACTCAAAAGCCATCAGTAGCCTGGCCAGGCAGTGGCACAATGGATAGAGCACTGGACTGGAACGCGAAGGACCCAGGTTTGAAACTCCAAGGTCGCTGGCTGGAGCACGGGCTCATCTGGCTTGAGCATGGGCTCACTAGTTTGAGCATGAGGTTGCTACCTTGAGAGTAGGATCATAGACATGACCCCATTGTTGCTAGCTTGAGCAAGGAGTCACTTGCTCTGCTGTAGCCCCTGGTCAAGGCAGATATAAGAAAGAAATCAATGAATAGCTAAGGAGACTAAGGAGCCACAATGAAGAATTGATCCTTCTCAGCTCTCTCCCTTCCAGTCTGTCTGTCCCTATCTGTCCCTCTCTCTGACTTTCTCTCTCTGTCCAAAAAAAAAAAAAAAAAGCCATAAGTACATCCCTGTTGTCTGTAGATAATCTAATCACTGTCCAGAATCTGGCCCCAGCTTCATCTCCTGCTGCTTTCTTACCTGACCCTTGTTCACTCAAGTGGGAGTTTCCATGAAAATTGCTTACAGGGCCTGTAGTCTTTTACTGGGTAAGCAAGGGAATGGGGTAGGCATTCATCTGCTCCATAACCAAGTGGAGGTAAGGCAAATCACTTTAAATGCAGTTTGTCTGTGTAGAGTTCTTACTGTGACTGAAGCATGAACTGTATTGTGGCTCTTATTGCCACTTGGCCTATTAATCTCTTTTTTTTTTAAATTATTTATTTATTTATTTATTCATTTTAGGGGGGGAGAGAGAGAGAAAGAGAGAGAGAGAGAGAGAGAAGGGGGAGGAGCAGGAAGCATCAACTCCCATATGTGCCTTGACCAGGCAAGCCAGGGTTTTGAACCAGCAACCTCAGTGTTTCCAGGTTGACGCTTTATCCACTGCGCCACCACAGGTCAGGCTAATTTCTTTTTATAAGAAACTCTAAGCCAGGGGTCCTCAAACTACAGCCTGCTGGCCGCATGCGGCCTCTTGAAACCATTTATCCAGCCCCCACCACACTTCTGGAAAGGGCACCTCTTTCATTGGTGGTCAGTGAGAGGAGCATAGTTCCCATTGAAGTACTGGTCAGTTTGTTTATTTAAATTTACTTGTTCTTTATTTTAAATATTGTATTTGTTCCCGTTTTGTTTTTCTACTTTAAAATAAGATATGTGCAGTGTGCATAGAGACTTGTTCAAAGTTCTTTTTATAGTCCGGCCCTCCAACAGTCTGAGGGACAGTGAACTGGCCCCCTGTGTAAAAAGTTTGGGGACCCCTGCTCTAAGCACCTACCTTATGCCAGATTGTATACTCTATGTTGAGGATCTGGTAATGAGCAAGGCACAGTGCTTGCCTTCACCTTATGATGAGGGAGGCATATTGACAGTTTCTCTTGTAATTAAAAGAATATATTCTAGGACATGAGTTAACTCAGAGGAGGAGTCCTTACCCTGTGTTTGTGAGTCAGGGAAATTTTCCTGGAGGAGGTGACATCTATACTGAAATTCTGAAAGGCCAGTGGAAATCAACTGGAGGAGAAATAGGGATATGGCTCCTAGGCAGGGAAACTCTTTAGAGACTCCAAACTTAGAACAGGCCAGTTTGGGGAAGCAGAAATACTTCAGAATAGTTGAAGCTTGATATGGGGGGGTAGTTAAGAGGGCAGAGAACAACCAATGAAAGGTGGGGCTCTGTGGAAGGCACACCAGACCTTGTTTGCTGTGTTAAAGAGCTTGGACTTAATTTTAAAGGCAGTGGGGAAAATGAGGCTGTTATGTCCTGATTTGTGTTTAGAAAGACTCCACTGGCTGCTAGAAGGAACATGGATTGGATATAGTGAGCCTGGAAGCAGACAGACTTGTTTGAAGGGTGTTGCCATGGTTCAGTTGATAGATAATAGCAGTGTTAGAGCTGAGAAATAGTTTCAGTTTTTTCCGTTTCATTACATCCCGCATTGCCTTGATCCTAAAACAGCTAGAGGATGTTTGTTGATATAACAATAGACTTAGAGTGTGTTGAAAGTGTAAAAGCCTTATAATGAGAGCAGTTAACATTTATTAATCCCTTACTGTATGCCAAGAACTATTGTGCATCGTGAAATTTACTGTTTACAGCATCCCCCCAACATAGATTCTGTTGAAGCCTCGTATTCCAGTGGGAGAAGCTGAGCCCCGATGTCGGGGCGGATTCCAGTGCGGGTCTGTTTGACAGTATATCACCTTTTCCTGCTACAAATATAATGGATCAGTTTAGCGTTTTCTCATTAACATGTTTTGAATGGGAAATAGAATAATTCTTTAAATAGCTAATGCTAACCCTAAATTTTTGTTTTAAAGAAACCACTTTTTAAGCAAGGTTATAGTCTCTGGGAAAATTGTCTTGGTGAGGACTAGTAAAGCTTTTCCACTCATTGCTTTCCTTGAATGGTGTTATGTTCAATCTGAAGCGTTATAATTAATGGGATGTTGTATCCACACAGCTGAAAAGAAGTTAAGGTTACTGAGAAAGAAATTGGGAGTGATCAAAATGTGATAGAGAAGACCAGCTATTAAAGGAATGGTACAAGAGATTGAGGATATGTGACTCAAATGGTGATTTGGGTGTGACCTCAGGGCCGGGTGAGTGGTTGTGATAGTAACTGGGGAAGGGTAGGGGCTGCCTGATGTCTCTGAGAAGAGTCTTTTTGGAAGCAGGGCTTGTCAGGCACCATTTTCAGTGCTCCAGAGGAAGTTCCCAGACCACCCACCCCACAAGAGGGTGTCCACTCAGCCATCACAGAGGTGAGTGTTCAGTAACACCTTACGAAGCATCTGTGAAGGGCCAGGTACTGGGCTCAGCACTAGAAACCTGGTGGTGAACTAAGTAAGCAGCCAAACCTCTATCCTTAGAGCATGTAGTCCTGGGGTTCTAGAGGAGCTGTAATTTGAACAAGAGACAACATAAATAAGTACGGACACATGGATCGTAACTGAGCTTTAGGAAATCCAAGGTAATGTGAGAGCATGTAACCAGGGACCTGAAGTTAGATTGCCCGTTAGAGGCATATACAAAGGGGGACAAAGTTAAAAGGACCTTAGGGAGAGTATTCCAAACAGAACTGCAAGTGCATGGGCCCCAGGGCAGCAGAAAGCTTGGTGTGAGAGACTCTAAAAGAAGACCAGGGTGGGGGATAAAAAAGACCAGGGTGGACAGAGCAGAGAGTGAGGGTGAGAGGGGCTCAAGGTGAGGCTGGAGAGATCACAGAGGCAGGTCATGCAGGGTTTTATGGGCCGTTAGTAGGGGTTGGGATTTATTCTAAACTCAGTGGGAAGCCACTGAGGGTGTAAACAGGGAAGCGACATTGTCAGAATTGCTTTTTTAAGGTGCCAAGCTAGCTATTGTGAAGACAGTGGATAGGAGGAGGCAAGAATAGACATGGGGAAGCCCGTTAGGAGGCTAGCTTAGTGTGCCATGGTGGCAGTGGAATGGAGCAAAGCAGATGGATGTAAGTTGTATTTTGAAGATTATTTCAGCAAGAGTTAATGATGGGTTGGATGTGGAGAACGTAGGGGATTGGCTTCAGGACCCCTGTGGATACAAAAATTCTTGTCCTGTATAAAATGGGGTAGTATTTAAAACAGTGGTCCCCAATCCCCGGGCCGGGGACTGGTACCGGTCCGTGGGCCATTTGATACCAGTCCGCAGAGAAAGAATAAATAACTTACATTATTTCTGTTTTATTTATATTTAAGTCTGAATGATGTTTTATTTTTAAAAAATGACCAGATTCAATCTGTTACATCGTCTAAGACTCACTCTTGACGCTTGTCTCGGTCACGTGATACATTTATCCGTCCCACCCTAAAGGCCAGTCCGTGAAAATATTTTCTGACATTAAACCGGTCCGTGGCCCAAAAAAGATTGGGGACCACTGATTTAAAATATATGATCTAGCCTGACCTGTGGTGGCGCAATGGATAAAGCGTCGACCTGGAAATGCTAAGGTCACCGGTTTGAAACCCTGGGCTTGCCTGGTCAAGGCACATATGGGAGTTGATGCTTCCAGCTCCTCCCCCCCTTCTCTCTCTCTATCTCTCTCCTCTCTCTCTCTCTGTCTCACCCTCTCCTCTCTAAAATGAATAAATAATAAATAAAAATAAAAATAAAATAAAATATATGATCTATATAACCTATATTCGCATATAGGCTAAAGCAGGGCATGCCTGCACATCATTTATGTGGATTCAGCATAGTGCTGGGCATGTGGCAAATTCATGTTTTGTGTTGTGGAACTTTCTGGGATTTTTTTCTGCTTATTTTCCTTTTTTTTTTTTTAATTTAAAAAATTTATTTGAGAGAGATAGACAGGGGAGAGAGGGAGAAGCACTAACTCATTATTCCACTTAAATGTGCACCCATTGATTGCTTCTTGTATGTGCCCTGCCCGGGGATCAAACCTGCAACCTTGGCGAGCCAGGACAATGCTTTATCCATTGAACCACCCTGCCAGGACCTTTTCTGCTTTTTTTTTTTTTTATGGCAGAGAAGGTCAGAGAGAAGGACAGACAGATAGGAAGGGAGAGAGATGAGAAACATCAATTCTTCATTGCGGTTCCTTAGTTGCTCATTGATTGATTTCTCATATGTGCCTGGACTGGGGGGCTACAGCAGAACGAGTGACCCCTTGCTCAAGCCAGCGATGGGCGCTTCTCCTGTGTGCTCTAGCTGGGAATCAAACCCGGGACTCCTGCACGCCAGGCGGACGCTCTACCACTGAGCCAACCGGCCAGGGCCTCTGCTTATTTATTTATTTATTTTTACAGGGACAGAGAGAGAGTCAGATAGAGGGATAGATAGGGACAGACAGACAGGAACGGAGAGAGATGAGAAGCATCAATCATCAGTTTTTCATTGTGACACCGTAGTTGTTCATTGATTGCTTTCTCATATATGCCATGACCGTGGGCCTTCAGCAGACTGAGTAACCCCCCGCTCGAGCCAGTGACCTTGGGTCCATGCTAGTGAGCTTTTTGCTCAAGCCAGATGAGCCCGCACTCAAGCTGGCAACCCCTGGGTCTCGAACCAGGGTCCTTCCACATCTCAGTCTGACGCTCTCTATCCACTGCGCCACTGCCTGGTCAGGCTCTGCTTATTTTTGATTGGTGGTTGATTGAATCTATGGATGTGAAACCCGCAGTACAGAGGGCTGACTATACTGGATATCCAACATACTTATCTAACTTATTTATTTGTTATACTTACTGCTTTTTTTATTTTTAAGATTACTTATTCATTTTAGAGAAGGGAGAGAAAGAGAAAGAGAGAGAGAAAGAAGGTGGGGAGGAGCAGGAAGCATCAACTCCCATATGTGCCTTGACCAGGCAAGCCCAAGGTTTTGAACTGGCGACCTCTGCGTTCCAGGTCAATGCTTTATCCACTGCGCCACCACAGGTCAGGCCTGTTATACTATTGCATTTTTTAAAAATTTTTTTATTTTTCAGAGTCAGAGAGAGGGATAGACAGGGACAGACAGGCAGGAATGGAGAGATGAGAAGCATCAATCATTAGTTTTTCGTTGCGCATTACAACACCTTAATTGTTCATTGATTGCCTTCTTGCACGTGCCTTGACCGCGGGCCTTCAGCAGACTGAGTAACCCCTTGCTCGAGCCAGCGACCTTGAGCTCAAGCTGGTGGAGCTTTTGCTCAAACCAAATGAGCCCGTACTCAAGCTGGCGACCTCAGGGTCTCCAATCTGGGTCTTCTGCATCCCAGTCCGATGCTCTATCCACTGTGCCACCGCCCAGTCAGGCACTATTGTATTTTTGTTTGTGTTCTCTGATTGGATTAAAAGCTCTACCAGAGCAGGCATTTTGTTTGTCTTGTTCTCTTAATGTATCCCCAAAGATTAGAGTCGTAACTGGCACAGACTAGACACTTAAATATTTATTGGGTGAATGAATGAGCATATATTATTCTTATGGTCAGAAGAAGATACAAAGTACTATGTGTTGGAAGGAAGAAGGAAGGCCTGCTCTGGATACTATGAGATTTTCTCTATTTGAATTTCTAACTCTTGTTTTCCCTTTTTTCAGGCTAGAGCAGAGAAGGAATGATTGTGAACAGCCTCCCATTGTGCTACCACAATAAACTCATCTTAGCACCTATGGTTCGGGTAGGGACTCTCCCAATGCGGCTGCTGGCCCTGGACTATGGGGCGGACATTGTGTACTGTGAGGTAAGGGGCTGCTGATTTTCCCAGAGAGCTTTTCTGCAAGCACTGGGTGGAAGTGGTCAGAACGGAGTGGGGGGAGGTGTGGCAGAAAGGGCACTGACTTCCCAGGTGCTCACTGTAGGCAGCAGGAGACAAAGACATGACATGTATGAGTTCTGTGAGCTTGCTGAGGGCCAGCAGCCTGGGCAGCATGGTGGCATTGGGGGATACCTGAGCCAGGTGGATGGATGAGTACCATGTCAAGGCACTACTCTCCTGGCTCCTATGGACTTTCATACATGTTCAGTACATGAATAAATGAACTTAAGGATAACAATAGAGACGGACATGCTAGGTCTTCATCCACTTAGCCCATATTGACCAACATGGCCTTGGAGGATGGCTCAGACACAGATGAAGCCTCCTGCTTCTTCTGTGTTGCCCCAGCTCCATCTCTGTCCAGCTGTCCCCTCCTCATGATCACTTCAAGACACAGGGTATATGGTGTCCCTCTCTGTCCTTGCTTTGCATGCTGTCTTGATCGAATTTTGCTTCCTCTGATGGTTCTCCATGTCCTTTTTTCCCAAATCTTGTACACTCAGTAAAAGTAAGAATTGGTCCTTGAGTTTTAGCCTTTTATTTTTAAATTCAATTATGCCCCCACCATTCTGCTGGTTTATTCTGTTGGACCAAGTGGTAGGAAGGGTTCAGGCCTTCAGAACCACCAGCTCACCTGGGCTTAAACCTATTACAGGGAAAGATTCTGGGGTTGTTTAAGTTGAGGAAAAGGCTTTGGTGCCGCATTAACATGTCCAGTCCCTCTGGCTTTCACTTTTCCTGTGCAGGCAGCAATTTCCTGGGACTCTAGAAAATGGGGTTATCTTCACTTGGAAATGTGTGGAATGAAACACCAGGGCGGAAGTCAGTGATTGCACTGTAGCACAGGGCCTGTTCTAAACAGTCGCTGTGTGTTTTTGGTCCTGGGGAAACTGGTGTGATGGGGGTCATAGAAGCTGGGCAGTGGGAGGGTGATGCCACAGGAAACAGGTGACCTGCCAGGTTCCAGAACCTTCATCAGCTACTTCTTTGGAATTTCTTAAGAGTTGTTTTCAAGCACTTTGGAAGTCATGGGCACAGGATTTATGTGATGGCTTCCGAGTGTGGCCTTCCTTTCCTCCAGGGTCCTTCTAATTGGTCAAATCTAATGAATGTGACCAATCCTTTTCTCCAGGGCTCTGCTTTAGTTAGGAGAAGAGGAAATACTGATTAAAACTCTTTGGCATGTTTGATGTGCTCATACTTTGGAAGAATCGGTATGGCTTCTGAACAAAGGGGCTTCTTCTGCTGGAGGAGACAGAGGCCCTCCACCCAGACCTAGCTAGCCCCTGCGCAGAGCAGAAGTTGAACACAGGCAGACAGGCTGGATCCTGTTGGTGGGTGGTTGGCTGGGCCCTAAGTGGTGAACATGACATAGTGTGGTGACTGGTGCCCCCTGGTGGATTCAGAGATGCACTGCAGGCCTGCATTATATGAGCTGCCTGGATGATCTTAACTGGCTTCACATGAGATGGCCCATATGTGAGATTAGGTAGTCAAACCACCCCACCCAACTCACAGGACTGGGTATATGATCTATACAAGGCGTGCAGGCACCTCCTTAAAAGCCCTGTAAAGCCGTAAGCAGCTGGAGGTGAAGAAAGGATGAACCACCTCAGCAAAAGTCAAGGAAGCAGTAGTCTGATTCCCCAGCAAAGTCTGCCCTATTGACGGGAGTTTTCCAGGAGTTCCTCAGATGTCGTGTTTCTATTCCTTTTTATAAGAACAATGGGACTTCATGGGCCCAGACTGTGAGGGACACTTATCTGTTGTACTTGTACCTTTTAAACTGATAAGAACAGATACTACACTTGATCTTAGCCAAAAGGCCGAGAAGCAATGTACTTGTACCTTTTTTTTTTTTGATTTTTTTTATTTATTCATTTTAGACAGGAGAGAGAGAGGGAGAGAGAGAGAGGAAGAGAGAGAGAGAGAAGGGGGGAGGAGCTGGAAGCATCAACTCCCATATGTGCCTTGACCAGGCAAGCCCAGGGTTTTGAACCGGCGACCTCAGCATTCCAGGTCGAGGCTTTATCCACTGCGCCACCACAGGTCAGGCTGTACTTGTACCTTTTAATAAGCAAGATCAAGGGAGAAGGCAATGTTCTTTTTTTTTTTTTGTATTTTTTGTATTTTTCTGAAGTGAGAAGCAGGGAGGCAGAGAGACAGACTCCCACATGCTGCTGGCTGGGATCTACCTGGCAAGCCTGCTAGGGGGCGATGCTCTGCCCATCTGGGGCATTGCTCTGTTGCAACCTTAGCCATTCTAGCATCTGAGGCAGGGCCATGGAGTCATCCTCAGCACCCGGGCCAACTTTGCTCCAATAGAGCCTTGGCTGCGGGAGGGGAAGGGAGAGACAGACAGAAAGGAGAGGGGGGCCTGACCAGGTGGTGGCACAGTGGATGGAGCGTCGAACTGGGATGCGGAAGGACCCAGGTTCGAGACCTCGAGGTCGCCAGCTTGAGCGTGGGCTCATCTGGCTTGAGCAAAGAGCTCACCAGCTTGGACCCAAGGTCGCTGGCTCCAGCAGGGGGTTACTCGGTCTGCTGAAGGCCCACGGTCAAGGCACATGTGAGAAAGCAATCAATGAACAACTAGTCGCAACGCGCAACGAGAAACTGTTGATTGATGCTTCTCATCTCTCTTCGTTTCTGTCTGTCTGTCCCTGTCTATCTCTGCCTCTGTAAAAAAAAAAAAAAAAAAAAAAAAGAAAGGAGAGGGGGAAGGGTAGAGAAGCAGATGGGTGCTTCTCTTGTGTGCCCTTGTTGGAAATCGAACCCGAGACTTCCACACGCTGGGCCAACACTCTACCACTGAGTCAACTGACCAGGGCCAGAGAAGGCAATGTTCTCAAGAGGCCCAGATTACTAGAATGAGTACTTAAAATTTTTTTGTTTTATTGTGGTAAAAAACACATTACATAAAATTTATCATGTTAACTGGTTTTTTTGTGTGTGACAGAATCAGAGAGAGGGACAGATAGGGATAGACAGACCGGAAGGGAGAGAGATGAGAAGCATCAATTCTTCGTTGCGGCACCTTAGTTGTTCATTGATTGCTTTCTCATATGTGCCTTGACGGGGGCGGGGGTCTACAGCAGACTGAGTGACCCTTTGCTCGAGCCAGCGACCTTGGGTCCAAGCTGGTGAGCCTTGCTCAAATCAGATGAGCCCATGCTCAAGCTGGTGACCTTGGGGTTTCGAACCTGGGTCCTCTGCATCCCAGTCTGACACTCTATCCACTGCACCACCACTTGGTCAGGCATGTTAACTGTTTTTAAGTGTGCAGTTTAGTAGTGTTAAGTACATTCACATTATTGTAAAACAGATCTCCAAAAACTCTCCCGTCCTGGGAGCTAACCAGGCCTGACTCTGCTTAGCTTCTGAGATCAGACGAGTTTGGTAGTGTTCAGGGTGGTATGGCCTAGCCCTAGACTCTCCAGAAACTCTATGCCCGTTAACTCCCCATTACCACCTCCCCCCAAGCCCTGATAACCACAGTTCTACTTCCTATCTCTATGGATTTGACTACTCTAGATACCTCATATATATGGAAAATGCAATATTTGTCTTTTTGTGATGGGCTAGTTCACTTAGCATAATGTCCTCAACATTCATCCATGTTGTTGAATGTGACAGGATTTCGTCCATTTTAGGCTGAATAATATTCTATTGTATATTGTATGTATTTACATACTGCATTTTGTTTAGTCATCTGTTGATGGACATTTGGGTTTCTTCCATCTCTTAGCTATTGTGAATAGTGCTCCTGTGAACATTGGTATGCAAATATCACTTCGAGACCCCATTTTCAATTCTTTTGGGTCTGTCTATAACCAGAAGTGGGATTGTTAGATCATATAGTAATTTTATGTATGATAAAAATTGAGGAAGTGATATTGATATAGGAAAAATATTTGTGATAATTAAGACAGAAAAACCTAATACTTAATTTGGCAAAGAATAGGTTTTTTCTTTTTTTCTGCACTTCTATAGATGTAAAAGGCAGTTCGCTATGTAGATGCATGGATGATAAACTCTACTACATAGGAAAAAGAAGTTTATTTTCACTAATCAAGGAAATACAGTTAAAAATAAAACTGAGGTTTCATTCTGTATCCATAGAACAAATTATAATAAATAAAATTGATAAACAATAGTGTGTAGGTGAGCAGGCACACTTGTGGTTTTATTGGTGACAATTTAAATGAATTTTCCCATTTAACAAACAGTTGAACATCTGTGGATAACGTATCGAAGCAGCTTCATCAGATGTTTAGTGAGCACTTGCAATGTGATAGATGCTAGTGATTCAAGGATCAATCAGACAGTGTCTGGGCCCCAGAGGCTCTTTTGGCTTAGCGGAGAGTCAGATAATATCATAAATCAGAAATATCAGAAATATCATAAGATATTTCAAGGGCCATTTTACCTCAGCTCCTCCTCTTGGAGCTCAGGCTACCTGGCTAAAGTCCTCAAAGCCCATCTTTGTGTGCACAAAGGACATCCCTCGGGTTCATAGTCTAATGTAACGGTATGACAGGTACATCTGCAACTAGCATACAAAGAAGAAATGCCTAAGGGTTATAAAGGTGAACTTGACCAGGAGTTTTGGGAATCCCAAGATGGACAGGTTACTGCTGCCAGGGCTGGGCCTCCAGCACCAGTAGGGGCTTTCATTGCTTTATACTGCTCATTCCTGGTCAAAGCTCAGCCTGGCAGAAGAGCTGCTATTCATAAGTATAGGACACTCAATGCTGCCCACTTGTACACTTGCCTGCTTCTGCAGCTAGGATCACCAGCTACAGGGGCTCTGTATCAGGCTTTGTCTATCCCTTAGAACACCACACTGATTCTTGGTGCTTGGATGCCAACCATGTATCCATACTGCTTGGTGGTGGTGATTTGTTTGGTTGGGCCTGGTGGTACTTGATGATCTGAATGCAACATACAGAGAATAGCCACAGAAATGCCTAGAACGTGTGGTAACCTGGAACATGGCTATGCTGGGAGGGGACCCATGGATGCCATAGGGACCCTTTGACCACTTGAGCCCTACATACGCCTATGAAGGAGCAAAGGCCCAACTGGCTGGGGTTGTGACTTGCTGAGGCTCATAAGGAGTCAGTATGAGGATGAGTACCAGGGGTAAGGGTTTTCTTTCTGTCTTCTTCTGGGTCCCCAGAACTCCTAGGCATGAGCTTCTGGTTTGTCTTCTGCATCTATTGAAATGATCACTGAACAAAGCAGATCAGTGCTGTCTCCCACTAAGAGATAGAGGATCTCAATCCTTCTGGAGACATGGACTCTCACTTCTTTTTTATTTCTTTCATGAGTTCGAACATCTCCAGAACTGAGGATCTCACCTCTTTTGTTTCCACACAGTGTGACCCATGTTGAATAGATGTTTTAGAATTTCCTTTATTGTGTTGATTTTAAATCTTCCTCCCTGTGTTTCTGTCCACTGGTTCCACTTTTGTCTTTGAACATTTCCTGGAATTAGGCGGGTGGTTCTTTGAGAGGATGGACTGGAGCTGAGACTAGTAAGTGAGGAAAGTATGCAGGTGTCCACGTCCTGGGCTGTTGTCTTCTCTTTGGCTCCCTGGGCTGCTCACCCTTTGAAGGCTCCAAATATCTCCAGGGTCCTTGGGAAGAGCAGTTGACTGAGAGAAGCTCATTCAGGCCTCTGCTTGTCATGCTTGGGCAAGGAGAATAGCCCTATGTGTCTCAAAAGCCATGGTTTGTTGTTGGTAGTAGGGTGACAGGTTAGGTAGCCCATATCAGGTAAAGGGGCTGTGAAAGTCCCCCAGTGCCCAGGGCCTACATGCCCTGGACTGACATGTGCCCTCTGATTCCTCTGTAGGAGCTGATCGACCTCAAGATGCTTCAGTGCAAGAGAGTTGTCAATGGTGAGTGCAGCTCTGGTCCCAGGATTGTGTGTGTGCCCAGTCAGGCCCAGGCTGCACTGTCACTGCCCTCGCCTGTGGTGACAGGGTCCTACCAGGGTTCTCCTTGCCTGGCTGTGTAATATTGTGGATCGCATGTTCCATTGAGAACAGTCACTGGTCTCCAAAGACCCTGACAGGTGTCAGGTATGAAATAGGTTAAGAATGCCTTCCACCCACAGGCTTGCTGGCATAGAAATTGCCAGGTTTCATATATAGGAAGGACCCTAGAAGCCTTGGGGTTGGGATGGCTTTGGTGCTGGTCATGGCTGTGCCACTTGCTGTGTGACCTTGGGCAAGTCACATGACCCCTCTGCTTCAGTTTCTTTAGCTATAAAATGAAAATCATAATTCCTGCCTTACCTAAATCATAGATTGGAGGGAGGATCAAATAATATAAGGTACATGTAAGTACTTTGCAAATGTAAGTGGTTGTACTGAATTGTGGTTTTGCTTATATTTTATTGATGAGGCTGATTCTGCTTTGATTAGAGTTGTGGTATTGTTTGAGGTTTTAGAAATGGATACACATTTGTCAGATCTTCATGTGAGTTCAAGAGAAGTTGTGACTCAGTTTTGTCTTTAATTGTTTTAAATTTATATATTTTTTGTGTTACAAAATATTCAATGTTACAGACCTATATAACATAGAAAATGAAAATCCCCATAATCTTATATTTGCAGAGGTGATTGCAAAAAAGGAATAATGTATTTTTTTTATACATTTAGTAAAGCATCTATATAAAAATATAACACATTTGTATGTCTCTCTTCCCACCCCCTTGGTGTCACGCTACACGTGTTTTGCCATTTTGCCACTTACTTTTCTACTAGGACATTTTTCCATGTCAGTACTTACAGGTGACTATGTCAGAATTGGTTTCAACAGTGCTTGACCAGGGATGTCCGTTTTTTATTTTATTTTATTTTATTTTTTTATTTATTCATTATAGAGAGGGGAGAGAGAGAGAGAGAGAGAGAAGGGGGAGGAGCAGGAAGCATCAACTCCCATATGTGCCTTGACCAGGCAAGCCCAGGGTTTTGAACCGGCAACCTCAGCGTTTCCAGGTTGACGCTTTATCCACTGCGCCACCACAGGTCAGGCGGATGTCCGTTTTTTGCTGTTATAATAAACAGAACTCTAGTATAAACCATTATGTTTCTATGATTCTCCTCTCAGCCTTCTTACTGCCAGGCATGAGCTGTGTCTGCTGTTGGAGATTGCTTTGATTACCTCTGCCAAGGTGTCATTGCCTTGACCCCACCTTTTTAATCTTCTAATCTGTTCAGTGCTAGGATGATAATAATAGCTTCTATTTATGGAAGTGCTTTACTTGCATTAAAGATCTCATTTATTTATCAAAATAAATGCATGAGGTAGGCATATTCTCCCATCTGCCACTTTGGATCTCTTTCATGGTTGCTAGTCATCTTTGAAAGCTAATTGTGGTAGTACCTGCTATAGAGCTTTGATATGAAGATCTTATGAGAGTCTTATTCTTTGCAGTTGTTATGTTCTATAAAGTTGCTGCAAACATTAAATTAGTGAATACTGTACCATTGCTCCTAGGGAAATATAGGCATACCTCATTTTATTGCACTTTGCAGATTTTTTTTTGTTTCCCAGTTTAAGGTTTGTGGCAACCCTGTGTCAAGCAAGTCTGTTGGCGCTGTTTTTCCAACAGGCTTAGATGATGGTTAGCCTTTTTTTTTTTTTTTGATGGTGATTAACATTTTTTAGCAACAAAATATTTTTTAATTAAGGTATATACATTTTTTTTAGACATAGCGCTATTGCATACTTAATAGACTATAGTGTAAATATAGCTTTCTTATGTCCTGGGAAACCAAAACATTTGTGTCACTTTCCTTATTGTGATATTTACTTTTTTTTGTGGTGACCTGGAACTGAACTTGCAATAACTCCAAGGTAGCCTGTACAGGGTTAGGTTTCTGCCATCCTCTGGTCACCCATTTTCATGAACAGATCAATATATATAATCTTGTTTTGTGTGTGCCGCTGTGTAAAGGCACGTAATTTAAACTGGAAAGGGGAGTGAAATAATGAAATGATGTGTTCAATATAAAAAAAATAAAGGTACATAATTTAATATATTCTGTTGATTCATTAACATTGAACTCATAGCCAACAGCACTATAATTTCATGTCTGAACAAAGATTGACATATATATTTTCTCCGTAAGGCACATTACAACCTTCTATGTGGAGGAACACTGCATAGCACTTCTCTATGCTTGGGGCCATGTAAACAATGAGATTACCAACAAAAATGCAAAAATGTGACATTAAGTATTACACCATAAAGACACTTGTTTACAGAATGAGAGCTGAACCAAAAAGGCAGAGTGTTGCTTTGTTTGACCTCAGCTGGGAACGTGTACAATGGGTAACTAAAATTTTCTGTAGTTCTATGTGTGTCCGAAAATGATGACAAAAACGCCATGACTTTTGATTTTGGAGTTACAAATAAATTTTAGCGAGCAGGCAAATTGGTAAATACATAACTGCTGATAATAGGGAGTGGCTGTGCCTGACTAGGAGGTGCTCAGTGGATAGAGCGTCAGACTGAGATGTGGAGGACCTAGGTTTGAAACCTGAGGTCGCCAGCTTGAGCATGGGCTCACTAGCTTGAGTGTGTGGTCACTGGCTTGAGAGTGGGATCAAAGACATGACCCCATGGTTGCTGGCTTGAGCAGAGGGGTCACTTGCTCTGCTGTAGCCTGCCGGTCAAGGCGCACATATGAGAAAGCAATCAATGAACAATCAACCAGCAAACAACTAAGATGCTGCAACGAGGAATTGATACTTCTCATCTCTCTGCCTTCCTGTCTGTCCCTGTCTCTGACTCTCTCTGTCTCTTTAAAAAAAAAAAATAGGGAGTGGCTATAATACAGTAAATCTCTGCTGACGACATTTGGCAGCTGGTATGTCATTAAGAAACAGCAGTTTTGCTAAATTTCAGAGTGACATCTTCTGAGAGAATTGGATCAAAATCTGTAGCCCAAAGTGCTCTATATGCACATTTTTTTTTCTTAGTTTTTTAAAATTGCAAAATGTAACAACCATACAGAGAAAGTGCATCAACACAAGCATGCAGTTTAATAAATAACTAAACAGCCTGACCTGTGGTGGCGCAGTGGATAAAGCGTCGACCTGGAAATGCTGAGGTTGTTGGTTCAAAACCCTGGGCTTGCCTGGTCAAGGCACATATGGGAGTTGATGCTTCCAGCTCCTCCCCCCTTTTCTCTGTCTCTCTCTCCTCTCTCTCCCTCTCTGTCTGTTTCTCTCCCTCTCTCTCTCCTCTCTAAAAATGAATAAATAAAAAAAATTAAAAAAATAAATAAATAACTAAACAACCAACCATGTAAGTGACTATTACCCAGGTCAGGAAATAGAACATCATTAGCCTCTCAGAAGTCTCCCATGTACTCACAGATTTCTCTCTTTTTTTTTTTTTTTAGCAAGAAAGAAAGACAGAGAGACGGACAGACAGACAGGAAGGGAGAGAGATGAGAAGCATCAATTCTTTGTGTGGCTTCTTAGTAGTTCATTGATTGCTTTCTCATGTGCCTTAACCTGGAGGTTTCAGCTGAGCCAGTGACCCCTTGCTCAAGCTGGCAATCTTGGGCTTCAAGCCAGCGACCTTGGACTCAAGTCAGCAACCATGGGGTCATATATATGATCCCACGCTTAAGACGGTAACCCCATGCTCAAGTAGGTGAGCCCATACTCAAGCTGGATGAACCTGTGCTCAAACTGGCAACCTTGGGGTTTCGAACCTGGGTTCGCTGCATCCCAGGCTGACACTATCCACTGTGCCACTGCCTAGTTAGGCTGCTCACTGATTTCTTTTTAAGAATTGTGTACTTCTTGTGTCCCCTTTAAGCTGAAACTTTTGCTGTGTTTTCTTGCAGGAAGTAGGCTAGGTTGAACTTGCTTCATGAGTGGGTGGGCCTGTGTGTTTGTGTTTTCTTGCAGAAGTGCTCAGCACAGTGGACTTTGTCGCCCCCGATGACCGAGTAGTCTTCCGCACCTGCAAAAGAGAACAGAGCAGGGTCGTCTTCCAGATGGTACGAGATCCCAGACCTCACCTGTTGCCAGGATTTGCCATCTCTTGCCCTGCACTGGACCAGTGTTAAATGCCTGGGCTTTAAAGCACAGTGGTGGCTTCCCGAAGATCCCTCTTAAACATTTTTCAAAGTTCTGCTTGTGAATGATTACGTTGTTGGAGATAGTTTATGGAAATCAAGCTATCACAGTCTGTTATGTGTCTCCAGTCTCAAATTTAATTTCCTTAATTATAGAAGTTACCCATTTGGCATGATTTATATATTTTTAATTTCTAATATTAGTTATTCAGATCATGGTCTTTGTTTTTGTGTAGTCTGTATTCTCAAAGAAAGAAATGAGGTTTGCTCAAGAATAGTTAGTATTTATGTTAGAGTTGTAATGACTATGTAGCTTTCTTCTCTCTCTTTGGGAATTTCTTGGTATTTTTTTCAGAATAGCTCCCAAATTAGATTTTTTAAAAATTGACAACAATGGGTAGGCTTATGATAAAGCAAATATAGCAAAATGTTAATTATAGACTCTAAGTGGTGGATATGTGATTGTTCACTATAAAATTTTTTTAGTTTCTTTGTATGTTTGAAGGTAATCATGGCATTGATGACATTTTCTAGGCCCTCTAGATGCACTTTTGGCCTTTGACAGTGAACTAGTCTAGTGGACTGGTTGTTTAAGGGACACCTGCTGGACTCCATTTGCTGACGTGTATGTGCATGGCATCATGGGTGTGTTTGCAAGTGTGTGTGTACCTATGTCAGGGCGGTGATTGATGCAGCCTTTTGTGTTCCCAGGGGACTTCAGATGCAGAGCGAGCCCTTGCTGTGGCCAGACTTGTGTAAGTTCTTTCCTCTTGGAACTATCTTTGCCTCTCTTGTGGGCTTTGAGGCCTCACTGTTCCTGGTGACTTTGGAGGTGACTACCCTTCTGCCTTCTAGTACATTATATTCTGTTCCCTGTCTGGTTTCCATCTCTGTTTGTAGAGTCCGAGGGCTTCCCTGGGACTCATATGTACCCACTGTGCCTAGATCCCAGATAACCTCTGTATTGGTGCCTGTTTTTTAGCGTTTATTCATGAGGTTCCCTTGTCAAGGATTCTTATGACTATGAGCCCTGAAGTTTTAATCTCATGAAGTGTAGGTTAGACTTATTGCTTCCTAAATTAAAGAAGGCAGGAGAGTGTTGTGGTTAAGTAGTTCAATGGACCTGGTTTGGAATTCTGGCTTTGCTACTTGCTGTGTGACCTTAGGTACCCTTGCTGAGAACTTAGTTTTCTCATCTACAAAGTGAGACCAGTATATTACCTGCCCCTGAAATTACAGGAAGAGGTAAAAGAAATAATGCACATAAATGTCTTTGCAGTGTGTGGTACATAGTGAGTGCTTAGTAAGTATTGGCTATTGTTATTAATTACAGTAAGGATGAGGAGGAACTCACACAATACTTGCTGCTGAATCACAGCCTGTTAACTATGTACATAGTGGAAGAGGAGGTAAGGGTCCTTTCTACATCTGAGAACTGTTTGGAGTAAGCCACTGCATGGTGCAGCCAGCAAAGGCAGTCTTGAAGCTTCCACCAGAATTAGTGCCTGGGCAAGAGCTCTTATGCTCATGTCACTATTGTGCATGGACAAGTGGCTTTCACTACCATAATCAGAACTGGAACTCTGGGATCTAGTTCAGTGTGACTGTCACTCAGTATTTGAGTTATCTGATATAACTCCGAAGTAGCAAAGTCCTCTACAACTAACTCTTTGTAAATGTCTGAGCACATATGCCATGCCTCTTGAGCTGTGCTTGGGGGAGTCGGTTGCACTATTTGGAGACAGATTTTTTGATACTGAGGCTTGGTGTGTTTTAGGCCTGGGACATGGTAAGGGATTCATGAGCACAGACCCATGCCTTTGACTCTGCCTTCTTTCCTCAAGTTGTATATTTACTACTTTTCTACTTCATGTTTTTCCAGAGAAAATGATGTGGCTGGTATTGACGTCAACATGGGCTGTCCAAAAGAGTATTCCACCAAGGTAAACTGAGTTCTTCATACTGTTTACAAGTATAGGGTGCAGATTAAAGGAGGACTAATGGGACATGGCAACTACTTATATATCTGCTTCTGAACTAGATCCTATACTAGGTGGGGAAAACCCAGACGGTCTGTGGACAGCTGCTTCAAGGAATTATGGAGATTTGAAATTGTCTTTGGGGAATTGAAAACTTTGGATTCTGTTGTGTTATCTTCAGATTACTTCATTGTGTTCGTGAGTTAAGTAAAGAGCAGAGTTGAAATTACTGGAGTAATCTCCCTGAGTTCATGGAATGAAAAACAACAAGGGTTGGAATTGTTTATGGTGTACCACCATTTCTGTTTGGGGGATGGGGAATGGATATTTATATGTACTGTATTTAGTTTTCTCTTCATAGGATATATTTGAAAAGACAGACAAGGAACTAGTAACACTGGTTTCATCTAGAGAAGGAAATTAAGTTTTATTTGGTTTTGCACAGGGATTAAATTTCCTTTGCAGGGGTGCTGCTCACAGTAATGAACAACTAGTACAGCACTGGCACCGACCGGTCTGAACAGATACTTAGCAGTATGCCATACCAGTGCATGCCACTTGAGCATTTGCTCACTTCTGATGGTTCAAAAATTGAAGCCATATTGCCCTGGCCAGATAGCTCCATGGTTAGAGCATCATCCTGACACACAAAAGTGGTAGGTTCAATCCCCAGTCAGAGCACATACAGGAACAGATTGATGTTTCTGTTTCTGTATCTGTTCCTCTCTCCCTTCCTCTCTAAAGTAAATAAGTAAGTTTTTTTCCCTTTATTTTTCCAAGTGAGAGGAGGGGAGATACAGAGATAGACTCCTTCATGCACCCCAACTGGGATCCACCGGAGACCCCCATCTAGGGCCGATACTCTGTTCATCTGGGACCATGCTCACAACCAAGCTATTTTAACATTTGAGGAAGAGGCTCCACAGAACCGTCCTCAGCGCCCGGGGCTGATCTGCTTGAACCAGTCGAGCCATGGCTGCAGGAGGGGAGAGTGCAGAAGCAGATAGTCGCTTCTCCTTTGTTCCCTGATCAGGAATTGAACCCGGGACATCCACAAGCCAGGCTAACATTCTGCCACTGAACCAATTGGCCAGGGCAATAAATAAGTTTTAAAATAAAATTGAAGCCATATTGAAAGTATACATTGAAACGTTTTCCATTCCTTAGGGAGAGAGGGTTCTTACTTTTTACCCTTTTGAGTCTTTAAAAATTTAAATATGTTACCTATTCAAAAAAGTAAATAAATAAGTTAAATAGAAAGGAAGGAAGGAAGGAAATACCAATCAAGAAAGCCATTGTTGTGGAAAGGGCGGTGAGACTGCATTTTAGAGCCTGTGATTCCACAAGGAAGGGCTGAATTGTGGGTGAGCCGAAGGATAGATGGAGTCCAGGTGCCCAGGGCTTTCTCATAGCCTCCAAGGTTTGTATCTGTGGCCAAGGTTGGCCAGGGCCAGTCTTTTTCTGCCCTTCCCATTTTCCTCTGATAGGCAGCTCTGGCTGGCTGAGTCTGTGGTGGATCAGTGTTCTCTCTGATTCTAATCTGTCATTCTTTAAAACATGTAATCACTGAACTTAAACCTTTTGAGCACAGACTGTGAGCATTCATTAGTATGCAATCTGTATATTGACAGCATGTATTTATTGGATTTGTTTTTCTTTTTTTCTTTTTTGTTTATTTGGATTTGTTTTTCTTACCTTTACCTTACTCTTAATGGGTTCAGATTTTTAATATTCCCTTACCCCCATTATATTAAAGTAGGTCATGCTATTGTAAATTTGGATAATAGAAAAGTACAAAAAAAAAAAGAACAGGAAAATCACCCTTTCTGTTGTAAAAATGCCATCCCCTTTCTGTAGCAAAAACATAGTGGTCATGCCTGACCTGTGGTGGCTCAGTGGATAAAGCGTTAACCTGGAATGCTGAGATAACCGGTTCAAAACCCCAGTAGTCTCACCATCAAGAGACACCTGCTATTGTTAATGTCAAGAATCACATGGCGCCTGACCAGGTGGTGGCGCAGTGGATAGAGCGTCGGACTGGGATGCGGAAGGACCCAGGTTCGAGACCCCGAGGTTGCCAGCTTGAGCGCGGGCTCATCTGGCTTGAGCAAAGAGCTCACCAGCTTGGACCCAAGGCCCCTGGCTCCAGCAGGGGGTTACTCGGTCTGCTGAAGGCCCACGGTCAAGGCACATGTGAGAAAGCAATCAATGAACAACTAAGAAGTCGCAGCGCGCAACGAGAAACTGATGATTGATGCTTCTCATCTCTCTCCGTTCCTGTCTGTCTGTCCCTGTCTATCTCTGTCTCTGTAAAAAAAAAAAAAAAAAAAAAGAATCACATGGCACCCTGGGTAACTAAGTTGGTCCGAGCATTGTCCCAGTAGACCAAGGTTGCAGGTTTGACCCCTTGTCAGAGCACATACGAGAATCAACCAATGAATGCATAAATAAGTGGAACAGCAAATTGTTGTTTCTCTCTCTCTCTCTTTCTCTCTTAAATCAAAAATTTAAAGGATTCACGTGGCTCCATGGATTGTTGGTGTCCATTAGTTGGGACTTTGTTTATTGGTCTAGGTGCTCAGGATTGGGCCATTGTTGCTGGAAGGGGAGAGGCCTGGGCAAAGTCTGCAGGTTGCATGCCTCTGAGTGGCTTTGCTGGTGG
Organism: Saccopteryx bilineata; assembly: GCF_036850765.1. NCBI lineage: Eukaryota > Metazoa > Chordata > Mammalia > Chiroptera > Emballonuridae > Saccopteryx > Saccopteryx bilineata. The sequence goes on from NC_089498.1 coordinate 18,472,516, forward strand.
TGGTGGCACCAAAGCAAGTGATGGTAGGATAGAAGGAAGGTGCATGCTTTTGTTTCAAAGAAAGAATGATTCTTTTTTTTTTTTTTCCCCAAAGTTAGAAGCGGTGCCCTGGCTGGTTGGCTCAGTGGTAGAGCGTCGGCCTGGCGCGCGGGGGACCCGGGTTCAATTCCCGGCCAGGGCACATAGGAGAAGCACCCATTTGCTTCTCCACCCCCCCTCCTTCCTCTCTGTCTCTCACTTCCCCTCCTGAAGCCAAGGCTCCATTGGAGTAAAGATGGCCTGGGTTCTGGGGATGGCTTCTTGGCCTCTGCCCCAGGCGCTAAAGTGGCTCTGGTCACGGCAGAGCGACGCCCCGGAGGGGCAGAGCATCGCCCCCTGGTGGGCAGACCATCGCCCCTGGTGGGTGTGCCTGGTGGATCCCGGTCGGGCGCATGCGGGAGTCTGTCTGACTGTCTCTCCCCGTTTCCAGTTTCAGAAAAATACAAAAATAAAAAATAAAAAAATAAATAAAACAAAGTTAGAAGCGGGGAGGCAGTCAGACAGACTCCTGCATGCACCCAACCGGGATCCACCTGGCCTTCCCATCAGGGGCGATGCTCTGCCCATCTGGGGCATTGCTGTGTTGTGGTCAGAGCCATTCTAGCACCTGAAGCAGAGGCCATGGAGCCATCCTCAGCGCCTGGGCCAACTTTGCTCCAATGGAGCCTTGGCTGCGGGAGGGGAAGAGAGAGATAGAGCAAAGGAAAGGGGGAAGGGTGGAGAAGCAGATGGGTGTTTCTCCTGTGTGCCCTGACTGGGAATCGAACCCAGGACTTCCACATGATGGGCCGATGCTATACTGTTGAGCCAACTGGCCAGGACCTGACTCATTGTTTTTTAAGGGCTTGGCATAGAGTTTATTTTATTTTAATTTATTTTTAAATTTATTGATTTTAGAGAGGAAGAGAGAGAGAGAGAGACAGGAATATTGATCTGTTTTTATATGTGCCCTGAATGGGGACCTAACTGGCAACCCCTGCACTTCGGGACAAAGCTCTAACCAACCAAACTACCTAGTCAGGGCAAGAGTTTAGTACATTAAGACACTGAGACCCTGGTTAGGGAATAGGCAATCCTGAAACATTATTTTTTAAATTTTTATTTATCAATTTTAGAGAAGAGAAAGGGAGAAAGGAGGGAGGAGCAGGAAGCATCAACTCGCTGGATAGCTCGGTTGGTTAGAGCACTGTCCCAAAGTGCAGAGGTTGCCGGTTCAATTTCTGGTCAGGGCACGTACAGGAACAGATTGATGTTCCTGTCTCTCTTTCTCTCTCCCTCTCTTTCCCCCTTTCTCCCTTCCTCTCTCTCTAAAATTAATAAAATAAACATTAAATAAAAACAAATAAAGAGCTCATCAAGCTCTGATCCGTGGCATTGTGGGCATGGAAATTGCTTTCCCACTTGCTTCTTAGAAGTGCTGCTTGCCAGTGGATTTTGGCATCTTAGGGATAAGTGCTGGGATGCTGCCATGTTGCCTTATCACGGGGAGGGACCACCCCTCTCCAGCTCTGAGAAGCCCCTCTGTGTACTTTTTCTTAGGGAGGAATGGGAGCTGCTCTGCTGTCAGATCCTGACAAGATTGAGAAGGTAAGTCCTGCCTGAGTGAAAGCAGAGGTTCTTTTTTTTTTTTATTTTTTTTTATTTTTCTGAAGCTGGAAACAGGGAGAGACAGTCAGACAGACTCCCGGATGTGCCCGACCGGGATCCACCCGGCACGCCCACCAGGGGCGAAGCTCTGCCCACCAGGGGGCGATGCTCTGCCCCTCAGGGGGGTCATTCTGCCGCGACCAGAGCCACTCTAGCGCCTGGGGCCAAGGAGCCATCCCCAGCGCCCGGGCCATCTTTGCTCCAATGGAGCCTTGGCTGCGGGAGGGGAAGAGAGAGACAGAGAGGAAGGAGGGGGGGGTGGTGGAGAAGCAAATGGGCGCTTCTCCTATGTGCCCTGGCCGGGAATCAAACCCGGGTCCCCCGCACGCCAGGCCGACGCTCTACTGCTGAGCCAACCGGCCAGGGCCGAAAGCAGAGGTTCTTAAGCATGAAACACTTCTCACTCCCCTCCCTCAGATTTAATGAATCAATCACTCCACCTGGGATCTGGAAAATTTGTAAAAGGCTTTCTAGTGATTTTGACATGCAGCCAAGTTCAGGAACTCCTGAGCCAGCCTACATTAACCTTGGAGTTCCTTAAAAGCCCAGGGCTAGGTGAACAGCAGTTGAACATGGGTCAGTCGGTCCTGAGAGATGGGCGAGCGCCGTTCCGAAGGGACGGGCGATGACCTCCCTTTGGTTGCCCTCAGCTGATTGAAAGGGAGTCGGGTTCAGATCCCTGAATCCGGCGTGGCGGAGATGGGTGCCGCGAGGCGTCCAGTGCGGTAACACAACTGATCCCGGAGAAGCCGGTGGGAGCCCCGGGGAGAGTTCTCTTTTCTTTGTGAAGAACTGTATTGGCTCTCTGTATTGGCTCTCTTCCTTCTGAGAAGATCAGTAGAGCATAGGCCAGGCTACCTGTAGGTTGTGGACGGGCTCAGTGGCTGTGGGGTGGCTGGGGGAGGATTGGCCTCTCCCGGGGTTTGATAAGTATAGCAGTGGGTTCCCTGAATACTGACAGAATCCGCCACCAGCCTTGGGGAGCAGGCCAGGCCGGGGTCATACAAGGTAAGTTGAAATTTGTCTCTTTTGATCCCCTGAGTGAGTCTGGTGGCCAAGTTTGTGAGACCTTGGGGACAGGTTGGCATTTGCCACCCAGTATTGTGAACTGCTAGAGCATGTGGGGATGACATTTTCTGCCACACCATATACACCTTTTATTTACCTCTCTCAGCCCACCAACTCTCATCTTGTTGCTTCTCTCAGCTCCTTTGACTTCCTTCTTATTCTCCATCCTCACTTTCCTACCTGGGCTTTAAGACTCCTAGTGCCTCAGTCCCCCTTAAAGGGTCAGTGTTCCTTTAAGGTCTGCTAGAGACACCCTGGGGCAGCACATGAGGCCTGCCAGTCACTGGTAGTTGTGCATAGGTCAGCAGGCCTTGTCTTATCCATTATCTGTGCTCCTGCCTGCAGCCCAGCCTCTTAGTCTGATGTCTTCTGGGGGGCCTGCCTTATCCTGGTGGTGAGAGAAAGGCCTCCACTTGTTCTTGTAGCCTGGCTCTCTGCTGCCCTCACCTGTCTAGAACTAAGACTGGCAGCAGCTGCCTGCATGGCCCCCTACTGTGCTTGACAAGCACCAGTTTTGTTTTGTTTTTATAGACATAGAGTCAGAGAGAGGGATAGATAGGGACAGACAGACAGGAACGGAGAGAGATGAGAAGCATCAATCATCAGTTTTTTGTTGCGACACCTTAGTTGTTCATTGATTGCTTTCTCATATGTGCCTTGACCATGGGCCTTCAGCAGACCAAGTATCCCCTTGCTTGAGCCAGTGACCTTTGGTCCAAGCTGGTGAGCTTTGCTCAAACCAGATGAGCCTGTGCTCAAGCTGGTGACCTCAGGGTCTCGAACCTGGGTCCTCCGCATCCCAGTCCGACGCTCCATCCACTGCACCACCGCCTGGTCAAGCCAACCCAGTTCTTGAAGAGGGCTGTTGGGATCGCCTACCCTCAGTTTGCCTGGCCTGAAATTTTTGATGAGGGAAGAAGATGGCAATGCCACAGACAAACAGTGTCATTTACTTCTCTCGATCTCTGACTCTTAGGGAGTCTGGTCTTACCACCTCCCTGACTTTCCTGCATGACTTTCTTGATCTTTCTTTGAAGTTCTTTATAATTACTATGCAAAAAAACAAACAAACCACTTTTGGCCTGACCTGTGGTGGCGCAGTGGATAAAGCATTGACCTGGAACGTTGAGATCACCGGTTCAAAACCTTGGGCTTGCCTGGTCAAGGCACATATGGGAGTTGATGCTTCCTGCTCCTCCCCCCTCCTCTCTCTCTCTCTCTCTCTCTCTGTCTCTCTTTTCTAAAATGAATAAATAAATAAAAATAATTAAAAAACACTGAACTTGAAAAAAAACCCACTTTTAAATATGTTGACTGTGTTGTCCTCTCCTTTGCCAGTTTCATTCTTGTATATCTGATCAGCTATAGAGTGGGGTATGAGAAGATAGGGCCCAAGACCTGTAAAGCCTTCCTGCTCCCTCACTCCGCAGATCCTGGAACAGCATTAAGGGAGCATTGCCTTCAAGCGAGAAAGAAGCTGGGAGCCCTGCGTTCTCAGCCAGAGTTAGGCCTCTGAATCATATTGGGGAGGGAGTGTGTTGGGCAGAGCCTTTCAAATCATACTCCTAAGCCCTGCCCCCAGAGACTCATTCAGGAAATATGAGGTGGGATCTACAAGTCTGTATTTCTTAAGCTCTCAGATGTTTGCCCTGGCAAAGGATCACTCTATTCTACATAGGCATGCATGCAGATCCATCACTTGTTCATTTACTTACCAAATATATGTACACCACTATGTGCCAGGCACGGGGCTAGCATAGAAAAAAGGTGGACACCTTCCTTCATGGAACTTACATGTATATGCATGCAACAGACATTCATGTGGACACATACATGCACAGAGACATGTCCCATTTCACTGGGACACACAGGTCTGTAGCAGAGGTAACTGGTACAAGCTGTTGTGATTGTTTGTTCTAAAAGAGGTAGGTGCTGTTGTGTTCTCTCTGCAGATCCTCAGCACTCTTGTTAAAGGGACACGCAGACCTGTGACCTGCAAGATTCGCATCCTACCCTCGGTAAGGACAATGTGTTACATTTGAAGGTCCACTTTTTTCAGGGATGTTTATTTGGGGTGTCAGTAATTTTTTTTTTTTTTTTTTTTACAGAGACAGAGAGAGTCAGAGAGAGGGATAGACAGGGACAGACAGACAGGAATGGAGAGAGATGAGAAGCATCAATCATTAGTTTTTTGTTGCGCGTTGCAACACCTTAATTGTTCATTGATTGCTTTCTCATACATGCCTTGACCGCGGGCCTTCAGCAGACCGAGTAACCCCTTGCTTGAGCCAGCGACCTTGGGCTCAAGCTGGTGAGCTTTTGCTCAAACCAAATGAGCCCTCGCTGGCGACCTGGGGTCTCGAACCTGGGTCTTCTGCATCCCAGTTCGACGGTCTATCCACTGCGCCACCACCTGCTCAGGTGGGTGTCAGTCATTTTTGAGGAGCTGAATTAGGTTTGGAGGGGTTAGAGCTGAGCCCACTTTAAGCGCTGGCAGCTGTTTCCTCTGTGGCTTCAGTAACCACTTGTGCGGTCTTCCTCCTCAGCTGGAAGATACTCTGAGTCTTGTGAAGCGGATAGAGAGGACTGGCATTGCCGCCATCGCAGTTCATGGGAGGTGAGTGGTTGCCTTTCTAGAGATTGACTTGCAGGGTGGTCCTCAGCCATCTTAATGATCCACAGGTGACAACTAAGTTCTCTCCTACAAATGCAGCCTACCTCTGCCTAGCTCTTTGACATCTTTTTTTATTTTTTTTTAGTGAGAGAGAGGAAGGGACAGACAGGGATAGATAGGAAGGTAGAGAGATGAGAAGAGTCAACTCTTCGTTGTAGCATCTTAGTTGTTCATTGATTGTTTTCTCATAAGTGCCTTGACTGGAAGGCTGCAGCAGAGCTAGTGACCCCTTGCTCAAGCCAGTGACCTTGGACTCAAGCTAGCGACCTTGGGCTCAAGCCAGCGACCATGGGGTCATATCTATGATCCCATGTTCAAGCCAGTGACCCTGTGCTCAAGCTGGTGAGCCCGCATTCAAGCCGGATGAGCCCATGCTCAAGCTGGTGAACTCAGGATTTCGAACCTGGGTCCTTAGCATCCCAGGCTGATGTTCTATCCACTGTGCCACTGCCTGACCAGGCCATTTTGACATCTTTTTTTTTCTCTTACAGAGACAGAGAGAGAGTCAGAGAGAGGGATAGCTAGGGACAGATGGACAGAAATGGAGAGAGATGAGAAGCATCAATCATTAGTTTTTCGTTGTGACACCTTAGTTGTTCATTGATTGCTTTCTCATATGTGCCTTGACCATGGGGCTACAGCAGACTGAGTAACCCCTTACTCGAGCCAACGACCTTGGGTCCAAGCTTTGCTCAAACCAGATGAGCCTGCGTTCAAGCTGGCGACCTCGGGGTCTTGAAGCTGGGTCCTCCGCATTCCAGTTCAATGCTCTATCCACTGTGCCACTGCCTGCTCTTTGACATCTTGAGGGTGGTCAAACCCATTATGGGCTTGCATTTTTCTTTGTTTCATTCATTGAGCATCTACTGGTGGTAGGCACTGCAGTGATCTTTAGAAACAGAGAGACCGAAGAGGAAGGAGAAACGTTCCTACCCTTAGGATGTGTAATGGTAGAGATGGAATGATTTGCTCAAAATTGCACCATGTAGCCAGAAAGTGGTAGAATTAGAACTCCGACTGAATCTCATTTTCTTTCCACTTTGTTGAGCAATACCTTTGTACCTCGAACGACCCCAGGCAGATTGCAGTTTTTGTTGTTATGTTTTTCTTTTTTTAAACTGAAGGTACCTTACTGCTTCCGTGAGTGGCCACAACCAGGTGCCTCTTGTCTGCACTTGTTAGATTTCCAGCTGTCACAATGACTGCTTTAAACAGTCCTTGTATCTACACAAGGACTGTAGCTGATGTTCACTCTGCAGAGAGCTGAGGTGGTGCTAAAGGCTACCTTGGGTTACCCAGTCGAACTTGCTCCTTGTATCCAGGCTATGCTTTTGTGCAGAATCCTAGGTCAGTAGACTTTGGCCAGAGTGACCTCTTTTCTCTAAGTGATGTTCCTTTTGGGTTCAGGGGTTTTGTAGGAACAGCCCAGTTTTTGCTGGTTGTGTTTATCATAGCATTTTCAAAAAAGTGAACTTAGAACTCCAACATATAAAACAGAAAAGCAGAGCTGTATGGATGGCAACCAGTAGGGGGATATGAAAAGCCACACCCATTACACATTCTGAGGCAACAGGCTCTGGGCTCAGACTGCTAGGTTTCAAATCCTAGCTCTGCTGCTTGTTGGCTGTGTATTCTTGGACAAATCATTTCATCCCTCTAAGCACCACATTTCTCATTTGGAAATTAAGATAATTTCAGCTTTACAAGGTTCTTTTCTACCAGTAGTTGGAAATACTAGAAAGACAGATCTCAGCGAGTTTAAGGAAGGAATTCTGGCCATCAAAGCTGCTGAGGCCCCTGGCCGGATGGTGCAGTGGTAGAACATTGGCCTGGCATGTGGCTGTCCTGAGTTCGATTTCCGGTCAGGGCACACAGGAGAGGCAGCCATCTGCTTCTCCACCCTTCCCCCCCTCTTGCTTCTCTCTCCCTCTCTCGCTTTCTCTCTCCTCTTCCCCTCCTGCATCCATGGCTCTATTAGAGCAAATTAGCCCCAGGCACTGAGGATGGCTCCATGGCCTTCGCCTTAGGTGCTAAAAATGTCTCTGGTTGCAATGAAGCAAGGGCCCCAGATGGGCAGAGTATCACTCGCTAGTGGGCTTGCCAGGTGTATCCTGGTTGGGGTGCATGTGGGAGTATAGTTCTGCCTCACTTCTTTTCATTTAAAAAACAAAAAACAAAAAAAAGAAAGAAAAAAGCTGCTGAGAATAGCTAGAACTGGCTGCTGGGGGTGTGGGAAGATGAAGGTGGAGGCTGGGATGACTGGACTTTCTGAGGCTCTGTAGGCCCTGACCCTTTTGTTGAATGTAGCAGAAGGGAAATACCCAAACAAGACCTGGGTAAGGACTATCTGGTCAACTGCTTTTCTTGTTTCTGAACACAGCTCAGGTCAGGGCTCACCTTAGCATCCTTAAAACTCAGTCTCATTCACAAGAACTTCTTGCTGTTGACCTTGGAAGGAGGTGCTCTAGGTTGTGGTACTGCCTCCCCTGTGGCTTATTGTGACAGCCATGGTCTGTGGCCTGCCCTGGTTGCTGGGTCTACCCTGTACCAGGTGCCTCTCCGCAGGATCAGCTGCCTAACTTGGCCTCGGCATAGGCAGCTGTGTGGGAGTGGCCAGCCTGAGCGGCAGCAGCTGTTCCTGGTCCCTTGGGGAGGGCAGGACTGGGACAGTAGGGGTGGCCTGCTTATGGCGCTGTCCCTCATCTCTGCCAGAGATGAGGGGAAGCCAGGAAAGGGTGGTGTGACCTTGGGAGTCAGGCCATCCACATCAGCCCCCTGCAGCCATGCCTTACCGGCAGGCCTCCAAGAGCTGGGCTTGCCTTCTCAGCATGGACCTATTCTCCTGTCCCTCACAGTGGAGGTCATGAAGAGCCATCCACTGCAGCCTAGACCTTTGTCCTGATGGCCACATAGCCTTTCTGAGGTTTAGAAGGGAGGACAGTAGGGTTTGACCTCGATAACCCTGTGTGAATTGTGACATGGCCTTTGGCACTTAGCCCTCTTTTTTGTTTATCTCAAGGAAGCGGGAGGAGCGACCTCAACATCCTGTAAACTGTGAAGCCATTAAAGCCATTGCTGAAACCCTCTCCATTCCTGTCATAGCCAAGTAAGCCTTCCTTCCACATTGTTTACTTTTTATGCCCCACCTCACTCATAAGGGATTTGAGCTGGCATTTATATACGGAATGAGGTAACATTAAAAATTGACCTTTGGCCCTGGCCGGTTAGCTCAGCGGTAGAGCGTTGGCCTGGCATGCGGAAGTCCCGGGTTCGATTCCCGGCCAGGGCACACAGGAGAAGCTCCCATCTTTTTCTCCACCCCTCCCCCTCTCCTTCCTTTCTGTCTCTCTCTTCCCCTCCCGCAGCCAAAGCTCCATTGGAGCAAAAGTTGGCCCAGGCGCTGGGGATGGCTCCTTGACCTCTGCCCCAGGTGCTAGAGTGGCTCTGGTTGTGGCAGAGCGATGCCCCAGATGGGCAGAGCATCGCCCCCTGGTGGGCGTGCCAGGTGGATCCCGGTCGGGCGCATGTGGGAGTCTGTCTGACTGCCTCCCCGTTTCCAGCTTCAGAAAAATACAAAAAAAAAAAAAAAAATTGACCTTAAGGGAAAGAACAAAAGGGTAGGATGAAAAATGAAGTTGGTAATGAGTCAGACAAGTGCCTATCATGTTTCTTGGCCTCTGGAAAGTGGCTGATGTAGGTGTGCAATAGGCAGGGCCCCAGGGCATTCTAATGGATGGGTTGAGGGGAGGAATATTTAGGGGATAGGGAGAGCAAGAAGGTGACTACTGAAGCAGGCCCAGGGGAAAGTGTTGTCACACCAGAGTTAGGTGTGCTGAGTGTTGGGTAAAGGAGGCCCAAGCCAGAGTATATAAAGCTATACATGGTGGACAAAAGTAGGTTTACAGTTGTGAGTATGCAGAATAAAAGTCAATTCTTGTGTTATTAATTATTGTATTTTCCATATGAATAACTGTCAGCCTATTTTTGCCAACCCCTATGTGGCTCAGGGGTCATAAGGCTGGCCACAGTCCAAAGCCGAGATGATCTTTCTGGATAGATATAAGACCTGGAATCTAGACTGGCAGGTGTGAAGTACCGATGACCAGCCCAAAGGCTTATTATGAGACAGTATCCAGTTGCCCCGGGGAGCTGACCTTTGTAGACCAGTGGTCTGTGTAGGCCAGTCATAAAGCCCTGACGAAAGGCATGTCTGACTGGTGGGACAGGGGGAGAGAGTTGAGGGTGACATTTGTAGCCAGGCCCGGCCTTCCCCAGGCCAAGGAGTTTTAGGGATGGCCTGGAGAAGGTGGGGCTACTTAAGACACTGGACACTCTTGCTGCTGCTCACACCTGAGTGCTCTGGTCCCCAACCCCACACACACATACACACAATGCTGTTTCTGGCCTGAGGCTGCCGCCTGGCTCCTAGTGGACAGGTAAAGACAGAGCAGTTTGCAAGGGGGCCCTTGGGGCTTCATGGTGGCAGGAAGGGAAATTGCAACCAAACTAGGCCTCCTTCCTTCCTCTCACAGTCACCACTGCATCTGCTCTCTCTCTAGGTTTTTGACCCAGCATTTACTGGGCATATAGGTGCCCCAGCCTGGGGGCGGGGTACCTATAATCTCAGTATCCACTTATAGACCCCTGTCTTCAGAAGTGGGCTGGCTTTAGCCACTGCCTGGGATGAAGTAGAAGGAAGGTAAAATCTCAGGGCTATGTGTTAAGTGCTAGGCCAGGTTCGGGCTGCTTTCCTGTGTTATCGCACGTGGTGCTCCTGTTCCACAGTGTGGGGTATGTGTCAGAATCTCCAGGCTCTAGAAGTACTCTTAGCTGAAGGACTTAGCCAAAAATCACACAGTTAATGGGAAACAGTCCTGGGATTTGCCTTTTTCTGAAAATGTTGGAACAAGGATGGGGACACCTCTCATCCTCGTTGCCTTTCAGTGGAGGATCTCACGACCACATCCAAGATTATTTGGACATTGAGGACTTTCGACAGGCCACGGCAGCCTCTTCAGTGATGGTGGCCCGAGCTGCCATGTGGAACCCGTCTGTCTTCCTCAAGGAGGGTCTGCGGCCCCTGGAGGAGGTCATGCGGAAGTACATCCAATACGTACGTCTCTGCACTTTTTTGAAACAAACATGTCTCCCTGTCTGCCACATTCCTGTAGAAAGTGCTTCGGATGAGCCCCCTGCCCCCAGCTGCCAGCAGTCTTTGTCCCTGTCCTTTTCAGTTCTGGTCACGCAGCATTGGGCCTCCCAGGCTGCAATATGAAGAATGGGTACTGGGGAGGCATACTGCTAATCACCTACTTCTAAGGCATCCAAGGTATGGGTCATAGCAAGGACGTCTGGATCCAGGATGCTTTTGGGGCCCCAAACACACGGTCTTTTTCTCTTTTTCAGCCCCCACACATACATGTGTATGCACAATGACAACAGGGTCAGTGTCACTGAAAATACCCATACCAATGGTTGGTGCCAGAGCAGACACAGCCAGGAGGAGCCATTGTAGTAGTTGTTGTTGACAGGTTATCTCCATAGAGACTTCTTACTTTGTCATCAGTCAGAATTACGCAAAACTCTTCTCTTGCTAATTCCCAGAATGCTTTAACTCCTCACTTAGGGAATAGCTGAATGTTAACCCTCTCCTTAGGGAATGTCATTTTCTTCTCACTGGGAGTTTGATAGTAGTGCCAGGGGTATTTCCCTGTAAAGGACTTTTTTGAAAGTTCATGTACTCTGTCTTTTTGGCACAACCTTGGAACTTGTGGGACTCTGTGATCAGCTGTGTATGTCTGTAGGTAGAGACAGTGAGTGGTCCTCAAATTGTTTACTAAGCTGTGCCTGAGCCTTCACTCACAACAGGCTTTCACCCTCCTCTTTAATCCTGAGGCTCACACCCTCCTGGGAGAGTCAGGAGCTTCTCAGATCTTCAGACAGCCTATATCCTCTTCAAGCCATGGCCTGGGCAGTTGTGGCTGCCACAGTTTGGGAGTACCCCAGGACTGTGGAAGCTGGGGATGTTAGGAGACCCTGAAGCCTGTGACCAGCAGGCAGCCTCTGTCTTAGAACCTCCCTTGCTCAATGCTGCAGCTCTCATCCCCTTGGTTCTGGGTCCTGTTGTGCAGGTTGATGACCACCAAATTTTCCAAGACAACAAACACTCTTGAGGATCTGCCAAGGGTCAGGCTGAGCCGGGGTGATAACAGCACCTTTCACACAGTGAGCAAGATCAGCACAACTCACCTTGTCTCCTGTGTCTCAGACTTGCCAGCTGACCAGAAGAGCTAAGCCTAGGAGAAAGGGTGTGGCTTTCAAGCATAGGCAGGGCTGTTTCTGGTCCAGCCAGGTGTTTTCTGTCCCCAAATAGCTGAATCAAGACCTTGCCACTGGCTGGGGCTTACCCACATATTTTTGCTTTGTCCTGAGTGTGCCATGGCACCTTCTCAGGCACTGAGGACATAGGACTAGTACTGTTAGAATATAGTATGGAGCAAGAGATTAGAGGGGTTCTAGAAGGCTGGCGCACCCTTCATGAACACTCTCTGGCCTGCCCCGGCCATGGGGACTTCTACTGGGTACCCTGGGCAGTTAGTTGTCTTGTCTTTCTGAGTCTGCACTTACCGGGTTTGTGACATAGTGGTAATAGCTACACTTTACGCTTGTGTAGCTCAGTGAAGTGACAAAACGCATGTGAACATGCTCTTTAGGTAGGGGAAATTGGAGACAGGCCATTTAAGATGTGGGAAGGGAAGACACCTACTGTGATTATAAGAGTGGAAGAATCTCACCCTGTCCTGGGACTGGTACACCACACCAGAATTTGTCTTGTTCTCCCTCCCAGCCCTAGGAGATGCCTGACAACAGATGTTCTATGGTTAACCATGGTGGCTGAAGCAGGAGGGGCTCCCTGCATATCTAGACTTCAGATAGGCTATCCAGTAGGGTGTGCTTCTGATTGTGGGCTTTGGCTGCAACCCTTGAGCTTTGTACTACTAATTGAAGGACCAGATGGCTAGGCTGGAGGTGGCTCTTCTTATGGGGTCCCATTACCTTGGCTGTAAGCGCACCTCTGGTGCCCCTTAACATCCCCTTTCCCTGCACAAGAACAAAGCTCAGGCCTCAGAGCCCACCTGGGCTGCAGGTGGGCTCATGTCAGTTCTTCTTCCAGGCTGTGCAGTATGACAATCACTACACCAACACCAAGTACTGCTTGTGCCAGATGCTACGAGAGCAGCTGGAGTCGCCCCAGGGAAAGTTGCTCCATGCTGCCCAGTCTTCCCAGGAAATCTGGTGAGAGGGGCAACAGGCTGTTCATCTGTCCTTGCAGACATTGCCCAAGCTTGACCCTGAGCCCTAAGCTGACTCTACCAGGGAACCAGGGACACAGCTTCTGGAGATGGATGTGCAGGAGTGGTGTCATGCTACAGCTTTGCCTCAAAGAAGGGCATACTTTCAGAATTTGGGAACTTTCTGTCCCTGGACTGATCTCAGCAGCAAAGTTTTGGGGACTAGGGCACTAGTATGATGGAGGAATGTAAGGCCTGGGCTTGGGAATTCCTGGGGAGGAAGCAGCTTTCCTGGTAACAGATCTATCACATGTCGTGCCACCAAGACCCAGTTGTCAGGATAGTTGGGGTTACAGAATGGAACCCTGGCTGAGCTGCGCCCATACCCCATCACTGTGCTGTCTAAGAGGCTACTCCTTGCTCCTCTACTCAGGTTGCTGACATTTGGGGCCCCTTTCAACCTGACCTAGTGTCTGCTCCCACAGCTCCCTATTTACTCTTTTCCTCCTCCACACTGTGCTCATTCTGCATCCTCTGCCTGAATGCTCTTTCTCCCTCTTGTTGGCTGTCTGTATCCTCCCTCCTACAAAGAAGCCGTTCTGAACCACTCTCACCCCCAGACATCCATCTCTCAGGATGCTTCATAGAAGAGAAAGGCTTGCTAAAATACTCCTCATCCTGGGCTAGAGGTGTTGGTTCTATCCCTGCCCCACCTCGCTTAACCAGCTTGACCCAGGTGTCTTGTGAGCTTGAGAGTATAATTTTCAAGAGTAAAACTCTATAGATCTGGGTGGTGCCTCAATTTAAGTGAGGCCTAACTGCTTGTGGTCGGGGCAGGAAGTGGGGAATCACTCAGTGGTCAGGCCTCCATCTCTTCCTCCTGTGGACCCACATGAGGATGAGAGCATGCATGCCTCCGGCGCTTGGTCAGTGTAGGTCAGCTTACTCCCTGCTGGCTGGGAACACCTGCCTGTACGCTGTTTCTTGGAAAGGTTCAGGTGGTAGAGGTGACCTTTAGAACATGTTCCACCCAGGCTTGCCTACCCTCCAGTGTCCACCCTGAGGGGCCCACATTTACTATCCGTTTGTCAGTCCAGACTGATCCCAGTGGTAGGTAGAAGGTACCTTTTGGTGGCCAGGTCCTGGAGGTGTTTTGGTGTATATGGAGGGGCATTCTCAGTGGTGGGGCCCTGGGCTCTTGCAGTAGTTCCCTAAGGGGCTTGCAACACTTGACTTGTCTTTCCATAGTGAAGCCTTTGGCCTTGGTGCCTTCTATGAGGAGACCACACAGGAACTGGACTCCCGGCGGGCCGAGCTCTTGGCCAAGACCCCAGAGGAGGCAGGGGAGCTGACCGAAGACACCTCTGGTGTCATTAAGATGGCTGTCAAGTTTGACAGGTAGGTCTCCAGCTGGCCTCAGTTTGGGTCAGGGCCCAAGTTCAGGGCCAGTGCTCTCGGGCTGACTGGGCTGGCAAGCTGGCTGCTATATGTGATTAGTAACAAGCTTGGACCACAGGTTTCTTTGGTTTGGACACTTGTTCTCAATTTTCAGCACCCAAATAAGGCACTTTGGATAAGATAGTTTCCAAAAGCGCAGGCAGTGCTCTCAGGGTTGCGCATCTTGTCCCAGAGGTGACTGAACTCCACCTTTTCTCTGACCCAGCCCCTCCCACAACTCAGGGGAGAGGACTGGTCTCCTTCTGTTCCTGAAACTATGCTTCTTTCCTAGCCCTGAAGAATTAGCTGCCTAAAAGGAGCTCCCCAATAGCAGCAGGACCCTGGTCCTTATGTGTATTTTCTGCCCATACCCACTGCCCCTGACCAGCCCTATGATATGCTTTCAAGGCAGTAGTAGCCTCAGGCCAATTATTGTCTCAGACTATGATGTAGCTTTGATTGGGTCCCTCCCTCATCCTTGTCCTATGCAATCTGGGATCTAAGCCTTTCGAAGGTCCCAAGGCCCAGACCAGGAGCCGGTCTTGTCTGGCAAGGGCTTGGGAGAAGGGGTATAGGAACAACTGTTGGGCAGTCATACCCAGGGAGGGCTTCTGGTAGGAAGTTGGAATATGGTGCTACTGACTGAAACCAGAGTCCACTGTGTCTAAAGCAGCAGCAGATCTTGACACTCAGCAGACATAATTAAAGTAGATACTAAGCTAGATTCCTGAGACCTTTGTATGGGCACCTGCATCCCCCCCCCCCCCCATCTTGTCTTGAAAGGCAAACCAGACCTTCCTTCTTGACTATCAAAAGCAGGAGCTCGGAGTGCTGTGAGTTCACTTCCTACCCCAATTCCCTAAGCATGCTGAAGCCCATCTTCCCTTTAGGCAGAATGCAGGCCCCAGGTTGCTGGTGGGACAGGAATGGGAGGTTAGGGGAATAGGTACAGGAGTCTTAAGGCAGCAGCTTGATGTCTCAGTTCCTGCAGCTTGTACCAGGAACTGAGTAGGGGCCCTGCTGAGAAATGGGGTGGTGATGGTGGGTGGGCCCTGACTCTTTCCCCTCCTTTTCCTAGGAGAGCATACTCACCCCAGATCACCCCCAAGATGTGCCTGCTGGAATGGTGCCGGAGGGAGAAGTTGGCACAACCTGTATATGAAACGGTGAGTTCCTGGCTGTGGCCTGCCCTGCATCCAGCCCTGCAGCATTCCCACAGCTGGTGCCATAACCCCCAGCACACCTATAGATTGTACCCTGGACTCCAGACTGCTTGACTAGAGCCTGTCTTTGCCCTCTGTAGGCACACAGTGGTTACTGGTGGTTGGTCCAGTTGCTGGTCGTGCCCTTCTTTGACAGTGAGCCTGTTGTCCAATTCTGGCCACTTTCACAAACCTGAACTAGAGGCCTAAGGAAGGGGCTGCTTGAGCCAGTCCTTGCCAGTGGTGTTGCTTAGGGAGGGGAGATGTCTCTGGAAAGGGCCAATTGGCTTAGGAAGGATGCTCAAACCTGAAAGTTAGGTACATTTTGGACCAGGCTTCCACTAATGGGGCACTGAATTGGGCCCCAGAAGTGGGGGTCCCTCAGTGAAAACTTTGAGACAGTATTGTGTTACTTCCTTTGGCCCTTTTAGTCATGTCTTGTTTAGGTGGTTCTGTCTCTTCTGGACTGGCCTTTTGACTTCCAAACTTGTACCTTGGACCTTGTGTCCTCCTCTGTCAGAGTGACATTTTCAAAGTGAATCTGATCTTTGTTTCCCTTGCTGAAGTCCTCATCAGCTCAGAGCATGAGATGCCCCCACATGGCTTTTTGCTTCAGGTCTCATCTACTCAGCTCTCTATCCTGCCATATCATCTGGTGTCTGCCAGATGGACTGTCTTTGCCCCAGTCCTTGTCCCCTCTCACCCCTTTGCCATCTGGTGAACTTCTTATTTTGGGACCTGGCCCATC
Organism: Saccopteryx bilineata; assembly: GCF_036850765.1. Classification (NCBI taxonomy): domain Eukaryota; kingdom Metazoa; phylum Chordata; class Mammalia; order Chiroptera; family Emballonuridae; genus Saccopteryx; species Saccopteryx bilineata. Next base: position 18,488,623 of record NC_089498.1, read on the forward strand.
CAGATGTCAGTAGAAGGAGACTCCATAGTCATGTACAGCTAAGGGTTCTGATGGCCCTTTGCTTAGGTCCATGACAGAACTCCTGACACATTATGGTGTCACTGTCTGTTTGTGTATCCACCTTTCTTCCCTGGAAGGATACATCATACACTTCTGCAGGGAAGGAGCATGTGGACCAGGTAGCTCTCATTTGACTTAGGTTGGAAGGACTTCCTCTTCTCTGCCTCTAACATGACCCTGGCGGGTGAGTCTCTAAGGCTCTTTCCTCTTGCTCTCATACAGCCATTCGTTTCCTTTGCTCTCTCTGCACCAGGTTCAACGTCCCCTGGATCGCCTCTTCTGTTCTGTTGTCACTGTTGCTGAGCAAAAGTACCAGTCCACTTTGTGGTGAGTTTCCTCCTCAGTGGGCATGAGGCTTGGGGCGGGGAGCCTGATCCTAGCATTGACCTAGGAGGGTTGGGGGACTGGTGTACCTGGGTAGTGGCGTCCCTGGGTGGTGATCCCTTCCTCAGTTTTGTCAGAAGCTGTGACGGGTGTTGAGAATTGGGCCTCCCAGCCTCTAGTCCTGCCATCAGTGTGTCTGCCTACTTGCCTTATTGCCCTATGCTTCATCTGCCCAGGGACAAGTCCAAGAAACTGGCGGAGCAGGCTGCAGCCATCGTCTGTCTGAGGAGCCAGGGGCTCCCTGAGGGTCGGCTGGGTGAGGAGAGCCCCTCCTTGCATAAGCGTAAGCGGGAAGCACCTGACCAAGACCCTGGGGGCCCCAGAGCTCAAGAGCCAGCAATGCCTGGGGAGTTGTGCAAGAAGCCCTTTGTAACCTTGGGAAGCGGTAAAGAGAGGTCCTTGGAAAGCTGATGACCACTGTCTCTACCTTGATCACCCACACCCTCCACCATGGGCCTGGCTCTGAGATGACTGTGGGTACAGAGCATGAACCAGATGCTATTGGACGATTTGCTGCTCCTGTCTAACAGGTATTGAGAGATTCTGGCCTGGGCCATTAGCCTGGAGAATGGCCCAAGGGTTGCCCAGAATGCCCATCTCTCTTGGTAGGTCTGAGTAGCAGGACAAAGTTCCCAGTGACCTCAGTATTTTCTTTGAACACCGGCTTTTTCAGATGGCATCTCCCTAACCTGACATTCGTACAGTGCAATAAAGATACCCTCTGCTCTTACCCATGCTGGCTGCTTCAGCCCTGGGCATCTTCACACATAGATTGATGGATGACCTGGCATGATTCTTCTTTCCCACCCTCTGTGAAGAGCTGGAGTTTTCTAAAATGTTTATCTCCTACCCATCCTTTTGAGTATCTGTTGAGGTGGGGGCAGGATATCACCTTTAGTTTTTATTAGATTTGAGCTGAGCCAGGGAGTTCCAAGAAGCCCATTCTACTGATGAGTAAACCTGAAGGAATGGCCATTGGTTGGCTTTCCTGATGTAAAGATATGGAATCTAGGGGAACAATGAGGGTATCTGGGACCTGCTCATGCAAGTTGGGAGCGCTGAGTCTGAGCCCCAGCCATCCCGAGCTCACACCTAGGAGGTGCCTACCCTGGGCAGAAGACATTGGATGGAGACTGCTGATGACAACAATTTGGGGCCCTTGTGATTGCCCGCCCACGCCACTGCCCCGCCCTCCGCCCCCACCATCCCGTTTGGGCCGGAAGGAAGTGGCAGATTCTCTTTAATTTCCTCCTGGCAGTGAGAAGCAAACAAACGCTAGCTACCACAACTCAACTCGTGGGGCCACCCCCGCTTACTGGGAGGGGCGTTCTGACCAAAGGTCCCTGCCCAGTGCAGCTTCTGCTTCCTCCGCTGTAAACATGCTGCTTCTCCTCCCCTTTTCCAAGCTCTGTGGGAAGGGGGGGATTCCCCTCTGGGCCAAGGCCATGCTCTTCCCATCTCCCCAGGGTCAGGCCCCTGGGCCAGCCAGCAGCCCCTGTCCCTGCAGGCCTCAGTCAAGGGTTGAGTCGGTGAGGTCTCGGTCTCAGTTGGTCGCAGAGCTGCTCCTTCCTGCACCCACATTGCTCTTCTGTGTACAGATAAGTGTACTGCACTACCAGTGGCCTCCCAGAGTCCATGGCTCTCTGACCTTGGGCAAGTCACTTCTAGTCCTCTAAGAGTGAGACAGGTGTTCTATGCCTGTTTGAGGCTAGATGGAGGATAAATAGGTTAGTGCTGTGATAGGGCACTGTGTGACTAATGGGGGTCACTCCATGCTGAGCCTGCCCTAACTAACTGCTCAGACCAGTGCTCCCAGAAAAGAGACCCACCCAGCAGAGCAACTGAGGCATCGTCTCATCTCAGACATCAAGCCTTAGGTACAATTTATTTCTGATTTTTCTGAACAAGAAATTGTCTCAGTGAAAATGCCCCCTTCTTTGCCTTTTTTTTCTTTGCCTTTTTTTATACCCGAATTGGAATGGCAGATAGCGAGGTCCCAGTGGACCACTTCCCAAGGCAATCTGAGTCAGAGCTTATGGAAGGACCCGTATGGACCAGGAACCGAGTCTTAAGATTCACTTTCCCAGTGGAGTTGGGATTTGTCCTCCAGTATCTTTGCTCTCATTGTGGTTTCCTTAGGAAACCCCTTCTCTTATGGGGTGAGATTCATTTTTGGGCTATGTAGGAGAGGCAAGGGTAGAGGTCAGCTGCTAAGATAGAGGCTGAAGTGTGGGGACTTTGAGGGAAAAGCATTGGGGAGAAGGGCCATTTACAGAGTAGCAAGTGGGTAAGGGCTAGTTGTGTGTGTGATGACTAAGGATGTCTGACAAAGATCCTGGTTGAATATGTTGGCTCACAAACGGTCTCATTTTAGCACACCTCAGTGATGCCTGCCCTTCTCGGAAGGACCTGCCTAAGACCTGGAATGACTGCAGGACCCAGGCTGGTCTAAAAGCTCCACCAACTATTCTTACCTTGTTCACCTTAAATTAAGGCCACTTAGACACCCAAACCCCTCTCTGGGTTTGTGACCACAACACTTATCTATCCATCCCAGCTATCTTGATTGAGGAGTTCTTAACTCATCATCACATTTTGGGGATTAGTAAGGCTAGAAAGTGTGGCAGTTCTTCCAAAAACCACAGCAAGGCCTGCCCAGGCTGTGGCGCAGTGGATAGAGTGTCGCATTGGGACACAGAGGACCCAGGTTCGAATCCCCAAGGTTGCTAGCTTGAGCTTGGGTTCATCCAACTTGAGTGCGCGGTTGCTGGCTCAAGCATGGGATCATGGCCCCATGGTTGCTGGCTTGAAGTCCAAGGTCACTGGCTTGAGCCCAAGGTTGTTGGCTTGAGCAAGGGGTCACTTGCTCTGCCCTAGACCCCCAGTCAAGGCATATAAGAGAAAGCAATCCATGAACAACTAAGATGCCAAAAACCATAGCAAGAAGACTGGACTTTGTGTACATGAATGGGGAACCTCTTACTCCTGCATTCCTGTACTCTTAGCTCCTTCCAGGTGTCACTCTTGCTCAGAACTCTTCCGCGGCTCTTCACTGCTCTCTGGATCAGATCCAAACTCCTTAGCCTAGTATTTGAGGACAAAGTGCTGACTTCAGCAACTAATTTTCTTCGATTGTAGACTGCAGCTGCTCAAGGGCAGTCCTTGTGTCCCTTATGGCCAAACTTGTCATGGGGGTGGTGAGCAGGCATAGAAGAAGTATCAAACAAGAGCTTGTGGGGAGAGGATCTGTGACAGAGAGGTTTTCTAAACTCTGACTTTCCTCCAAGGTTCCTGTTTCCTCTAATGTGGAACAAGGGGGGCTGGACTAGGCTAAGCTGTATCATACCATGGCTCAGAGGTTACTTGAGAACCTTCAACAATGGGGGCGCAGAGCCAGGCCTAGGACGGCTGATGAAATGGATGGCTTTCCCTAAATCTGAGGCCTGGCTGGCATTCACACAGGAGAGAGAGGGGATGTATAGGGACCCACACAGCTGGCCCAGTCTAGGGTTATATCTGCACTGATCCCTTGAACTTTGGTTTTACAGGGCTCTCAAGGCTGGAGGTGAGTCTGATGGCCTAATGCTATCTGAGAGCTTTGGAGCTGGCCTGAAGAAGAACTATTCTTACCTTTTTCACCTTAAATTAAGGCCACTTAGACACCCAAACCCCTCTCTGGGTTTGTGACCACAACACTTATCTATCCATCCTAGCTATCTTGATTGAGGAGTTCTTAACTCATCACATTTTGGGGATTAGTAAGGCTAGAAAGTGTGCCAGTTCTTCCAAAAACCACAGCAAGGCCTGCCCAGGCTGTGGCGCAGTGGATAGAGTGTCGCACTGGGACACAGAGGACCCAGGTTCGAATCCCCAAGGTTGAAGAATTCTGGCCCAAACTGAGGAAAAGGGTTGGAGAGAATTCGTGTATTGGTGTCTGTATGTGGTAGTGGGGCTCTGTAACAGCCTGCAGAGCTCCCAGCCATTGCTGACTTTCTTAGAAAAGTAACATTTTTGCTAACATTGGTGCTCACACCTGCCCAACCCTCATCACTCCATGATATAGAGTCCTGAGTTTCCTCAAGACTAGAAGGCTTCCTCAAGTCCTGATCCCTTCTAAGTTTTCTTCAGGTGCAGTGGCTGAGAACACAGCTTCATCACCCAGCATTTGATGAATGGGTGAGTTTTTTAAGCCATCTATAATTTCTGTGGTCCCTTCCTAGCAGTGGGAGTGACAGGCCCAGTCTTCCTCTGCTTTTTCCCCTGGCCCAGCTGGCTGAGTCCCTGGTTCAGGTAAAGTCATGTCTAGAGGATAGAGAGGCTAGATAAAAGTCATTTTCTCCATCCAGATGATAACCTGGGAGGTATGTATGTGGGGGCACATTTCAGGGGGACACATCTTGAAATTGTGGGGAATGCAAGGTATTGAACAACCTTCTGGAGCCTTTTACTGTACCAGGGTCATGTTACCTGTGGTTCTAATTGACAGCCCAGCCATCTGCCTGAAGCAGAAGGCTGCAAAGTTAGTGTGGCTTTTGGCCTCTAAATTCTACACTCAGCCCCTCAATGTTGGAGATCCTTTGAAGGCAGGACCACTTATTAGGAGGATGTTACACCCACTTAATGCCATTTGCTCCCTCTCTTTGACCGCTGTCATTCTCTCCGGCCTCTAAACTCCCTCATTCCCAATTGAATCCAGTGATTTTTTTCAGAATTCTGAATATGGAAGTACCCTGCTCTACACACACCCTTCTGTGGCTCCTCACTGCCCTCAGAATAAAGTCCAGATACCTTGCAGTGGTCTATAGCACTCTATTCATTCACCTTTGACTTGTGCTCACTGCAGTTACTTTTGGTCTCCAAGTCTTTAAAAATCTTATTTGTCTGGAACCATCTTCCTTACTTCTTGTCCACCTCTCCAATTTGTACTTAGCCCTTGAAGGATTTGTGGCCAGAGGGATTATGATCTCTGAACTCCTGGCACAGCCCTAATCTCAGCACAATGGTTATAGATTTGGTGGCCTCTCCTCCACCCTTGAAGGGAGAGACTAATTTATCTTTGCGTCCCCACTGGGTTCCTCCGCATAGCTCTTACAGGGATGCTACGCTTCGTGGGGCCTGGAGGTAGGGGAGTGGGTCACCTCTGGGTCTCCCAGCTCCTTGCCTACTCTGCGCCTTGCAGCAGCTATAAGTAAACAAGCTGGGCTGAGCGTCCCCAGGCCCCAGGAAGAGACATCTTGGGTCATCTCAGGGGAAGAGTCCTGCTGATGAGGGGCCACAAGTGAAAACTGTTCTTTAGATAGTGTCACTTAGCCAGTAACAGCCTCTCGGTTTGGGTAACATGATCCCTCCCGCTCTCATGTATACTAGGATGCAGCGGTCACGAGTTCGTTAGTGTTGCGAGTTCACCACGAGTTTTCTAACTCCCAGTAGGGGATAGACCCTGCCCATCGGGCTTTGCCGACGCTTCGAATGTGCCGCATGTTTTCGAGAGACCAGTTGCACGATTGGCTCAAGGGGGCTGACAAAGGGGAGTGGGTTTACAGCGACAGGGAGCTTAAACTCCTGACTCCTAGCGCAGCCCAGGTCTCGAGTTCGCTGCATTCTGGCTGGTCCCTCCCTTCTCGAGACTCTGCCATTAGGCTTGGGTATGAGGGTTTGAGTGGCGTCTACGTAACCCTCCCGGGCCAGGATAATATCCTCAAATTCAGTCAAGCAGAGCAATATTACAGCAGCACGTCCTTGAACCCGTAACCTCAGGGCTCTGGCACCCCTTTCTCGACGTGAGCTCCGCCCAATATGCAAAGGAGTTTTCTCCGATTGGCCGGTAGTGGGCTCAATCCAATTAGAGAAGGCTATCAACCTTATACTGGTGCATGGGACAGACTTAGAAGTTGAGGAGGGAAGAGAGACTAAACTACAACTCCCAAGAGGTAGCTGGGCTAGTCAGCTCTCGTGGTCACGTGATTTCCTCCTTCGGGTCAGGCGGCAAACGGGTGAGAGGGGCGGGGCCGTCGGGTTATCCTGCAGCGTCAGTGGCCTATGGGCGGCCCGGTCAGAGGGGCGCGCAGTAGGGGGCGGGGTCGGGTGCGCGGCACGGCGCGGGAGCGCGCGGGCGACGGCGGCGGCGGCGGCGGTAGCGGTGGCGGCGGCGGCGGTGGCGGTGGCGGTGGCTGTTTTGGGGCGGGGAATGTCGGCTGTGGTGACTGTGGCGGTTTAAGACACCAGCGACTGGTAGTGGCGGCAGCTCCTGGTGTGGTTCGGCCAGCGGCCAGCTCTAGAGTTCGGAACGGAACGCTCGGCGTCGCAGTCCCCGCCCGGAAAGTTTGTCGCGGAGCCGCTACCTTCTGGCCGGCGCGGCCCGGCATGAAGCGGCACTGAGGAGCCGCCGCCGCTGTAGCCGCCGCCGCCTGAAGAGGAGCCGCAGCACCCCGGGCCACGCCGATGACTACTGCAAACTGTGGCGCCCACGACGAGCTCGACTTTAAACTCGTCTTTGGCGAGGACGGGGCGCCGGCGCCAGCGCCCCCGGGCTCGCGGCCTGCAGGTGGGTACCGGGCCGGGTGGGACCGAGGAGCGTCTCGCTCACACGAGCTCGCCCTTTCCCTGGTCCTTTGGTCATCCGTTTTTTGGTAGCACCGTGTGTGCGTGCGTGTGGTGAGTGAGGAGCGGATTTAAATCGCTGAGGAGGCGTGTAGGTCGCAGAGACGTGGAAGTGGCCGCGGGCTTGGTGTCAGCGAACTAGTGGGGAACTCGGCTCCGGGATGCCTGTGGCCAATGTACTCCCGGGGTTTGGAGTCTGAGGGTCGGGGCCACTGCCCAAGTGGCGTCTGGTTGTCTCAGCTTTGCAAGCGGGTGCGGAGAAAATGTCCCTAAGTGTAAACGCACTTGGTTTTTTATTTATTCTTAGTCTTTTCTTACTTGAAAGATGCGCATTCTTGAAGTGTAGTTCTCTGAAATTTCGTGCACAAGTCTGTTAAATCTACTTTGCTGGGAGAGTAATGCTATCGTGTAAGTTCCACTTGTGCAAGTTTATGGTCCACATTTAACTAGAGGTGTAACTTATAACGGAACCTTCTGAAACCTAGGTTTTTTTTCTTGAGCAAAGTGTTTCAGAAGATTAGAAGAAAGTGGGGGGCTTTATTCATAATTCTAGAAAGCTCTGGAAGTCGTTTTATTTTAAGAAAATGCTCACCTCGGAAGATGTTTTAAAGAAGATCGTGAATTGAGAAGCCTGGGCACTAATATACGTGTAGGTCACAACAATCAGGAAATAGAAACAGGATGGCTGGGGACTTACAGCTCTCCTGTGACCTGGTTTGAAATACTGTGGTTCATTAAGTTCACTTTCCCTATTACATATGTAGGCGAACTTCAAAAGGGAAATGGATAAGACTAATCCCTATTTATTCTTTCCGGGTATTAGGTGAATTACTTCATATTCATATTGATGTTGAACAGACTGTTCTGTAGAGTTGCACTGACTCTGAATGTGAGGCATAAGGATTCTTTGGGCTGTATTTGTCAATCACTTCTTTTAGTCTTTATACAGTGTGTTCGTAAAGTCATGGTGCACTTTTGACTGGTCACAGGAAAGCAACAAAAGACGATAGAAATGTGAAATCTGCACCAAATAAAAGGAAAACTCTCCCAATTTCATACCTATTCAGTGCAGTTCGATGTGGGCTCACGCACAGATTTTTTTTTTTTTTACAGAGACAGAGAGTCAGAGGGATAGACAGGGACAGACAGACAGGAACGGAGAGATGAGGAGCATCAATTATTAGTTGTTTTTTTTTTAAATTAATTTTATTTATTTATTCATTTTAGAGGGGGGGAGAGAGAGAGAGAAGGGGGAGAGGAGTAGGAAGCTTCAACTCCCATATGTGCCTTGACCGGGCAAGGCCGGGGTTTTGAACCGGCAACCTCAGCATTCCAGGTCGACGCTTTATCCACTGCGCCACCACAGGTCAGGCAATTATTAGTTTTTCATTGCGCATTGTGACACCTTATTTGTTCATTTATTGCTTTTTCATATGTGCCTTGACCGTGGGCCTTCAGCAGACCCAGTAACCCCTTACTCGAGCTAGAGAACTTGGGTCCAAGCTGGTGAGCTTTTGCTCAAACCAAATGAGCCCGTGCTCAAGCTGGCGACCTCGGGGTCTCGAATCTGGGTCCTCAGCATCCCAGTCCGACGTTCTATCCACTGTGCCACCGTTTGGTCAAGCACGCACAGATTTTTAGGGCTCCTTAGGTAGCTATCCCGTATAGCCTCTACAGACTTGTCACTGACTGATGGCCTACCAAAACGGGGTTTCTCCACTAAGCTGCCTGTTTCCTTCAACTGCTTATCCCACCGAGTAATGTTATTCCTATGTGGTGGTGCTTCGTTATAAACGCGCTGATATTCACGTTGCACTTTGGCGAGCCACAGAACACACTGAACTTTCTTCTTTACCGTCCACATCTCGACTGGCATGGCCATGGGCTGCTCGGCTGTATACAAGGTGTTACATCATCATCTGCGCATGCGCACATGCTGCCACATCATCCTACAGAAACTGGGAGAGTTTTCCTTTTATTTGGTGCAGATTTCACATTTCTATCATCTTTTGTTGCTTTCCTGTGACTGGTCAAAAGTGCACCATCACTTGACGGACACACTGTATATTAGATGTCTTTTTCAACATAATAAATAATTTACAATAGTTTTGTTGGTTACATTTATTTTAATTCCACTGACATTATTTGAGCACCTATTATGTCCAAGGTATTGTTAGGTACCTTGCAGTGTTATGATAGAGGTAAAAAGGACCAAGGCCCCTCAAGGAGTTTGGGAAGTGAGGTTGGGGGGCATCTAACCTGACTAAGCTACTAGGCAGACTGGGTAGTGATGCATGTTACAGTAGAAGTAGAAAGTGTAAAAGTTGCATTTGTGGAGAGGGTGGTATTGAATTATAATTAGATTGTGATTTAGCAAAATAAAAACTAGTTTGAGTGTTTTCATTATAAAGAAGGAATAATTGATGATGTCAGCAAACTTACTGGACACAATTAGAGCCATTATATACCAAATATAAGATGTTAACTGAACATATAAGTAATAAAGGAACATCGTCATGTAAAACAGAATTGTGTGTACATCCAAAATATTGAGTAACATTTAAACCACATGAAAAAAGCTTATTAAGAAATGATTTTTGGCCCTGGCCAGTTGGCTCAGCGGTAGAGCGTCGGCCTAGCGTGCGGAGGACCCGGGTTCGATTCCCGGCCAGGGCACACAGGAGAAGCGCCCATTTGTTTCTCCACCCCTCCGCCGTGCTTTCCTCTCTGTCTCTCTCTTCCCCTCCTGCAGCCAAGGCTCCATTGGAGCAAAGATGGCCCGGGCGCTGGGGATGGCTCTGTGGCCTCTGCCTCAGGCGCTAGAGTGGCTCTGGTCGCAACATGGCGACGCCCAGGATGGGCAGAGCATCGCCCCCTGGTGGGCAGAGCATCGCCCCTGGTGGGCGTGCTGGGTGGATCCCGGTTGGGCGCATGCGGGAGTCTGTCTGACTGTCTCTCCCGGTTTCCAGCTTCAGAAAAATGAAAAAAAAGAAGAATAAAAAAAAAGAAATGATTTTTATTTTTGGCCAAAAGAGCCCAAAAACCTATTTTGGTATTAATGTGGGTCCAGAAGAAGTTAAGGATTGAAATTTGATTTATAACTGAAATTCTCAAAGTTAAACTTAAGCAGTTTTATTTGTGACAGAAAAGTTCACTTTAAAATATTCTAGTAGCTTGGCCCTGGCTGGTTGGCTCAGTGGTAGAGTGTCGGCCTGGCATGCAGGAGTCCCAGGTTTGATTCCCGGCCAGGGCACACAGGAGAAGCTCCCATCTGCTTCTCCATCCCTCCCCCTCTCCTTTCTGTCTCTCTTCCCCTCCCGCAGGCTCCATTGGAGCAAGGATGGCCCAGGCATTGGGGATGGCTCCTTGGCCTCTGCCCCAGGCACTAGAGTGGCTCTGGTCTTGACAGAGCGATGCCCTGGAGGGGCAGAGCATCGCCCCCTGGTGGGCAGAGCATCGCCCCCTGGTGGGCGTGCCGGGTGGATCCCTGTCGGGCGCATGCAGGAGTCTGACTGTCTCTCCCCGTTTCCAGCTTCAGAAAAATACAAAAAAAAAAAAAAATTCTAGTAGCTTAAAAAAATTTTTTTTTTTTAAGTCAGGTGAAATACACAGGACAAACCATTTTAAAGTGAATGAATCAGTGTCATTTTGCATTCATAATATTGTGCAATGACTACCTAAATCTAGTTCCAAAATATTTTACCACCCCAAAAGGAAACCCTGAACCCGTTGCATCTCATTCTCCATGACCCCCTCCTGGCCCCTGGAAACTGAGTTCTTAATCTGAGATCTGTTTCTGTTGATTTACCTATTCTAAATACTTCAGATAAATGGAGTCATATACATGTGACTTTTTGTGTCAGGCCTCTTTCACTTAGCATAGTGTTTTTGTGGTTCAACCAGTTTGTAGAACATATTAATGCTTTCCTCCTTTCTATGGCTGAATGAGATTTTAGTGTATATAGTCCTCAATTTGTTTGTCTATCCATTGATGATGAATAGTGCTGCTGTGAACATCTTGCAGTTAATTTTTAAATTCTCTTGAGAAAGATGAGTTATATATTCAGAGCTAAGATTTCAAAGTTTTGGTTTGCAAAATTAATTTTCATTTTAGTAAGCATGATTATGTATGTATTTTGAAGAAACTAGGTGGATTGAGTGACATGTTTTTGAGGGGTTTTTTGTATTTTTTTTCCTGAAGTTAGAAACGGGGAGGCAGTCAGACAGACTCCCGCATGCACCCGACCGGGATCCACCTGGCATGCCCACCAGGGGGCGATGCTCTGCCCATCTGGGGCATTGCTCTGTTGCAACCAGAGCCATTCTAGTACCTGAGGCAGAGGCCATAGAGCCATCCTCAGCGCCCGGGCCAACTTTGCTCCAATGGAGCCTTGGCTGCTGGAGGGGAAGAGAGAGACAGAGAGGAAGGAGAGGGGAGGGGTGGTGAAGCAGATGGGCGCCTCTCCTGTGTGCCCTGGCCGGGAATTGAACCCGGGACTTCCGCACGCCAGGCTGACGCTCTACCATTGAGCCAACCTGCCAGGGCCACTAGCGTAGTTTCTTTAATACACTTGGCACCAATATTTGCTGAATTAGTAATAAATACTGCTTAAGTTTTGAGTTAATGCTCACTTTTTCTGTGGTAGAGGAAGTTTATGAGACTTATTTCAGTTCTTTGGCTTTTATTGATCAGATCCATAAGACAGCAGATCTTATGTAATTTTGGGCACTGTAGGTTTTTCATCTCTAAAGATTTTAGTTACTTGTATTACATCTAATTTGTTTTTTTAATTCAATGAGAGAAGGGGAGGCAGAGACAGACTCCTGCATGTGCCCTGACAAGGATACATCTGGCAAGCCCACTAGGGGGCGGTGCTCTGCCCATCTAGGCCATTGCTGTGTGTCTCAGCAACAGAGCTCTTAGGCAGAGTCCATGGAGCCATCCTCAGTGCCCTGAGTCATGGCTGCAGGAGGTGGGGGTAAAAGGAGAGGGAGGGAGGGAGGGAGGGGGGGAGGGGGGGAGAGAGAGAGAGAGAGAAGCGAGAGAGAGAAGCGAGAGGGAGAGGGGTGGAGAAGCAGATGGGTACTTTTGTAAGTGTGCCCAGACCAGAATTCAAATCTGGGACATCCACACGCCCAGCTGACGTTCTACTTCTGAGCCAATGGACCAGGGCTAAACTTACTTTTTCTTTTGCAATAGAGAGAGAGAGATAGAGAGAGGGACAGATAGAGACAGACAGACAAAAAGGGAGAGAGATGATAAGCATCAATTCTTCATTATGGCTTCTTAGTCTCCTTAGTTGTTCATTGATTGCTTTCTCATATGTGCCTTGACCGGGGTCAAGCCAGTGATCCCTTGCTCAAGCCAGCGACCTTGGGCTCAAGCGAGTGACCTTGGGCTTAAAGCCAGCAACCATGGAGTCATTCATGTCTATGATCCCATACTCAAGCCAGCTACCCTGCTCTCAAGCTGGTGAGCCTGTGCTCAAGCCAAAGACCTTGGGGTTTCGAACCTGGGTCCTCTGTGTCCCAGTCTGACCCTCTGTCCACTGCACCACTGCCTGGTCAGGCTCTACTGCCACTTTTTCAAAGGGGAGAAATATCTTAGATACAATATATATTTTTGTAAAAAATTTATTTGATGATAAGATCTGTGAATTTTGTCAGATATCATCACTTTAATACCCAGCTTTTTCATATGTAAAGTTGAAGAGTTTTTCCAATATCATTGTCTCTTTCTCTCTCTCTTTGGTCATTGTCTCGTTTTTAATCAGTAGTGTTTTTATTTGTTTAGTGCTTAGAGATCTGATTTCTGTTTCTTTATAATTTACTCTCAGATAATTTTATGTTCACATTTTTCAGGGTTTTTTATTTTATTTATTTTATTTATTTTTTATTTTTCTGAAGCTGGAAATGGGGAGGCAGTCAGACTCCCGCATGCACCCGACCGGGATCCACCTGGCACGCCCACCAGGGGGCGATGCTCTGCCCATCCAGGATGTCGCTCAGCCACTCTAGCGCCTGGGGCAGAGAGGCCAAGGAGCCATCCCCAGCGCCCGGGCCATCTTTTGCTCCAACCAATGGAGCTTTGGTTGCGGGAGGGGAAGAGAGAGACAGAGAGGAAGGAGAGGGGGAGGGGTGGAGAAGCAGATGGGCACCTCTCCTGTGTGCCCTGGCCGGGAATTGAACCTGGGACTTCCTCACGCCAGGCCGACGCTCTACTACTCTGCCAGGCCGAAGTGAGCCAACCGGCCAGGGCCACATTTTCAGTTTTTATTGATAATTTTTGCTCAACATATAACTTGTGTTAAATGAGTTAATGTACAGGGTGGAGCAAAAGTAGGTTTACAATTATGAGTACACGAAACAAGAAATTTATTCTTGTATTACTATTAATTATTGTATTATTTTCCATATGAGCAATGTAAACCTACTTTTGCCACACCCTGTATTTAAGGCTCTTGGCATAGTCCATGTTCCAGTGGTGCTCATTAAATGGTGGTAATTAACAGAGCTTTAAAAATATGCACACTCAGCCTGACCAAGTGGTGGTACAGTGGATAGAGCATCGGACCTGGGATGCAGAGGACCCAGGTCAAAACCCCAAGGTTGCTGGCTTGAGTGCGGGCTCACAGCTTGAGTGTGGGGTCATTGGCTTGAGTGTGGGATCATAGATATGACCCCATGGTTGCTGGCTCTTCTTAGCACCTGAGGAGGAGGCCATGGAGCCCTCCTCAGCCCAGGGCCAACTCACTCCAATCAAGCTTTGGCTGCAAGAGGGGGAGAGAGAGTGAGATTGAGAGAGAGAGAGAGAAGCAAGAGGGGGAGGGGTGGAGAAGCAGATGGGAATTTCTCCTGTGTGCCTTGACCAGGAATCATCGAACCTGGGCTAGCCCCACTCTGGGTTGCCGCTCTACCACTGAGCCAACCAGCCAGGGCCCTATGATTCTTTTCTATTTTATCTCCTTTTTCATATCTTGGTAAAGTTAACTATTGAAGGTCATTCACTTTTAATTATGTTTTTCTGTTTTCTTGAATGAAATTGTTACTGAGTGTGGTGTAAAGATGGTTTATTTGCTATCCATACTAAGTATAATTGGATATTTAAATCAGTATGAAAAAAGGGAAGTTGCTTGTATGGTTTCCTGTAGAAATTTAATGGTGTGTTTGTACTGTGCCAAAGGATTTGGTTACTGCTGAGCCTTACTTTAATACCACAGACCAGCTTTTTCTTTAGACTTGAATACAGTGAGACTGTGTATTAGGTGATTGAGTCACTGATAACATTTCACTATTTAACTTGGAAGAAGTATTTAATACTGTGTTCCTCTGACACTTGTAATCGGGGTAGAGGATTCTACTGTAGGTATTAGCAGAATTTTGTGATAAAGATTAGTGAATAAATGTATTTTAGTGAGTGAAAAACTGAGGAAAAACTTTTTGTTATATTGTTTGTTTGTTTTTTTTTGGCAGAGACAGAGTCAGAGAGAGAGACACAGATAGGGACAAGCAGACAGGAAGGGAGAGAGATGAGAAGCATCAGTTCTTCATTGTGGCTCCTTAGTTGTTCATTGATTGATTTCTCATATGTGCCTTGACTGGGGGCTACAGCAGACTGAGTGACCCCTTGCTCTGAGCCACCAACCTTGGGCTCAAGCTGGTGAGCGTTGCTCAAACCAGATGAGCCAGTGCTCAAGCTGGCGACCTCGGGGTCTCGAACCTGGATTCTCCACATCCTAGTCCGATGCTCTATCCACGGTGCCACTGCCTGGTCAGGCTGTTATATTGTTTTGTTAAAATTTCATCATTGTAAGAGCATTGCTCTACTTGTGTTTTCATAGATTTTCCTATTTGCCAAGACAAGGAATATTTTGACATATATTCTAAACTATTTCCAGAGGTAATACTGTATTAGTTTTATTAGATGATATACTAATTAAAACTTGGGTATTATGTACATGATCAAGAAATTGTGGGGTCTAGTATGGCCTGTATCTTAAGCATTTGAGAGCATTTAAGATATTAATTTAGGATAAGTTGTAAAATCAACTTACTATTATGCATTGTCTTTCTGTGGCAACCAGTAAACTTTGCTTAAAATTTTATGTATTTTTAGTGAAGGCATATCCCAAGCTCTGCTTTTGAGTTTTGCTCTATGTTTATTTTTTTTCTTGAAGTCTAATCATAAAGACATTTCAGTAAGAAATAGTGGATTTTTTTTCTTGAGAGAAAGTAATAAAATACTGATATATAAAATGGAAATCTTTTAAGAGAATATAATGATTGAAGTTGTATGTGTCCATTACTTTTCTTCTTAGTGTTTAGTAGTTATTGATGATTCAATATAGTGATGTTTCATTTTAAATAAGAAGTGTGGTTGAGGAAGCCATAATACAGTGAAGTCAATTGCATTACTCTTAAGCCATAGGAAACCTGAGTAGGTTGAGCCTCATTTGATAGTACGCATGAGTTTGCTCACTGCAGTAACATAAATAAGGGAGGTGTTGTCTAAAGCTGTCCTGGTGGGTCAGGGGAGTAGACACAGCAGACTTGGCAGTAAGCCTGGCTTCTAAAACAAAATCCAAGTCATCAAATTTGCCCAGGCATGCCATATGAGGTTCAAGTAACAGTGGAATTTAAGAGGAGTGAGTTTGTTCAGGGAGGTTTAGGAGAGTCACAAGCAGGAGCAAGCTTTTTAACAGCCATAATTTTAAGTCACACAGCATGTCTGCATATATTCTGCATATCTGGTAATGTTTATATAATTATATTACACGACTCTCACCTGTTTGACTTTGGTAAACTTTAGAAGAGAGCACAACTGGAACTGTAAGATTTGTAGTATGGTCTGTCAATTAATGGTCTTTGAAGTGATAGCTGAAATTTAATCACTGGACCGTTCTAGTTAACATATTAGTATTCCTGTGTGTAAGGGAACTACATGTCTATGAAAGCCTGAAAACCCCAGGTACACTAGAGAAGTAACTTGGAGGCTTCATTTTTTAAAAAAATGTACAGTTTCAATATGCTTATGTTACAGAAGCAGGTAAAAGTTTTTATGTTTTAAAATACTTTTTCAGTGTCTTAAATTAAATTTTTATATTTTGTGTTACGTTTTCATCAGCTTTGCTGTTTAATTAGAAACTAGGTAGGATTATGTGAGTTTTGAAATTATAAACTTTGTACAGTAGTTGATTTGTATCATATAAAAATTTTTTTTGAGAGAGAGGGGGAGTGGGGGCATAAACTGGTTGTTCCACTTAGTTGTGTACCCATTGACTGCTTCTTATATGTGCCCTGACCAGGGCTCCAACTGATGACCTTGGGGTTGAGCAGTTGCTCGCAGTATCTGGCTTGCGACCCTGGGGTTGAACCGGTGACCTCAGAACTCCAGGAGGATGCTCTGTCCACTGTGCCATGGGCCAGAGCTAAAAATATTTCTAAAAGCAGTTTTTTACATCAAGGTAATCATTGATTCAAACACTTTAATGGACAGTTTGTGAGTACAACTTAAACGTAAACATTTTTCAGTATTGCTTTAAAAAAAGTTTGCCTGACCTGTGGTGGCGCAGTGGCTAAAGCATCAACCTAGAACACTGAAGTTGCTGGTTCGAAATCCTGGGATTGCCTGGTCAAGGCACATATGGGAGTTGATGTTTCCTGCCCCTCCCCCCTCTAAAATAAATAAAATCTTTTAAAAAAATGTTAAAAAGGTTGTTAATAGAAATGGCATTCAAGGAAAAAATGACATTCAAAAATGTTGAAGCTGGCCCTGACTGGGTGGCTCAGTAGATAGAGTGTCCTGGCACACTGAGGTTGCAGGTTCTATCTCCGGTCAGGGCTCATATGAGAAAAGACCAATGAGTGCACAGCTAAATGCAACAATAAGTGGAACAATGAATCGATGCTTCTTTCTCTCTTTCTCTCTCTGACCTCCGTCTTTTCTCCTCTCTCCCCTCCCTTTTCCTTTCTTACAAATCAGTGGAAAAAATTTTTTTAAATTGCTGAATCTAGATGATGGGTATATGGGAACTCATTTTTTTTTTTTTTTTTTTTTTTTTTTAGAGAGAGAGAGACACACACACACACACACACACACACAGGAAGGGAGAGAAAAGAGATGCATCAACTTGTAGTTGTGGCACCTTAGCTGTTCACTGATTCCTTCTCATACGTGTCTTGATGGGGTGGGGGGCTCCAGCCCAGCCAGTGGCCCCTTGCTCAAGCCAGTGACCTTGGCCTTGAAGTTTCAAAACTGAGTCCTCAGCATCGCAGGCCAATGTTTTATCCACTGTGCCACTGCCTGGTCATGCTTGTGTATGTTTTAAAAATTCCATAATAAGGAATACTACTCAGCCATAAGAAATGATGACATCGGATCATTTACAACAACATGGATGGACCTTGATAACATTATACTGAGCGAAATAAGTAAATCAGAAAAAAACTAAGAACTATATGATTCCATACATAGTGGGACATAAAAATGAGACTCAGAGACATGGACAAGAGTATAGGGGTTACAGGGTGGGGGGGAGGAGAGGGAGGGGCACAAAGAAAACCAGTTAGGCCCTGGCCTGTTGGCTCAGCGGTAGAGCATCGGCCTGGCGTGCGGGGGACCCAGGTTCGATTCTTGGCCAGGGCACATAGGAGAAGCACCCATTTGCTTCTCCACACCCCCTCCCTCCTTCCTCTCTGTCTCTCTCTTCCCCTCCCACAGCCAAGGCTCCATTGGAGCAAAGATGGCCCGGGCGCTGGGGATGGCTCCTTGGCCTCTGCCCCAGGCGCTAGAGTGGCTCTGGTCACGGCAGAGCGTCGCCCCTGGTGGGCGTGCTGGGTGGATCCTGGTTGGGCGCATGCGGGAGTCTGTCTCACTGTCTCTCCCCGTTTCCAGCTTCAGAAAAAAAAAAAAAAATAATAATAATAATAATAAAAAAAAAAAAAGAAAGAAAACCAGTTAGAAGGTGACGGAAGACAATTGGACTTTGGGTGATGGGAATGCAGCATAATCAAATGTCAAAATAACCTGGAGATGTTTTCTCTGAACATAGGTATCCTGATTTATCAATGTCACCCCATTAAAGTTAATTTAAAAACATTTCCATAGTAAAATGTTAAAAAATTGTAGAAAAACTCTTCAAGTTCTGTAAGATACAGATTAGTATAGGAAAGATGTTCACTTAAAAAAAATAGCATTATCTGACCTGTGGTGGTGCAGTGGATAAAGCGTCGACCTGGAAATGCTGAGGTCGCCGGTTTGAAACCCTGGGCTTGCCTGGTCAAGGCACATATGGGAGTTGATGCTTCCAGCTCCTCCCGCCTTCTCTCTCTCTGTCTCTCTCTCCTCTCTCTCTCTCTCTCTGTCTCTCTCTCCCCCTCTCTCTCTCCTCTCTAAAAATGAATAAAAAAAATAAAAATAAAAAATAGCAAATATAGCATTGTGAAGTTAATTGGATTTGCTGTTGTAATTTTTTTTTTTAAAGATTTCATTTATTCATTATAGAGAGGAGAGAGAGAGAGAGAGAGAGAAGGGGGGAGGAGCAGGAAACATCAACTCCCATATGTGCCTTGACCAGGCAAGCCCAGGGTTTCGAACCGGCAACCTCAGCATTTCCAGGTTGACGCTTTATCCACTGCGCCACCACAGGTCAGGCTGCTGTTGTAATTTTTAAAAACTGGTTTGCCTGACCAGGTGGTGGTGCAGTGGATAGAGCGTCAGACTGGGATGCGTAGGACCCAGGTTCAAGACCCTGAGGTTGCCAGCTTGAGCGCGGGCTCATCTGGTTTGAGCAAAGCTCACCAACTTGGACCTAACTAAGGTCACTGGCTCCAGCAAGGGGTTACTCTGTCTGCTATAGCCCCACGGTGAAGCAACATATGAGAAAGCAATCAATGAACAACTAAAGTGCCACAATGAAAAACTGATGATTGATGCTTCTCATCTTTCTCCGTTCCTGTCTGTCTGTCCCCACCTATCCCTCTCTCTGACTCTCTCTGTCTCTAAAAAAATAATAAAAAATAAAATAGCCTGACTGAGCGGTGGTGCAGTGGATGGAGCATTGGACTGGGATGCGGAGGGCCTGGGTTCGAGACCCTGAGGTCGCCAGCTTGAGCGTGGGCTCATCTGGTTTGAGCAGAGCTCGCCGGCTTGGACCCAAGGTCGCTGGCTCGAGCAAGGGGTTGCTTGGTTTGCTGAAGGCCCCGGTCAGGGCATGTGTGAGAAAGCAATCAATGATCACTAAGGTGTCGCAAGAAAAACTAATGATTGATGCTTCTCATCTCTCTCCATTCCTGTCTGTCCCTGTCTATTTCTCTCTATGACTCTGTCTCTGTAAAAATAAATAAATAAATAAATAAATAAAAATAAAAAAGTAAAATAAAATCACTGCACCTGCTGAGTAAAAAAACAACAACACTAGTTTAACAAATAAATAAAAATTAGGCTTGACCAGGCGATGGTGCAGTGGATAGAGCATCAGACTGGGATGCAGAGGACCCAGGTTCAAGACCCTGAGGTCACCAGCTTGAGTGCAGGCTCATCTGGTTTGAATAAAAGCCCACTAGCTTGAACCCAAGGTCGCTGGCTCCAGCAAGGGGTCACTCGGTCTGCTGAAGACCCGCGGACAAAGCACATATGAGAAAGCAATCAATGAACAACTAAGGTGTTGCAACGCACAATGAAAAACTAATGATTGATGCTTCTCATCTCTCTCTCTGTTCCTGTCTGTCTGTCCCTGTCTGTCCCTCTCTCTGGCTCTCTCTCTGGCTCTGTAAAAAAAAATAAATAAATTTACCAAAAAAAAAAAAAAAAGTTGCATGTCTGATTTACAAAACCCATTTCTTTCTTTCTCTCTCTCTTTCTTTTTTTAAAATTATTTTTATTCAATTTAGAGGGGGGAGAGAGAGAGAGGGAAGGGGAGGAGGAGCAGGAAGCTTCAACTCCCACATGTGCCTTGACCGGGCAAGCCCAGGGTCTTGAACTGGCAACCTCAGCATTCCAGGTTGACGCTTTATCCACTGCGCCACCACAGGTCAGGCCTCTCTTTTTTTTTTTTTTTTTTAGCGAGCGAGAGAGAAACAGGAAGGGAGAGAGATGAGAAGCATCAGTTTGTAGTTGCTGCACTTTAGTTGTTGATTTCTTCTCGTATGTTCCTTGATTGAGTAGAAGTTTCAAGCTAAGCCAGTGATGCCTTGCTCAAACCAGTGACCTTGGGCTTTAAGCCCATGACCTTTGTGTTCAAGTTGGTGACCATGGGGTCATGTCTATGATCCCACACTCAAGCCAGCAACCCTTTGCTCAAGCTGGTGAGCCTATGCTCAAGCGACCTTGGGGTTTCAAACCTGGGTCCTCAGCATCTCTGGTTGACACTCTATTCACTGAGTCATCACCTGGTTAGGTCCCATTTCTTTTTTTGATTGGGTAATGTTAACAGTGGGTGAAATGAGTTAGTTGTATATATAAGTAGGAAGTAAACTGATTTTTGATGTATTTTGAGTAGGTATTTAAAATTTATTTTTATTTATATATATATATATATATATATATATATATATATATATATATTTACAGAGACAGAGAGTCGGAGAGAAGGATAGATAGGAGGAACAGACAGATAGGAAGGGAAAAAGATGAGAATCATCAGTTTTTTGTTGCGGCACTTTAGTTGTTCATTGATTGATTTCTCATATGTGCCTTGACCGCGGGCCTTCAGCAGACCGAGTGACCCCTTGCTCGAGCCAGCAACCTTGGGTCCAAGCTGGTGAGCTTTGCTCAAACCAGATGAGGTCGCGCTCAAACTGGTTACCTCGAGGTCTCGAACCTGAGTCCTCCGCATCCCAGTCTGACGCTCTATCCACTGCACCACCGCCTGGTCAGGCTCTGCTTGAAAATCTCAACAGTATTTTTCACAGCCTAGAATTTTGATCATTTTTCTTTTTCTTTTTTATTTGTGTTCTGTTAGGTAAGTATTTATTTATTTATTTGGGTGAAAAGAGGGGTAGATAGTGAGGCATATTCTTACATGCTTCCTGACTGGGATTCATCTGGCTGCTCTATCTATGGCCAGTGCTTGGTTACTGAGCTATTTTTAGCACCTGAGGCTGTCATGCTCCAAAAGAGCTATCCTCATTGCCCTCAGTGCCCGAGGCCACGCTGGAACCAATTGAGCCACTGACTGTGGGAGGGGAAGGGGGAGAGATAGTGGGGAGAAGCAGATGGTTGCTTCTCCTGTGTATGCTGACCGGGAATCCAACCTGGATTGTTCATACACCACGCTGACGCTTTATCTACTGAGCCACTGGCCAGAGCCTGGTAGGTAAATATTTAATTCACTGTTATTGAGTACCTACTATTTGCAGGGTATTTTTATATACATTATTGCTAAGTCTCATGATAACCTAAAAAGGTGTTTTCATTTATATCTGCAGATACATAAATGCAGATAGAATTGACCATCTGGAAAGTTGAAGAGTTGGTATTTGAACCCTGGTTTTGTTTTTGTTTTTCCTGAAGTTGGAAACCGGGAGGCAGTCAGACAGACTCCCGCATGTGCCCGACCTGGATCCACCCAGCATGCCCACCAGGGGGTGATGCTTTGCTTATCTGGGGCCTTGCTCTGCCGCAACCAGAGCCATTCCAGCACCTGAGGCAGAGGCCAGGCAAACTTTGCTCCAATGGAGCCTCGCCTGCGGGAGGGGAAGAGAAACACAGGAAGGAGAGGGGGAGGGGTTGAGAAGCAGATGGGCGCTTCTCCTGGGTGTCCTGGCCGGGAATCGAACCCGGGACTCCTGCACGCCAGGCCGACGTTCTACCACTGGGCCAACCGGCCAGGGCCTTGAAGCCTGGTTATTTGACTTGGACTCTTTCAGTTATGCCTCTTGCCTTATTTACCACTACTAGAAAGACCTTAGTACAGAAATATTCAAGTTTTCCTTTGGTGAAACTACTCATGGCAAACACATGTAATAAAAAATATTAATATCTCAGCAAGGATTTACAAGTTAAATGTGTATTATTACTGTGACTAGATTTTCTGCCTTTTTTTTTTTTTTTTTTTTTGTATTTTTCTGAAGCTGGAAATGGGGAGGTAGTCAGACAGACTCCCGCATGCGCCCCACCGGGATCCACCCGGCATGCCCATCAGGGGGCGATGCTCTGCCCATGGGGGGGGTCGCTCTGTCGCGACCAGAGCCACTCTAGCGCCTGGGGCAGAGCCCAAGGAGCCATCCCCAGCGCCCGGGCCATCTTTGCTCCAATGGAGCCTCGGCTGCGGGAGGGGAAGAGAGAGACAGAGAGGAAGGAGAGGGGGAGTGGTGGAGAAGCAGATGGGCGCCTCTCCTGTGTGCCCTGGCCGGGAATCGAACCCGGGACTTCCGCACGCCAGGCCGACGCTCTACCACCGAGCCAACCGGCCAGGGCCTAGATTTTCTGCTTTTGATACAAAATGGCTGTTTGAGGGATGCCGTTTAACTCGCCTGCTCAAGAAATTTTAAAATGGTAGCAATGATAGGTCAGGTCAGTAGAATATACTGCACAGTTAACTGTCCTAGGCTCAAATTTGCCTCTTTTGAGCCTCTTCTCTTTCCTTCTTTGTAGATCTGGAGGTCAAGTGGCCCTGTAGTTTGAGGTTTTAAGTACTGAGGATTTGGCCTTTCTCTTTGGCAACTCCCTTCCATGTTGTACTGAGTACAGTTTGATTTGTGACCTTCACAGGCAATATATACTGCA
The DNA here is from genome assembly GCF_036850765.1 of Saccopteryx bilineata. Classification (NCBI taxonomy): domain Eukaryota; kingdom Metazoa; phylum Chordata; class Mammalia; order Chiroptera; family Emballonuridae; genus Saccopteryx; species Saccopteryx bilineata. Next base: position 18,511,394 of record NC_089498.1, read on the forward strand.
CTTGAGATTTAAAACTTAAAGCATTGTTAGATCTGTCATTTAAATTGCCCCAAACCTAAATAAGAGGCAAGTTCAGAATTTTTAAAATGCCAAAAAAAAAAAAGGAAATTTCTAGTTATAACTTTAAAAAAAAATCATTTTTGTGGCCCTGGCCGGTTTGCTCAGTGGTAGAACGATACCTGGTCAGGGCTCACTAAAGAAGCACCCACCTGCTTCTCCACTCCTCTCTTGCGTGTGTCTCTCTCTCTCTCTCTCTCTCTCTCTCTCTCTCTCTCTTCCTCCCTCACAGCCATGGCTCACATGGTTCTAGCAAAAGTTGCGCTGGGCGCTAAGGATTGCTCCATGGCCTCATCTCAGGCACTAAAATAGATTGGTTGCCAGCAACGTCCCAGACAGGCAGAGCATCGCCTGATAGGGGGCTTGCTGGGTGGATCCCGGTTGGGGCACATGTGGGATTCTGTCTCTGCCTACTGCTTCTCACTTAAAAAAAAAAAAAAAAAAAATGCGCCCTGGCCGGTTGGCTCAGCGGTAGAGCGTCGGCCTGGCGTGCGGGGGGACCCGGGTTCGATTCCCGGCCAGGGCACATAGGAGAGGCGCCCATTTGCTTCTCCACCCCTCCCCTTCCTCTCTGTCTCTCTCTTCCCCTCCCGCAGCCAAGGCTCCATTGGAGCAAAGATGGCCTGGGCGCTGGGGATGGCTCCTTGGCCTCTGCCCCAGGCGCTAGAGTGGCTCTGGTCACGGCAGAGCGACGCCCCGGAGGGGCAGAGCATAGCCCCCTGGTGGGCAGAGCATCGCCCCTGGTGGGCGTGCCCGGTGGATCCCGGTCGGGCGCATGCGGGAGTCTGTCTGACTGTCTCTCCCCGTTTCCAGCTTCAGAAAAATGCCAAAAAAAAAATTTAAAAAAATGCTTTCACACATTCCAAAAGATATGACTACAGCCTGACTAGGTGGTGGTGCAGTGGATAGAGTGTCCGACTGGGATGCAGAGGACCCAGGTTTGAGACCCCAAGGTCACCAGCTTGAGCGCGGGCTCATCTGGTTTGAGCAAAAGCTTACCAGCTTGGACCCAAGGTCGCTGGCTCGAGTAAGGGGTTACTTGGTCTGCTGAAGGCCCGCGGTCAAGGCACATATGAGAAAACAATCATTAAACAACTAAGGTGTTGCAACGCTCAACGAAAAACTAATGATTGAGGCCTGACCTGTGGTTGCGCAGTGGATAAAACGTCGACTTGGAAATGCTGAGGTCGCAGGTTCGAAACCCTGGGCTTCCCTGGCCAAGGCACATATGGGAGTTGATGCTTCCAGCTCCTCCCCTCTTCTCTCTCTCTGTCACTCTCTCCTCTCTAAAATGAATAAATAAAATAAAATAAAAAACAAAAAAAACCCTTTATTTAAAAAAAAAACAAAAAAAAACCCCAAAAACTAATGATTGATGCTTCTTATTTATCTGTTTCTGTCTATCACTCTAACTCTCTGTCTCTGTAAAAAAATAAAATAAAATAAAACTTGTTTAAAGAAACAATATGACTACAACTTATTTCTTTGGTTAAATTAAACCCAAGGAACCCAAGGAAAACTACTCTACCTTCTATAGCCACTAACACTGATAGGCTTTTTTTTCCTTGATATTTTGATCAGTTTGCCATCTGCCACTTATTTTTATCTCCCAAGAGCAGTACTGCCTGTTGGGCTTCTCTTTGTCTAATACCTGTTTCTTTAGACACACACCCAGTTGTTTTTGAGCTTTTCCAGAACTCTTCTTTTCAGAGCAAAGTCAAGAAGACCCTTTTGTTTTGTTAGCTAGTAAATGTTGACTTATCACTATTTTGAAACTTTTGTTGACTTTTATCATCTCTGATCACTATTTGAAAGGAAGAGTAATACTTTAAATTTTTAGTTTAAACATTTGCAAATAGTTATATTTGGTTGAGGAAGGAAAAGAGATGTAAACACTGGCATTACAAGTCAGGAAGGACTTTTCCAGAAGCCTTCATTTCATTGACCAAAATTGGGTTACTTTCCCTTTCCTAAATTAGTCACTGGTAAAGACTGATGGAATTATTCTTAGCCAGCCAGGCCCATCCCTTGGCCTGAGGATGTGGTTGGCTTCCCCTGAACCACATGGCTGCATGGGAGAGAAGTGGCTATATGGAAGAAAATCGGTTGAGAGGAAGGAGAAAATAGATGCCTAGGGTGGGGGTTGGGGATGGAATCAACCAAAAGAATCTTCTGCACTTGCTATTCATAGTATGCTAGCAATTGAGGAACTTTAAAATACAAACATGACTTTTACTATGCCTTTGCTTTTTCTGGCATTGGCTTTTACTATGTAATTACTTTTTCTGGCATTGGCTTTTTCCCTTGTGTTGTCAAGGTTCTTGGAGGTGGACAGTGAGAGCTTATATAAGTGTAAAGAATGAAGTATGGTTGGTAGCTTTCTGTTTCTTATATGGTTCAAGTGGAATCAGATGGTCAAGCAGATACACAAAAGCATAAAGTCGGAGTCATCTAGTTAAGTCAATTCTGATTTTTTCAAAATAGAAATAAAGTATTAAGACCATTTTTTAAAAGTGTGTTATTTTAAGGCTAGTTTGAAAGGAACTAGTAGTGTTTGTTAAAAGACAAAATAGACTGTAGAGAGGGAGCTGGAGGAGAGTATGGTAATAGACAAAGACTTGACTTGGGGGGGTAAACACACAGTATGGTGTACAGAAATGTGTTGTAAAATTGGGCACCTAAAACCGTATAATTATGTTAACCAGTGTCACCCCAGTAAATTCAGTTAAGAAAAGAAAATAAAATAGCCTGCCAGGTTGTGGCACAGTAGATAGAGCATTGGCCTGGAATGCTGAGGACCCACTTTTAAAACCCTAAGGTCGTCAACTTGAATGCAGGCTCATCTCGCTTGAGCACGGGCTCACCAGCTTGAGGGTGAGATCATAGACATGACCCCATGTCACTGGCTTGAGCCAAAGGTCTCTGGCTCGAAGCCCAAGGTTGCTGGCTTGAGCAAGGGTTCACTGGCTCAGCTGGAACCTGCTGATCAAGGCACATATGGGAAGCAATCAATGAACAACTAAAGGGCTGCAACTACAAGCTGATGCTTCTCATCTCTCTCCCTTTCTATCTGTGTCTCTCTAAATAAATAAAGCACTGTATTTTGACACTCCTCCCAAAAAAGATAAAATAGAAGGATATGCATTGGGATAAGAAAATAGAAACCTGACAAGAATATTATGGCCCTGGCTGGTTGGCTCAGGGATAGAGCAACAACCTGGCATGTGAATGCCCCAGATTCGATTGCCAGTCAGGGCACACAGGAGAAGCTCCTATCTGCTTCTCACCCCTCCCCCTCTTGCTTCTCTCTCTCTCTCTCTCTCTTCCCCTACTGCAACCATGGCTCAATTGGAATGAGTTGGCCCTGGGCACTGAGGATGGCTCCATGGCCTCCACCTCAGGTGCTAAGAAGAGCTCAGTTGCTGAGCAATGGAGCAGTGCCCCAGATGGGCAGAGCATAAACCCCTAGTGGGCTTGCTGGGTAGATCCCCGTCCAGGAACGTGCAGGAGTCTGTCTCTGCTTCACCTCCTCTCACTGAATAAAACAATATATATATATATTATAAGATCTTAAGAGGCCAGCTGCGATCGGGCTGGAAAGTTGGTGGTCAGAAACAGGGTGTGCTGGCTCCAGGCCTGTCCCCTTTGCATTCGGAGGGCCCCAGGAACTGCCCGTGGGCCACCCCGTGGCCCCGCGCTCCTGCCAGCACCCTCTGGGGCCAGTCTGCTCACTGCATGGAGTGCGGCTTGGTGGCCTGGTTTTGTGCATTCGTGCTGCGGTTTTAGCAGCCCCGCGATGGGTTCCGGACTCTGGCTGGCTTCCTCCTGCGTGCTCTGGAATCAGCCCCGCCCGGCAAGCAGCTGCCTGTCTGTTCTGCTTCACACCTTCACTGTTGGCTGGAGACATTTGTAGCTCTTTTCCACTTTTAAGAAACCTGACTGTTTGTAATAAATTCTTAGACTGGAAATTAAAAAAAAAAAAAAGATCTTAAGAGGGAAGGGACCTCAAGTCCGTTAGCAGAGTGAATATACTAAAACAGTGGTCAGCAAACCTTGGCTCTTTGGCCCCTTGAGTGCGGGCGCAAAGACCAGCTTAAGAGTACCCTAATTTGGCCTGACCTGTGATGGCACAGTGGGATAAAGCGTCGACCTGGAACACTGAGATCGCCGGTTCGAAACCTTGGGCTTGCCTGGTCATGGCACATACAGGAGTTGATGCTTCCTGCTCCTCCCCCTTCTCTCTCTCTCTGTCTCTCTCACTCCTCTCTCTCTAAAAAATCAATAAATAAAATATTTAAAAGAAGAGTACCCTAATTAAGTTAATAATAGTGTACCTACCTATATAGTTTAAGTTTAAAAAATTTGGCTCCCAAAAGAAATTTCAATCGTTGTACCGTTGATATTTGGCTCTGTTGACTAATGAGTTTGCCGACCACTGAACCAAAACATTCAGTCTTTTAATAAAATTTATTGTGTCACTTTACTGGAGTGTGTAAAGCCAGTAGCCACGGCCACCACCACAGCCTCCTGGCCCATGCAGGTTCAGGTTTGATTCGGACAGACGATAATGAAACAACGGAGTCAAGAACTGGTGGGCCATTAGCTTTAATCCTAGCTTGCACTCGGTGGGCAAAAATACACACGTGGGAAAAAACTTCACTTTCCATTCAGGGCTCCAAAAGCCACTGACTTATCCGAGTTTCCTAGAATTAAAGTTTTCTACTTCACCAGCCTTATTCACCTCTGTTCCCCATCTCCTTTTCTCTGCACAAACTGACTTCTCCTTCAGCACTCTGCCATCTTGGCTGCTTCTCCTCTCTTCCATGTGGCCTTTCTCTGTTCTCCAGCATGGACTCCTCTGCCCCATTTTATAGTGTAGAAATCAAAACCTTTAATCCAATATACAAGCAAAGAAGTCTTGATACAGCCACTTATCTGAGGAATAAATGGGATTCCTCATAAGAGTGCACCACCCCACATCATGCAACAGTCAAGGGTGGGGAAAAGCTTAGTTTTGAAAAGATCTTAGTATTAAAAGGGTGGGAAAGGCTTAGTCTTAAAACTAAGCCTTAGGCTATAACAGGGGTTGGGAACCTATAGCTCGTGAGCCAGATGTGGCTCTTTTTTTTTTTTTTTTTGTATTTTTCCGAAGCTGGAAACCGGGAGAGACAGTCAGACAGACTCCCGCATGCGCCCGACCGGGATCCACCCAGCACACCCGGGCCATCTTTGCTCCAATGGAGCCTCACTGTGGGAGGGGAAGAGAGAGGAAGAGAGGAAGGAGAGGGGGAGGGGTGGAGAAGCAGATGGGCGCTTCTCCTGTGTGCCCTGGCCTGGAATCGAACCCGGGACCCCTTGCACACCAGGCCGACGCTCTACCACTGAGCCAACCGACCAGGGCCCAGATGTGGCTCTTGATGACTACATCTGGCTTGCAGACAGATCTTTAATAAAAAATAATAATAACGACCGGCCAGGGCCCAGATGTGGCTCTTGATGGCTACATCTGGCTCGCAGACAGATCTTTAATAAAAAAAAATAATAACGGCCCTGGCCGGTTGGCTCAGTGGTAGAGCGTCGGCCTGGTGTGCAGAAGTCCCGGGTTCGATTCCCGGCCAGGGCACACAGGAGAAGCACCATCTGCTTCTCCACCCCTCCCCCTCTCCTTCCTCTCTATCTCTCTCTTCCCCTCCCGCAGCCAAGGCTCCATTGTAGCAAAGATGGCCCGGGTGCTGGGGGTGGCTCCTTGGCCTCTGCCCCAGGCACTAGAGTGGCTCTGGTCCTGGCAGAGCGACGCCCTGGAGGGGCAGAACATCGCCCCCTGGTGGGCGTGCCGGGTGGATCCCGGATGGGCGCATGCGGGAGGCTGTCTGACTGTCTCTCCCCGTTTCTAGCTTCAGAAAAATAGAAAAAAAAAATAATAGTAATAATGTTAAAATATAAAACATTCTCATGTATTACAATCCATTCATTTCCTACCGCTCATGTTCATGGTTGCGGATGGCTGGAGCCAATCACAGCTGTCCTCTGGGACAACAACAAATTTTTATTGTTTAATGCGTAACATACACAGGTTGTTGTATGGCTCTTACTGAATTACATTTTATTTTTCTGAAGTTGGAAATGGGGAGGCAGTCAGACAGACTCCCGCATGCGCCCGACCGGGATCTACCCATCATGCCCACCAGGGGGCAATGCTCTGCCCATCTGGGGCATTGCTCTGTTGCAACCAGAGCCATTCTAGCGCCTGAGGCAGAGGCCATGGAGCCGTCCTCAGCGCCTGGGCCAACTGCTCCAATGGAGCCTTGGCTGTGGGAGGGGAAGAGAGAGGCAGAGAGGAAGGAGAGAGGGAGGGGTGGAGAAGCAGATGGGCGCTTCTCCTGTGTGCTCTGGCCGGGAATCGAACCCAGGACTCCTGCACACCAGGCCGACACTCTACTACTGAGCCAACCAGCCAGGGCCCTGAATTACATTTTAAAATATGTGGCGTTCATGGCTCTCTCAGCCAAAAAGGTTCCCGACCCCTGGGCTATAAGGACCCTGCCTGCTTATAGCCTGTTCCCCACACCCAATGCAAACTATAAGCAAGCAAACATATATATCATATTTACAAACTTATTTGACCAACAGAGTGGACATGTACACATAATACAGATATAGACAAGGCCCTCTTGAGAGCATAAGTGACAGCTTAATTTTGAGAGATCAGAAAAGAAGTTATCATTGAGCTGAATTCTTACGTAGATAAGGTAGAAAGTACACTGCAGGCCCATTGATTACCACACCCCAAAACACAAATTAGACCATAGTCCAGGGGTAGTCAACCTTTTTATACCTACCACCCACTTTTGTATCTCTGTTAGTAGTAAAATTTTCTAACTGCCCACTGGTTCCACAGTAATGGTGATTTATAAAGTGGGGAAGTAACTTTACGTTATAAAATTTATAAAGCAGGGTTACAGCAAGATAAAGCATATAATAATAATTACTTACCAAGTACTTTATGTCGGGTTTTCGCTAAGTTTGGCAAAATAAATCTTTATGAAACAACTTACTATAGTTAAATCTATCTTTTTATTTATACTTTGGTTGCTCCGCTACCACCCACCATGAAAGCTGAAACGTCAGAATGGGCGGTAGGGACCAGGTTGACTACCACTGCCATAGTCCTTTAATTTGGAAAGGTTAAGGATCAGGCTATAGTATCCAGATATGGCTGGAGATGGAGAGCCTATTATGCTATATAGTGAGGAGTTTGGATTTTATTAATAGATTGAAAACAGCAGGGAGCCAATGAAGGATTCCAAGCTGGACTGGAATGTCTGATTTGTCTTAAATCACTCTGCTACTATGTATAATGAGTTGAGTAAGGCAGGAATGGACATCAGGACACATGTTTGAGAAATGATAGTGCCTGAGAAATGATAAGGCCAAAGTGGTAGAGATGGCAAGGTGGGAATAAAGCTGAGACAGACTTAGGGGAAATAAACCAGTAGGACCTGGTATCAATTGAGTAAGGAGAGAAAGGAGGCTAGTATTATTTCAGTTTTTCTAGTTTGGTCAGTTGTAGTAGGTGGAGAAGTAAGTTTGGAGAATGGGGAGAAAGGTAAGATGATTCAATTTACTAAAGTGCGCCAGGCACTGTGAAACGTCTGAGAGTATTATAAACTGGCTTACCAGAATGATAAAAGTGTAGAAAAGAGCTAGACAAAGTAAAAGGGGAGTAGTATAAATTGTGACACAGTGCCTAGGAAATGTATTTGATAAATTATACAAATAAGAGTATTGTATTCTTTTCCCTGGTACTAGAGAGGCAGCACCTTTATAAATGGAAATTTATGTCACCTTTACGAAGAGAAATTTATGCCCTTCTTTTAGGCAGGAAGGGATAGGGCAGGGAATTCTTCCTTTATCTACTGTTTTTCGGTTGCCTTCAGCTCAATTAATCCTTATGCTGAAGTGGCATATTTTGATGTGTTCTGATCTCCTTCAATAATAAGCTGTACCTATTTAAAGTGTACAGTTTTATAAGTTTTGACACATGTATTGCTGTGAAATTTTCATTGTATTCAAAATAGTGAACATATTCATCACCCCAAAAAGTTTCCTTGTAATCATTCCCTCCCGCTCACCTTTCCCCTTTGCCCAGACAACCGCTGAAGTCACTATAGAAAATAAATGGAGTCATGAAGTATGTAACTCTTTTGTCTGGCTTCATTCATTCTGCATTATTTTTGAGATTTATCTATGTTACTGAGCATGTCAGTAGGTTATTCTTTTTATTGGAGTGTAGTTTCCATTGTGTGCATATACAACAGTAATTATGTTTATCTAGTCAATTCTTGCTGGACTTCTTGATTGTTTCCAGGTTTGAACTATTGCAGATAAAGCTGCTATGAGCATTCGTGCCTAAGTTTGTGTGTGGACACATTTCCTTTACCCTTGAATCATATGGTAGGTGTAAGTTTAACTTTCTGAGAAACCGCCAAACTTTTCTAAAGTGGATGTATCATTTCACATTGCTACTTACAGTGGAAATGAACATTTCCACATCCTTACCATTTGATATGGTCAGTCCTTTTAATTTTTGGCATTCTAATAGGTGTGTAGTAGTATCTCCTTATGGTTTTATTTTACATTTTCTTAATTAACGACTAATGCTGTTGAGCATCTTTTTTATGTGCTTTTTTGCTATCTGTATCTTTTTTGGTGACGTGCCTGTTTAAGTCTTGGATATTTACAACTTCTTATTTTGAAATAATTCAGTGAAAGTTACAAAAATATATGTAAAGGGAGGTTTGGGTATTCTTCATTCAGTTTTCCCCAATATAATCTTGTATAACTATAGTATAATAACAAAATCAGGAAAATGTCATTAGTATAATCCACCAAACTTACTTAGATGTTATCAATTTTACATGCACTTATGTGTGTTTGTAGTTCTGTGTAATTTTCTTTCTTTTTTTTAAGTGAGAGGAGGGGAGATAGAGAGACAGACTTCAGCACACAACTCGATTGGGATCCACATGACATCCCCTATCTGGGGCTTATGCTTGAATCAACTGAGCTATCCTCAGTGCCTGGGGCCAACGTTCAAACCAAGCGAGCCCCTGTCTGCGAGAGGGGAATAGAGAGAGAAGGGGGAGAGGGAGGGGAAGAGAACAGATGGTAGCTTCTCATGTGTGCCCTGACTGGTGATCCAACCCTGAGGTGTTTGCATGGCGGGCTGACACTCTATCCAGTGAGTGAACTGGCTAGGGCTGTTCTGTGCAATTTTATCACATGTTGATTCGTGTAACCATCACCACAGTCAAGATACAAAACTATTCCATCACAGCAAAGTTCCATCTCACTAACCTATTTAATGGTCACACCCACTTCCTTCCCTCCTTGCCTCCCCAGTCTCTAATTCCTGGCAACCACTAATCTGTTCTCCATCTCCATAATTTTATTTTAAGAAAATGTTATATAAATTGAGTCATATAGTATTTAACCTTTTAAAGTTGGCTTTGGTGTTATTCAGTGTAATTCCATACTGATCATTACAAGTTGTTGCATATATTTTGTTCCTTTTAATTACTGAGTAGTATTCCATGATGTGGATGTATTATAATTTTTTTTTATAAATAAATTTTTATTTTAATGGGGTGACATCAATAAATCAGGGTACATATATTCAAAGAAAACATTTCCAGGTTATCTTGTCATTTAGTTCTGTTGCATACCCATCACCCAAAGAGAGATCATCCTCCGTCACCCTCTATCCAGTTTTCTTTGTACCCCTCCCCTCCCCCTCTCCCTTCTTCCCTCCTCCCACCCCCCGTAACCACCACACTCCTGTCCATGTCTCTTAGTCTCGCTTTTATGTCCCACCAATGTATGGAATCCTGCAGTTCTTGTTTTTTTCTGATTCACTTATTTCACTCCGCATAATGTTATCAAGATTCCACCATTCTGCTGTAAGTGATCTGATGTCATCATTTCTTCTAGCTGAATAGTATACCATGGTGTATATGTGCCCCATCTTCTTTATCCAGTCTTCTATTTTTTTTACAGTGATTAAAAGCCTTTAAGCAAACCCTTGGCCAATACAGCAAGAATCCATAAAAGAGTAGTGTCCTTAACATGTTCACCAAGTCCAAGTTGGCCCCACCACCATGCCAAATCTCTGAAAAATGCAACCCAACCACAGTTCAGTCTGTTAGGAACTGTCACAGGGAGCAGGAGTCCAGGAAAAGTCCACATCCAGGAAAAGTCCGCATGGCACTGGAATTGTTGTCACCATTCTATACTTTGCAGCTCATGTCCAAGTCCCAATGACTGCTGCTTCTAGCTGGTAATGATTCAGGTAGACTGGAAAAGCCATTTGCAGCATGCGTGGATATGGAGCTTCTGTTCTCCTCTGCCTGGAGCAGGGGTCCCCAAACATTTTACACAGGGGGCCAGTTCACTGTCCCTCAGACCATTGGAGGGCCGGACTATAAAAAAAAACTATGAACAAATCCCTATGCACACTGCACATATCTTATTTTAAAGTAAAAAAAAAACAAAACAGGAACAAATACAATATTTAAAATAAAGAACAAGTAAATTTAAATCAACAAACTGACCGGTATTTCAATGGGAACTATGCTCCTCTCATTGACCACCAATGAAAGAGGTGCCCCTTCCGGAAGTGCGGTGGGGGCCGGATAAATGGCCTCAGGGGGCCGCATGCGGCCCGCGGGCCGTAGTTTGGGGACCCCTGGCCTGGAGAGATGAGACCAGGTTTCTTTTCCCTGGAGCTCTGCGACTGTGGCATGGTAAAGAGAACCTTGGGATACACTAAGCAGTCTCGGTGTGGCTTCTTCAGTGTTCCTTGGTTGAAGAGTCCTCTTAGTTTAGTTCAAAGTTGGTTTTTCCAGATGATAGTTCTTAAAATTAGTTTGTAATCCACTTTGATTCTGGGAGGTAGATGTTGGTACGTCCGCCTACTCCAGCGCCATCTTGTCTGATCGGATGTATTATAATTTGTTTAACCTTTTACCCATTGAAGAATTTACCCATTGAAGAACTGGTTATTGCCAGTTATCAGCTATTATGAATAAAGTTACTATGAATGTCTATGTACAGAATTTTGTGTGAATACAAGTTTTTATTTCTTTGGTTATACATTCCCAAAAGTAGGTGCCTCCCATCCTCCAGTATGGGAGTTTAATTATATAAGAAACTGCCAAACTTTTACATTCGCGTCAGCAATGCATAGGTTGCCCTGTTTCTCTGTTTCTTAGACATCATTTAATGCTATTGTTATATATTTTGGCTATTTTGAAGGGTGTTTAGTGGTATCGCACTATGGTTTTTTTAAATGTTTATTTTATTTATTTTAGAGAGAAGAAGGGAGAGGGGAAGGGAACGTTGAAGGGAGAGATAGAAACAGGAACATCAATCTGTTACTTACTGTATGTGCACTGACCAGGGATTGAACTCATAACCTGTGTTACAGGATAAAGCTCTAACCAAGTTATCTGGCCAGGGCTCATTATGTTTTTTGTTTTTGTTTTCCATTGATGTGAGAGAGACAGACAGACAGAGAAGCATTGACTCGTGGTTAGTTGTTCACTCATTGGTTGCTTCTCATATGTTCCCTGACCAAGGATAGAATCCAAGACCTCAGCCCACAAGGATGATGCTCTAAGGCAGCGGTTCTCAACCTGTGGGTCGCGACCCCGGCGTGGGTCGAAGGACCAAAACACAGGGGTCACCTGAAGCCATCGGTTTCCGCCATCGGGGTCGCGACCCACAGGTTGAGAACTGCTGCTCTAAGGAGCCACCCAGCCACTGCCCTAAACATCTTTTTTATCATATGTATATCATTTTTAGTTAAGTGTTCATTGAAGTCTTTGCTTCTTTTCAAATTATATTTTCTTATTGTTGAGTTTGAGAGTTCTTTACTTTTTTTTAGACACGTCTTTATCGGATATATGCTTTGCAGAGTTTTCCCCAATTTGTGGCTCGTCTTTTCATTAACAGTGTCTTTTGCAGAAGTTTTTAGTGTTAATGAAGTTTGACTTATCTGTGTTTTCTTCTATGGGTTGTGCTTTTGATGTTATATATAAGAAATCTTTGCTAAACTAAGTTTATAAAGATTTTCTAGCTCTTCTTTTAGAAGTTTTATAATTTTTGGTTTTACATTTAGATCTGTGGTCTATTTTGAATTTATCTTTTGTGTACGGTGTAAGGTTTGGACACAAGTTCATTGTTTTTACATATGGATATCCAATTCTTTTAGCCCCATTTAAAAAAGGCTATTCTTTGAAAAGGCTGTTCTTTCTCTACTGTATTGCCTTTGCACCTTTGTCAAATCTAGTTGACTGTATTGGGAGAGTTTACCTTTGTACTCTGTTCTATTTTGAGCTCTGTGTCCTTTACTGATAGTACAGTATCATGATTAGTCTACCTTTATAGTAACTTTTTTTTTTTTTTTTACAGAGACAGAGAGTCAGAGAGAGGGACAGATAGGGACAGACAGACAGGAATGGAGAGAGATGAGAAGCATCAATCATTAGTTTTTCGTTGCGACACCTTAGTTGTTCATTGATTGCTTTCTCGTATGTGTCTTGACCGTGGGGCTACAGCAAACTGAGTGACCCCTTGCTCGAATCAGTGACCTTGGGTCTAAGCTGGTGATTTTTTCTCAAACCAGATGAGCCTGCGCTCAAGCTGGCAACCTCGGGGTCTCGAACCTGGGTCGTCTGCATCCCAGTCCGATGCTCTATCCACTGTGCCACCGCCTAGTCAGGCTATAGTAACTCTTGAAATCAGATAGTGTAACTTTTTCAACTATGTTTTTAATCAAATTGTTTTGGCTGTTCTTAATTCTTTGACTTTTTATATTTCTACAAAAATACCTATTAGAATTTTGATTAGGATTGTACTGAATCTGTAGACCAGTTTGGGGAGAACTAATATTAGTATTGAGTCTTCCAGTTCATTTAGAAAGAATAAATGTCTGTTGCCATTTACTTTATTATTTTATTATGTATATTTATTATTCTATTTCATATCACTATTTAACTTCTTAGCAATATTTTGTAGTTTTCAGTGTAAGTGTTGCTAAATATTCATGTGCAAAGTCTGTGTGGACATGTTTTCATTTCTCTTGGGTGTGTACTTAAGAGTAGATGTTGGATTATATGTTAATTTCATGTTTAACTTTGAGGAGCTGCCAAACTTTTCCATACTAGCAACACCATTTTACATTCTCATTAGCAATGTATGAAAATTTGAACTTTTCCACATCGTTGTTAATACTTGTTAGTTTTAGATTTTGATCTCTCACTGCAGTTTTTGTTTTGTGTGTGTGTGTGTGTGTGTGTGTGTGTGTGTGTGTGTGTGGCAGAGACAGAGAGACAGAGGGACCGACAAGGACAGACAGACTGGAAGAGAGAGAAATGAGAAATATCAATTCTTTGGTGCAGCACCTTAGTTTCTCATTGATTGCTTTCTCATATGTGCCTTGACCCCGGGGACAGGGGGACTACAGCAGACTGAGTGACCCCTTGCTCAAGCCAGCAATCTTGGGCTCAAGCTGGCGACCTCGGAGTTTTGAACCTGGGTCCTCCGTGTCCCAGTCTGACACTCTATCTCCACTGCGCCACCATCTGGTCAGGCTCTCACTGCAGTTTTGGTTTGCTTTTCCCTAATAACTAATGTTGAGTATCCTTTCTTGTGTTTACCGACTGTTTGTAGATAGTCTTTGGAGAAATGTATTTTCAAGTTCTAAAAATAGTTCCAGTTTAGGCCCTGGCCAGTTGGCTCAGTGGTAGAGCGTCAGCCTGGCGTGTAGGAGTCCCAGGTTCGATTCACGGCCAGGGCACACAGGAGAAGCGCACATCTGCTTCTCCACCCCTCCCCCTCTCCTTCCTCTCTGTCTCTCTCTTTCCCTCCTGCAGCTGAGGCTCCATTGGAGCAAAGATGGCCCGGACGCTGGGGATGGCTCCTTGGCCTCTGCCCCAGGCCACACTTTTTGTGTGAGCATTAAGTTTTCAGTTCACCGATCTCAAAGAGTCATGTTTTGGTATCATTGCTTTTACTCTATTGTTTTGTTTCATTTATTTTCTACTTTCATCTTTATTATTGCCTTTCAGGTTGAGTAGTTTAAGTAATGGTTAATGTCTACTTCTTCAGGGAGATTGATACAGGTGTATAGACCAGGGGTCTCAAACTCGTGGCCCGCGTTTGTGCTGCCCGCAGACTAATCCACGAAGTTCAAAATATTTTGGATAAAATTAAGTAAGCCTAGGGGCCTACTTGTATTTTTCATTTCTCTAGCATCCTAGCTAGATATTAGTTTAGTTAACAGCAGTTGTGATGCGAACTACAGTTTCTGGTCGTTTTGTGACACTGAGTAAACTGCATGTACGATTGTGCTTGTTGTACTGATTTTTTTTTTGTTTTCAACTGCAGTGAGAAAAGTGTTGCGTAACAGTTGCCTTTTGTAGACCTAGTGCGGCCCGCCGAACGGCTGTGATCTTGCTCTGCGGCCCACATGCTGAGTTGAGTTTGAGACCCCTGGTATAGACTGTATTAAGGGCTATTTTAGTGGATGGATGAGACCTGAAGCCAGATAACTTTGAAAGTAAGAAAAAAAAAAAAAAACGTAAGAAAGTGGAGACAGTGACAGTATAGTATCCTTTCTCTCTTTTAAAATGATTTATTTATTTATTTATTTTAAGTGACAGGAAGGGAGATAGACTCCCGCATGCGCTCCAACTGGGATCTACCCAGCAATCCCCGTCTGGGGCCAATGCTCAGACCGACTGAGCTATCCTCAGTGCCCAGGGCTGATGCTTGAACCAATCAAGGCACTGAGTACGAGAGGAGAAGAGAGAGAGAAGGGGGAGAGGGAGAGAAGCAGATGGTCACTTTTCATGTGTGCCCTAACTAGGTATTGAACCTGGACATTCACATACCAGGCCAGTGCTCTATCTACTGAGCAGATAGGCGAGGGCCATAGTTTTAATTCTTTTTTTTTTTTTTTTTTTTTGTATTTTTCTGAAGCTGGAAACGGGGAAAGACAGTCAGACAGACTCCCGCATGTGCCCGACCGGGATCCACCCGGCACGCCCACCAAGGGGCGATGCTCTGCCCCTCCGGGGCGTCGCTCTGCCACGACCAGAGCCACTCTAGCGCCTGGGGCAGAGGCCAAGGAGCCATCCCCAGCGCCCGGGCCATCTCTGCTCCAATGGAGCCTTGGCTGCAGGAAGGGAAGAGAGAGACAGAGAGGAAGGAGGGGGTGGGGGTGGAGAAGCAAATGGGCGCCTCTCCTATGTGCCCTGGCCAGGAATCGAACCCGGGTCCCCTGCACGCCAGGTCGACGCTCTACCGCTGAGCCAACCGGCCAGGGCCAGTTTTAATTCTTTTTAAAAAATTTTTTTACTCATGTTAAAGAGAGAGGGGAGAGAGAGACAGAGAGAGAAGAGGGGAGCAGGAAGCCTCAACTCAGGTGCCTTGACCAGGCAAGCCCAGGCTTTTGAACTGGTGACCTCTGTTCCAGGTCAATGCTTTATCCACTGCACTACCACAGGTCAGGCCATAGTTTTAATTTTTTAATTTTAATTTTTTTAGCAAGAGAGAGAGAGAGACAGACAGACTGACATAAACAGGAAGGGAGAGAGATGAGAAGCCTCAACTTGTAGTTGTGGCACTTTAGTTGTTCATTGATTGCTTTGTCAAACATGTTTGTGGGGAGGGGTTACTCCAGCCAAGCCAGTGACCCCTGGTTCAAGCCTGCAAACTTGGGCTTCAAGCCAACAACCTTGGGCTTCAAGCCAGCAACGTTTAGCCTCAAGCCAGTGACCATGGGGTCATGTCTATGATCCCACGCTCAAGTTGGTGACCTTGGGCTCAAGCTGGTGACCTCGAAGCTTCAAACATGCGTCCTCAGCATTTCAGGCCAACGCTGTATCCACTGCGCTACCGCCTGGTCAGGCCAATGCTAGGTGTTGATACAGATTGTCTAGAATCCTCCCAACAACAGTTCAGTGTAGATATTATCCTCAATTTACAGATAAGGTAATTGAAACTCAGATTAACTTGATGAACCTAAATGGTATATTTGACTCCCAAGTCAGTGTTCTCCATTCTACTTTTCTCTTTTGATTTACTGCCCTCTTGTTTGTTGTGTTATTCCATATTACCTACTAAATACAGGATAGGGCAAGAGTAAGTTTACAGTTATTTGTATGAAAACGAATACAATAATTAATAAATAATGATACAAGAATAAACTCTGTTTCTCGTACTGACGATTGTAAACTTAACTTGGCCCTACCCTGTATAATACATAATCTAATTTTTGTCTAGTGTGGTCTTATTCTGTGTTGTGTTGGAATCATAATTAGACTACTTTATTGTTTTCTGTTGTGTTGTGTTTTTTTTTGTATTTTTCTGAAGTTGGAAACTGGGAGGCAGTCAGACAGACTCCCCCGCATGTGCCCGACCAGGATCTACCCGGCACGCCCACCAGGGGGCGATGCTCCGCCCATCTAGGGCGTTGCTCTGTTACAACCAGAGTCATTCTAGCGCCCCGAGGCAGAGGCCACAGAGCCATCCTCAGCACCCCAGCTGACTTTGCTCCAATGGAGCCTTGGCTTCGGGAGGAGAAGAAAAAGACAAAAAGGAAGGAGGGGGGGGTGTGGAGAAGCAGATGGGCGCTTCTCCTATGTGTCCTGCCCGGGAATCAAACCTGGGACTCCTGCACGCCAGGCTGATGCTCTACCACTGAGCCAACCAGCCAGGGCCTATTCTTTTCTGTTTTTAAGGGATTTCCCCCCTGCTTCTCATAGTTATTCTGAATTTTGTCTTGTATAGTAGCTTCCATTGTATGTAATTAATAAAAATAGTATATAATATTTGGAAACAAATATATATTTGATATCTTTATATTGTTTATTCATAAGTAACTTGATAAGCACAGGTTCTGCATGCTGATATCTGTGGTTGACTATTTTCAAAGCAACTATTTACCTTCCTAATTGCTATTACAGTTTTTTGCCTGTTGATAATGTCACATGGGATAAACTCAAAGGCTTATTGTAATCTAGATAGACTTGAATATTCTCCGAATTGCTTTCTCCTTGTAAGCAACTATAATGGCTATTTTAGGAGAAATTGCATTGTCTGGCATATATATATAATATATGTCTGGCATATTATGTATATATATTATTTTTTTACAGAAGTATTCTAGTATACATTCTGTGTTCTGTTGGTTGTAAATTGACTGCATTTCTTTTTCCTATGTGTGGGTGTTAAGCTGTGATTGCAGCCTATTTTTGTGCTATTGACTTTGTCCCTACAATCAGTCATCGTAGTGCTAAGTACTATAAATGGTTGCCAAATGATTCTCCTAATTTTTCTTTTTGTTGTGAGAATTCCTTTGATCAGCTGTTCTTTTTTTTTTTTTTTCAGCAATGATAAAAATTGAAGATAGTGGAATCCTTTGCCTTTTAAAACTCTTCTCAGGAAGTATTGCCTTTATACTTACTGAGTACCTGGGTGAAATTCCACATTCATTCTAGCACACTGTGCTTGTGAATATTTTATTTTATTTTATTTTATTTTTTTCAGAGAGAGAGACAGGAAGGGAGAAATGAGAAGCATCATCTCATAGTTGTGGCATTTAGTTGTTCATTGATTGCCTCTCATACGTGCATTGACTGTGGAACTTAGCTGAGCCAGTGGCTCCTTGCTCAATCCAGCAACCTTGGGCTCAACCCAGTGACCTTGGTCTTCAAACCAGAGACCTTTGGGCTCATGCCAGCAACCTTGGGATCATGTCAATGATCCCACATTCAAGCCGACAACCCCTCACTCAAGCTGGCGAGCCTGCACTCAAGCCAGTGTGACCTTGGGGTTTAGAGCATGGTACCTCATTGTCCCAAGTCAACACTCTGTCCACTGTGCCACCACTGTTCAGGCATGGTTGTTTTTTTTTGTTTTTTTTAATTGATTTTAGAGAAGAGGGGAGAGAGAGAAACATCAGTTTGCTTGTTATTCTACTTACCTATGCATTTATTGGTTGATTTTCTATGGGCCCTGACGGGGGGATCCAACTCAAAACTTTGGCATATTGGGATGACACTCTAACCAACTGAGCTACCCAGCCAGGACTTCATATGTTCTTTCTTTTTAAGATTTTATTGAGATCAGGAAGTATCAACTCATACTAGTTGCTTCTTGCATGTGCCTTGACCAGGCAAGCTCATGGGTTTGAACTGGTGACCTCTGCCTTCTCCAGGTCAATGCCTCATCCACTGTACCACCACAGGTCAGGCTAATTTTCCTTTTTAAAATTACTCATTTTTGTTATTATTTCTTTTCTAATATGCTCATTTTCCTTTCCTAGTTTCTAAATTGTTTTGAATTTAGCCAGTTGATAGCTTGTTAACTCTCAGATTTCTTGCAAAGGTCTATTTTTTATTATTATTACAAGTATTATTGAAGTTATACGTGCCTTTCTTTGTTTAAAGAGTCACATTGTTTAATAAAGCTTATTTTGAAAAAAAGTACCATGACTCTGCCTCTACCTCACTTTCCTTTTTTCCCAGCCTCGTGGCATTTGCTTTCATTTCTTTTAGTAGTTTCTTTGGGTATTTTTGCCTTTAGATTTCTAGATAAAATGCTCATACTGCTATTTCTTGATTTTTTAGTTTTAGCCATTTTCTGTTGACTTCCCATTTGTAGAAAGTGAAGTTTCTACACATTGTCACTCCCAATTACACATAGGCACATTTCTCATTTCCCATTATGAAAATATCATAATTGTGATTAGATTAATATTGTTTATATTATTTTGACTATACTGCTATTTATAGCTAAGTCATATAATATTATTTTTCTATCCTTGTACAGTTTGTTTCTACAGTTAATGATTGTTATTTTTTTTTTCAAGTTTATTTTCTTAGAGACTTCTCTCTTGGAGCCTTCTAAATGTCTGTAATCTGGACTAGGCTGTTGTATTCCTGCCATTCTGGATCTCCCCTTTCTATCATTTTGAGGACTCCCTTTGCCTTTCCGGTGGGTTGGATTATCTGTTTCTTAGATACATGTTTTCCTTTTGCTTGATTATACTCATTTTGGTGGAGTAACTGAAGCCAATGGCATGTAAATTTTTGAGACCTTACATTTATTTATTTATTCATTTTAATGTGGGGGGGGGAGAGAGAGAGAGAGAGAGAGAGAGAGAGAAAGGGGGGAGGAGCAGGAAGCATCAATTGCCATATGTGCCTTGACTAGACAAGTGGAGGGTTTTAAACCAGCGACCTCAACGTTCCAGGTTGACGCTTTATCTACTGCGCCAGCACAGGTCAGGCTAAGACTTGACATATTTAAAAATGCCTTTGTTTTCCCCTCACACTTAATTATTGCTGGTATAGAATTCTAGATTAGATATAAAATTTTCTCAAATTTTTGAAGGTGTTACTCTCCATTTTCTTTTAACTTCCAGTTTTGCTCTTGAGAAGTCTGATAACATTCTAATTCTGTTCTTCATGTGTAACCTTTTAGGTTATTTTCTTTGTCCTTTATGTTCTGAAATTTCATGATGATGTGTTAGTATGGGGTCTGTTTTCATCCATTGTACTGGCCTCTCAGTGATCCATTTTTCTTTTGGAACTTGAAGTTTCAGTATTTTACCTTTTTAATAAGCACATGTTCTTGTTTAAAGGTTACAGCATCTATATTTCTCAAGTTATTGAAGATAGGTTTTATTTTTGAGAGAGAGTCAGAGAGAGGGACAGACAGGAAGGGAGAAAGATGAGAAGCATCAGCTCATAGTTGTGACACTTTTTAGTTATTCATTGATTGGTTCTCATATGTACCTGGACGAGGGGGCTCCCTCTGAGCCAGTGACTCCTTGCTCAAGCCATCAAATTTTGAGCTCAAGCCAATGACATGGAGCCATGTTCATAATCCCATGCTCAACCTGGTGACCCTGCATTCAAGCTGGTGTTTTTTTTTGTTTTTGTTTTTTTAATTTTTAATTTATTCATTTTAGAGAGGAGAGGGAGAGACAGAGAGAGAGAGAGAGAGAGAGACAGAGAGAGAGGAGAGACAGAGAGAGAGAAGGCGGGAGGAGCTGGAAGCATCAACTCCCATATGTGCCTTGACCAGGCAAGCCCAGGCTTTCGAACCGGCGACCTCAGCATTTCCAGGTCGACGCTTTATCCACTGCACCACCACAGGTCAGGCCAATCTTGGGGTTTTGAACCTGGGTCCTCAGTGTCCTGGGCCAACGCTTGATCCACTGTGCCACCACTGGTTAGGCTTATTTGCTTTTTTTTTTTTTTTTTTAATTTTTATTTATTTTTTTTACAGAGACAGAGAGTGAGTCAGAGAGAGGGATAGGCAGGGACAGAAGACAGGAACAAAGAGAGATGAGAAGCATCAATCATTAGTTTTTCATTGCGCCTTGCAACACCTTAGTTGTTCATTGATTGCTTTCTCATATGTGCCTTGACCGCGGGCCTTCAGCAGACCAAGTAACCCCTTGCTCAGACCGAGTAACCCCTTCCTCGAGCCAGCGACCTTGAGTCCAAGCTGGTGAGCTTTTTGCTCAAACCAGGTGAGCCCTCGCTCAAGCTGGCGACCTCAGGGTCTCGAACCTGGGTCCTCCGCATCCCAGTCTGACGCTCTATCCACTGCGCCACCGCCTGGTCAGGCTATTTGCTTATTTTTTTAAATGGGACACCAAAAAATCTTAATGGCAGTTTTGTGACTATAAGTTGCACTTACTAACTGTAGCCCTCACTGTAGTTTTACTAGGTTACCATAGCCTGTGATGCCAATACATGTAATTATGTCTTTTCTCTTAGGCTAGTCACATTCCTAGGAGAAGAATCTTCCAGTCTATTGCCTGCGAGTATAAGCCCCTTACACTGTAAGCCAATGGAGGGAAAAGCACTAGAGGTTTCAATATACAAGTTTTAGAGAGATTTTTATTTCATCGCTTTGTTTTCAGTGTGGTTATTCTGGCTCTTAGTTGCTCTTCTGTTTTACCTCTTCAAAAAATCCTCAATCTTGTTCTTAGAGGAACAAACATCCAGTACTACAAAGTGAAGATGCATGGGACATTGGGGAGGAGATGAGTAACTCATGTAAACAAGCTGTGTCCCTTGTGTTTTCACTTTTAGCTTCACCTCTACTTCCAAAAGTACCTGGTAGTTTATTTCCTGAGTGTTTGGACTTTTTTGTTGGAAATCAGTTTTCTTTTCACTGCTGGCTTAAATTTTAGTTTTTTCAGGTGCTAAATCAGTTACCATGATTACTGCATACCAGCTTTTAAAAGTGTTGTTGCCGCCTGACCTGTGGTGGCACAGTGGATAAAGCGTCGACCTGGAAATGCTGAGGTCGCCGGTTCGAAACCCTGGGCTTGCCTGGTCAAGGCACATATGGGAGTTGATGCTTCCTGCTCCTCCCCTCTTTCTCTCTCTCTCTCTCCTCTAAAATGAATAAATTAAAAAAATTTAAAAAAAAAAAAAAAAAAAAAAAAAGTGTTGTTGCCATGGTCTCACCTCCTATTTTTGTTTTTGTGAGTTTATGCCCTTAAAAAATCCTTTTACTATCATTTAGTGGAGTGTGGAGTTTCAGTTGGCAAATATGTGTTTCCAGTCCACTGTCAAAAGTTCTTTGAATTTGTTTTTTATTGAGGTGAAAGTGACCTATAAGTTAAAAACTTAAAAAGTACACAGTTAAGCCTAACCAGGTGGTGGCGCAGTAGATAGAGCGTCGGACTGGGTTACAGAGGACCCAGGTTCGAGACCCCGAAGTCGCCAGCTTGAGCGCAGACTCATCTGGCTTGAGCAAAAAAAAAGAAAAAGCTCACCAGCTTGGACCCAAGGTCGCTGGCTTGAGCAAGGGGTTACTCGGTCTGCTGAAGGCCCACGGTCAAGGCACATATGAGAAAGCAATCATTGAACAACTAAGGTGTCGCAACGAAAAACTGATGATTGATGTTTCTCATCTCTCTGCGTTCCTGTCTGTCTGTCCCTATTTGTTCCTCTCTGACTCTCTCTCTGTCCCTGTAAAAAAAAAAAAAGTATACAGTTAAGCCCTGGCTGGTTGGCTCAGCGTTAGAGTGTCGGCCCGGTGTGTGAAAGTCCTGGGTTCGATTCCCAGCCAGGGCACACAGGAGGAATGCCCATCTGCTTTTCCACCCTTCCCCCTCTCCTTCCTCTCCGTCTCTCTCTTCCCCTCCCGCAGCCAAGGTTCCATTGGAGCAAGGATGGCACGAGCGCTGGGGATGGCTCCATGGCCTCTGCCTCAGGCGCTAGAGTGGCTCTGGTCGCAACAGAAGTGACGCCCCGGATGGGCAGAGCATCGCCCCCTGGTGGGCATGCCGAGTGGATCCCAGTCAGGCACATGCAGGAGTCTGTCTGACTGCCTCCCTGTTTCCAGCTTCAGAAAAATACAAAAAAAAAAAAATTTCTTTTTAAGTTTTTTTTTTTTTTTTTTTTACAGAGACAGAGAGAGAGTCAGAGAGAGGGATAGAGACAGACAGGAACAGAGAGAGATGAGAAGCATCAATCATCAGTTTTTCTTTGTGACACCTTAGTTGTTCATTGATTGCTTTCTCATATGTGCTTTGACCGTGGGCTTTCAGCAGAGTAACCCCTTGCTGGAGCCAGCGATGTTGGGCTCAAGCTGGTGAGCCTTGCTCAAACCAGATGAGCCCAAACTGGCGACCTCGGGGTCTCGAACCTGGGTCCTCTGCATCCCAGTCCAATGCTTTATCCACTGCGACACCACCTGGTCAGGCTGATGTTATAAAAATCTTTAAGTCAAAGACAAAGACAGTTTCCTCTTGGTAGACATCTTGGAAGGGGTTTGATGAAAAATATCCAAGACACAAAACACAAATTGCAGTACCGAATCTGGGATAACAGTTGAAATGGTGCACGCGGAGATGGTAGTGCTGCCGGAGGCTGGTCCGCACTGTCATACGCCCAGCTGGGCAACGCTTGC
This sequence comes from Saccopteryx bilineata, assembly GCF_036850765.1. Lineage (NCBI taxonomy): Eukaryota > Metazoa > Chordata > Mammalia > Chiroptera > Emballonuridae > Saccopteryx > Saccopteryx bilineata. The sequence goes on from NC_089498.1 coordinate 18,534,458, forward strand.
GCTGCCAGACGCGGAGCAGTTGTGGCTAATGATTCTGGTCGTAAGTTGCATAGGTTGTAAGTCGATCAATACCTGTATTATATAAAAGGCATCATACAATATGTGACCTTGTTTGTTTGGCTTCTTTCCCTTAGCATAGTGTTTTACAGGTTCATCCATTTTGCAGCATCTGTCCATTTTTCCCTCCCTCCCTCCCTCCCTCCCTCCCTTCCTTTCTTTCTTCCTTCCATTTTATTTTTATTTTACTTTACTTTACTTTTTTCTGAAGTGAGAAGTGAGGAGGCAGAGAAACAGACTCCCCTCCATGTGCCCGACTGGGATCCACCTGGCACGTCCACCAGGGGACGATGCTCTGCCCATCTGGGGCATTGCTCCATTGCAACTGGAGCCATTCTAGTACCTGAGGCAAAGGCCATGGAGCCATCCACAGCATCCAGGTCATCCTTGCTCAATTGGAGCCTTGGCTGCAGGAAGGGAAGAGAGAGACAGAGAGAAAGGAGAGAGGAAGGGGTGGAGAAGCAGATGGACGCCTCTCCTGTGTGCCCTGGCTGGGAATTGAACCCGGGACTTCCACACACCGGGTCCATGCTCTACCACTGAGCCAACCATCCAGGGCCCTGTTTAACTTCTTTTTGACAGAGAGAAAGGGAGGGGGAGACAGAGAGAAGCATCAAATCATTGCTCCTCTTAGTTGTGCATTGGTTGCTTCTCTTATGTTTGCCTTGACCAGAGAGATTGGTGTCTTTGGGCTCAAACTGAGCCAATGACTTCAGGGTCGAGCCAGTGACCTCAGGGTCGTATCAGTGACCCTGTGCTCTAGCAGCAACTCAGTGCTTAAGACATCAACCTTGGGTTTTGAGCCAGCAACCTCAGCATTCTGGGTCAGTGCTCTATCTACTGCGTCACCACTTGTCAGGCTATATATTTAACTTTTTGAGGTTCTGTCAAACTATTTTCCACTGTGACTGCACCATTTTACTTTGCCACCACTAATGTATGAGAGTTTTTATTTTTCTACATCCTCACCAATTCTTATTATTTTCCTATGTGTGTCTTTGTGTTTGTGTTTAAATTAAAGCCATTCTAGTGGATATAAAATGGTATCTTTTGATATGCATTTCCTTAATAACCAACCAGTGATGTTAAACATCACTTTATGTACTTGTCGGCAATTTATATCTTTAGAGAAATGTTTTCTAAAGTTTTTTGCCCATTTTTAATTTATTTTATTTATTTTTTCAGTGTTCAAGTAAAGCAAGTAATTTATTAGAAGAATATACTTGGCGTAAAGCAGAAGTGGGGGTCACAGCTGCTCTGAATGTCTCTGCCTATTTTTTTTTTTTTTTTATGAGAAAGAGACAGAGAGACAGACAGTCAGGGAGAGAGAGAAGAGAAGCATCAACTCGTAGTTGTTTCACTTTAGTTGTTCATTGATTGCTGCTTATACTGGGGGCCTTCAGCCAAGCCAGGGACCTCATGCTCAAGCCAATGAGCCTGTGCTTTAGCCAGTGACCTTGGGGTTTTGAACCTGGGACCTCAGCATCCTGGTCAATACTCTTATCTACTGTGCCACCACTGGTCAGCCTCTCATATTTTTTGCCGATACCAGTTAATAAGTCATAAGAGTCCACTATGTTTAACTATTGTTTTCTCATTTTGAAATTTTTCTTGCTCTTAGTTTGTGTAGACTCTTCATAGAGGCTAATTTTTTTTTTTTTTTCCGAAGCTGGAAACAGGGAGGCAGTCAGACTCCCACATACGCCCGACCGGGATCCACCCGGCATGCCCACCAGGGGGCGATGCTCTGCCCATCTGGGGCATTGCTCTGCTGCAACCAGAGCCATTCTAGCGCCTGAGGCAGAGGCCATGGAGCCATCCTCAGTGCCCGGGCCAACTTTGCTCCAATGGAGCCTTGGCTGCAGGAGGGGAAGAGAGACACAGAGAGGAAGGAGAGGGGGAGGGGTGGAGAAGCAGATGGGCGCTTCTCCTGTGTGCCCTGGCCGGGAATCGAACCTGGGACTCCTGCACGCCAGGCTGACGCTCTACCACTGAGCCAACCGGCCAGGGGAGGCTAATTATTTTTTTAAAATTTTTATTTATTGATTTGAGAGAGAGATCAATTTGTTGTTCTACTTATTTATGCATTCATTGGTTGATTCTTCTATATGCTCTGACCAGTAATCACACCCAAAACCTTGGCGTATAGAGACAATGTTCTACCAGGTAGCTGAGCTACCTGGCCAGGGCAGAGGCTAATTCTTTAATCACTTTAAATTTTACATTGGCTCCTCAAATAAATAATAATTGAACAGGATCATTAATATCTGGTTACATGTCAGGAGCCAAGAAAAACCACTTGAAACCATTTGTATTATAATTGCCTTTTAATATTGCTATTGGTGTCCTCAATTTTTCAACCATTTGTTCTTGCTGAAAGGTTAAGTCTTATACAGGTTTAATATCTCTGAACAACTTTCTTTATTCAGTTGCTGCAGTCAAACACAATTTAAATAAATCATCATTAGTAAATGGCTTTCTTTGACTAAGAAATGAACCATTCAGAAACCTACTGTGGTTACAGCCTTGTTTTTATTTTTGTGAAAAAATCCTATTGTAATGAAGTATTCTGCTTATTCTGATTTTTTTCTTTGAGGTGAAAGTATTGTGAATGCTTACTGAGTAATGATTATATATAAAGTCTTATAACAGTCATGTCATTGCATAATAAACACAATGCTTTGCCATCTATTTTGATATAAAATAACCCATATTCATTCCACTGTGCCTTAAAAGTGTGACATTCAGTTGGAAGTCCACTGTTTTGAGTGATATTTTTCTTTCTTTTTTTTTTTGTATTTTTCTGAAGCTGGAAACAGGGAGAGACAGTCAGACAGACTCCCGCATGCTTCCGACCGGGATCTACCCGGCACGCCCACCAGGGGGCAACGCTCTGCCCACCAGGGGGCGATGCTCTGCCCCTCCAGGGCGTCGCTCTGTCTTGACCAGAGCCACTCTGGCGCCTGGGGCAGAGGCCAAGGAGCCATCCCCAGCAGCGGGCCATCCTTGCTCCAATGGAGCCTTGGCTGTGGGAGGGGAAGAGAGAGACAGAGAGGAAGGAGAGGGGGAGAGGTGGAGAAGCAGATGGGCACTTCTCCTGTGTGCCCTGGCCGGGAATCGAACCCAGGACTTCTGCACGCCAGGCCGACGCTCTATCACTGAGCCATTCGGCCAGGACCAATACAGGAGGTTTTTGTTTTGTTGTTTAAATACATGTAAAAGCCCTTTACTGAATATGTTCACTAACCACACACCACCTTGAAATTCCAAAATCTAGGTTTTATGGAAATAGTTAAATTGTAGGGTTCTGGCTAATGACAGCAACACCAGGAATCTGAAAATGTTTATTTTCTATTAAAATGTAATAAAACAATGTGATTTTGCCTGACCAGGCGGTGGCGCAGTGGATAGAGCGTCGGACTGGGATGCAATAGACCCGGGTTCAAGACCCCGAGGTCGCCAGCTTGAGTGCGGGCTCATCTGGTTTGAGGAAAAACCCACCAGCTTGAACCCAAGGTCGCTAGCTCCAGCAGGGGGTTACTCGGTCTGCTGAAGGCCCGCGGTCAAGGCACATATGAGAAAGCAATCAATGAACAACTAAGGTTTCGCAATGAAAAACTGATGATTGATGCTTCTCATCTCTCTTCGTTCCTGTCTGTCTGTCCCTGTCTATCCCTCTCTCTGACTCACTCTCTGTCTCTGTAAAAAAAAAAAAAAAAATTATTTAAAAAAACAAAAACAATGTGAGTTTGAGTACTTTTGAGAAGAGGCTAAACGTTTGTGCTTTTCTCTGTTGTTATCTATGAACAGTTTGTCTTTGATTTCCGAATGATGATCTCTTCAGAAAATGTGAAGGTGTTCAACTAGTGCCTTGTACTAGGGCTTAGTACTTCTGCCTTTATGAAAATGGATAATAATCACATCTTCCTAAAAGTAAAGTTGCAGGCCCTGGCCGGTTGGCTCAGCGGTAGAGCGTTGGCCTGGCGTGTGGGGGACCCTGGTTTGATTCCCGGCCAGGGCACATAGGAGAAGCGCCCATTTGCTTCTCCACCCCCACCTCTCCTTCCTCTCTGTCTCTTTCTTCCCCTCCTGCAGCCAAGGCTCCATTGGAGCAAAGATGCCCCGGGCGCTGAGGATGGCTCCTTTGCCTCTGCCCCAGGCGCTAGAGTGGCTCTGGTCGCAGCAGAGCGACGCCCCGGAGGGGCAGAGCATCGCCCCTGGTGGGTGTACCGGGTGGATCCCGGTCGGGCGCATGCGGGAGGAAGTCTGTCTGACTGTCTCTCCCCATTTCCAGCTTCAGAAAAATACAAAAAAAAAAAAAAAAAAAAGTAAAGTTGCAAAATACTTTTATTGCTGCAAACATTCTCAGTAGGGAATTTCACAAACACCAGTGAAGGGTGCGTTTTAGAAGTTCTGTCCTCCTTAGAATTACTTTAGCAATCAATCATATGTTAAAACCCCAACTAATTATTTTCTTATTAAGGTTAATGATCCAGTGGCATCATGGGGTTTTTTTTTTGTTGTTTTTTTTCCCTTGGTTTTTTTTTATTTTTATTTTTTTAAATTTTTTTTTTTAATTTATTCATTTTAGCGAGGAGAGGGGAAGACAGAAAGAGACAGAGAGAGAGAGAAGAGAGACAGAGAGAGAGAAGGGGGGAGGCGCTGGAAGCATCAACTCCCATATGTGCCTTGACCAGGCAAGCCCAGGGTTTCGAACCGGCGACCTCAGCATTTCCAGGTTGACGCTTTATCCACTGCGCCACCACAGGTCAGGCGGCATCATGGGGTTTTCATAACCTGGTCTATTATGACCAAATAAATTTTTTTTAAATTTTTATTTATGGTTTTTTGGGTTTTTTTTTGTATTTTTCTGAAGTTGGAAACGGGGAGGCAGTCAGACAGACTCCCGCATGCGCCCGTGCGGGATCCACCCACCATGCCCACCAGGGGGCAACACTCTGCCCATCTGGGGCATTGCTCTGTTGCAACCAGAGCCATTCTAGCGCCTGAGGCAGAGGCCACAGAGCCATCCTCAGCGCCCAGGCCATCCCTGCTCCAATGGAGCCCCAGCTGTGGGAGGGGAAGAGAGAGAGAGAAAGGAAGGAGAGGGGGAGGGGTGGAGAAGCAGATGGGCGCTTCTTCTGTGTACCCTGGCTGGGAATCGAACCCGGGACTCCTGCACGCCAGGCCAACGCTCTACCACTGGGCCAACCTGCCAGGGCCTATTTATGTATTTTTAAACGTTTACTTATTGATGTAGCAAGAGGGGAATGGGGATGGGGGAGAGAGAGACAGGAACATTGATGTGTTCCTGCATGTTCCCTGACCAGGGGTTGAACCAGCAACCTCTGTGCTTCAAGGCGATGTTCTAACCAGCTGAGCTATTCAGCCAGGGCAAAGATACAGATTTTTGTTTTCCTTTTTCTTTTTTTTTTTTGTATTTTTCCAAAGTGAGAAGTGGGGAGGCAGTCAGACAGAATCCCGCACATGCCTGACCGGGATCCACTCGGCATGCCCACCAGGGGGCGATGCTCTGCCCATCTGGGGTGTTGCTCCATTGCAACTGGAGCCATTCTAGCGCCTGAGGCAGAGGCCATGGAGCCATCCTTAGCACCCAGGCCAACTTTGCTCCAATGGAGCCTTGGCTGAGGGAGGGGAAGAGAGAGAGAGAGAGAGAGAGGAAGGAGAGGGGGAAGGGTGGAGAAGCAGATGGGCGCTTCTCCTTTGTGCCCTGACTGTGAATTGAACCCAGGACTTCCATACCCAGGCTGACACTCTACCACTGAGCCAACCGGCCAGGGCCCAAAGATATGAATTCTTGATAGTGTGATTGTGGAGAAATAAGCTGTTACTGTTAATCATAAAAATTTCCATTAAAAAAAGGAAAGTTCTGTATGTTACTGCAAAGAAACTAAGGCCTTGGAGAGATTAAGTGATGGTACTAGGAGCTCACAGTAAATGGCACAGGTAAAATAGAGTCTAGGTCTGTTGAATCTGTAATCCTTTTCATTAATAAACTTAGTATGTATTCTTACAACTAAAATCCTTTCAAAGACTCAGTTTTATTCTTTACTCTCTTTTAACCTACAGACCCCAGATGATGCTGAATTTGTATGATTATATTATTCTATAATGCTGTGAATATATTTTAGAATTATGGATATGATAATTTCTTTTCTGAAAGCATTTATTTTCTGGTTTCATTTTAGAAAATGTGGAAATAGAAGAAATTATATACATAATTGTATATGTAATAATTTCATATATGCACAGAAATAACCAGATACATTTGGTAAAACACACACCACTCTTTAATGGAGCAAATGATGTATTTTCTGTGTCCCACATTTTTCTCTCAAGATTATTATTATTTACTTTCTCATCTAGTAATTTATACATCTAAATTTTCTAATTTTTTTGTTTTGTTGTTTTTTTTTGTTTGTTTTTTTGCTTCCTCTCCATAGATCTTGAGCCAGATGATTGTGCATCCATTTACATCTTTAATGTAGATCCACCTCCATCTACTTTAAACTCACCACTTTGCTTACCACATCATGGATTACCGTCTCATCCTTCTGTTTTGTCACCATCGTTTCAGCTCCAAGGTCACAAAAACTATGACGGAACTTGTGAGATTCCAGAATCTAAATATAGCCCATTAGGTTCTACCAAACCCTTTGAGTGCCCAAGTATTCAAATCACATCCATCTCTCCTAATTGTCATCAAGAAGTAGATGCTCATGAAGATGACCTACGCATAAATGACCCAGAGAAGGAATATTTGGAAAGGCCTTCTAGAGATCATCTCTATCTTCCTCTTGAGCCATCTTACCGGGAGTCTTCCCTTAGTCCTAGTCCTGCCAGCAGTATCTCTTCTAGGAGCTGGTTCTCAGATGCATCTTCTTGTGAGTCTCTTTCACATATTTATGATGATGTGGATTCAGAATTGAATGAAGCTGCTGCTCGATTTACTCTTGGATCCCCTCTGACGTCTCCTGGTGGCTCTCCAGGGGGCTGCCCTGGAGAAGAGTCCTGGCACCAACAGTATGGACTTGGACACTCCTTGTCACCTAGGCAATCTCCTTGCCACTCTCCTAGATCTAGTGTCACTGATGAGAATTGGCTGAGCCCCAGGCCAGCCTCAGGACCCTCATCAAGGCCTACTTCCCCCTGTGGGAAAAGGCGACACTCTAGTGCTGAGGTTTGTTATGCTGGGTCTCTTTCACCCCATCACTCACCTGTTCCTTCTCCTGGTCACTCCCCCAGGGGAAGTGTAACAGAAGATACGTGGCTCAGTGCTTCTGTCCAGGGTGGATCAAGCCTTGGTCCTGCGCTTCTTCCACCATTTCAATACTATGTAGAGACTGATATCCCTCTAAAAACAAGGAAGACTTCTGAAGATCAAGCTACTGTGTTACCAGGAAAATTAGAGCTCTGTTCAGATGACCAAGGAAATTTATCACCATCCCAGGAGACTTTAATAGAGGATGGCCTTGGACCTCAGTATCCTTTAAAGAAAGATTCATCTGGTGACCAATTTCTTTCAGTTCCTTCACCCTTTACTTGGAGCAAACCCAAGCCTGGCCACACCCCTATATTTCGGTGAGTTGATGAAATGGCTGCCTGTCGTTGATACTTATGGGTTGTTGGTGGCATGTAAAACTACATTATCTATGGGCCTGACCTGTGGTGGCGCAGTGGATAAAGCGTCAACCTGGAAACGCTGAGGTTGCCAGTTCAAAAACCCTGGGCTTGCCTGGTCAAGGCACATATGGGAGTTGATACTTCCTGCTCCTCCCCCCTTCTCTCTCTCTCTCTTTCTCACTCTCTCTCCCCTCTCTATAATGAATAAATAAAAAAAAAAACAAAAAAAAACAAACTACATTATCTATGGTATATGGAATGGTCTGACCATTTTTCCTTCTCCTTTCTTTTAGTTTCTTCCAGACAAATAACTTATAATCTGCATTTATTTTCCTTTGAGTCTTAAAATTATCTTTAGATAGACTAAAGTTATGTTTTAAAGTGTACAGATAATGACTTGTAAATAACAACAAATTACATATATTGGATTTATAAATTACATATATAAATAATCTTGAGTCCAGCTAAGGACTGAAGAATAGTATAATGACTATTTTTCAAATAGCTTATCAGTCATTACAGTACCATTTATAGAAACAATTTAGTATATAATTGACTAGAAAAGACAGCTTTACCAGGTATTAAATCACCACATAGAGTTGGGTCTGTTTACTTTTTTAAATTTTTTTACAAATTTTATTGATTTGATGGAGGGGGGGGGCGGGCAGCGAGAACAATCAACTCATAGTTGCTTTACTTAAGTTGTTCATTGCTTGCTTGTTGCTTGTTGTATGTGCCTTGACTGGGCAAGTCCAGGGTTTTAAACTGACAATTTTAGCATTATCCACTGCACCACCATAGGCCAGGCACTGTTTCCTTTTTTTTTTTTTTTTTTTTTTGTGACAAAGAGAGGGACAGACAGACAGGAAGGGAGAGAAATGAGAAGTATTATCAATTCTTTGTTGTGGCACCTTAGTTGTTCATTAATTGCTTTCTCATATGTGCCTTTACCAGGAGGCTACAGCAGACTAAGTGACCCCTTGCTCAAGCCAGTGACCTTGGGTTCAAGCTGGTGAGCCTTGCTCAAACCACACGAACCCATGCTCAAGCTGGTGACCTCGGGGTCTCGAACCTGCGTCTTCCACATCCCAGTCTGACGCTCTATCCACTGCGCCACCACCTGGCCAGGCACTGTTTACTTTTTTTCCTTTTTTTTTTCTGAAGCTAGAAACCAGAGAGACAAGTCAGACGGACTCCCGCATGCGCCCGACAGGGATCCACCCGGCATGCCCACCAGGGGGCGACGCTCTGCCCACCAGGGGGCGTCGCTCTGTTGCGACCAGAGCTACTCTAGCGCCTGGGGCAGAGGCCAAGGAGCCATCCCCAGCACCTGGGCCATCTTTGCTTCAATGGAGCCTTGGCTGTGAGAGGGGAAGAGAGAGACAGAGAGGAAGGATAGGGGGAGGGGTGGAGAAGCAGATGGGTGCTTTTCCTGTGTGCCCTGGCCGGGAATCGAACCCGGGACTTCTGCACGCCAGGCCGACGCTCTACCACTGAGCCAACCGGCCAGGGCCTGTTTACTTTTTTTAAAAAGCTTTTTTGTTGGTATGAATGTTTATTTATGAATCTAGATCTTTTTTCTTTTTCTTTTTTTTTTTTATTGTATTTTTCCGAAGCTGGAAACGGGGAGAGACAGTCAGACAGACTCTCGCATGCGCCCGACCGGATCCCGGCACGCCCACCAGGGGCGACGCTCTGCCCACCAGGGGGCGATGCTCTGCCCCTCCGGGGCGTCACTCTGCCACGACCAGAGCCACTCTAGCGCCTGGGGCAGAGGCCAAGGAGCCATCCCCAGCGCCCGGGCCATATTTGCTCCAATGGAGCCTTGGCTGCGGGAGGGGAAGAGAGAGACAGAGAGGAAGGAGGGGGTGGGGGTGGAGAAGCAAATGGGCGCTTCTCCTATGTGCCCTGGCCAGGAATCGAATCCGGGTCCCCCGCACACCAGGCCGACGCTCTACCACTGAGCCAACCGGCCAGGGCCTGTTTACTTTTTTTAAAAAGCTTTTTTGTTGGTATGAATGTTTATTTATGAACCTAGATCTTTAGAAAAATACAATATAAAATTACAATATTGAAAATACCTTTGAGCCCATCACTCTGCTTCTGAAAATTGTCTTAAGTCTTTTTAGGGGTTTGCTTAAATCTGCAGAACAAGTGTAGAAACTAGTTGAGAGTTGATGAAGTTGAGTTGTTTCAGACTAATAAAAATTAATATCTTTGAGCTATACAATAGCTAATAAAGCTAGGCGGAGGACTTTTGAGGAATCTTTGAAGTAATTTAGATATTTACAGTAAGAATGACAGATAGCATTTTAGAAGGTAGAAAAAACCTTAAAAGTTCCACTTTGCCTGACTTGTGGTTGATATAGTGGATAGAGAGAGTGCTGACCTGGAATGCTAGGTCGCCAGTTCAAATCCTTGGGCTTGCCCGGTCAAGGCAAGTATGACAAACAACCAGTGAACAGCTACAGTGAAACAACTACTTCTCATCCCCCACACTCCTCTCTGTAAAATCAATAAATGAAAAATCTTAAGAAAAAACATCCAATTTCACCAATCACAAGAAGATACTACTTTTTAATACAAGTCATTCTAGCTTTAGGTTCATTAATATTTGACCTATTTCTTTTCTGATAAGTTATTTTTTCTAATTCCATATTTTCAATGTTAATCTAAATGAACCTGTAACTCTTTAAGCGCTTGAAATTATTTTATGGTCATTTGACATTTGTCTCTAAAATTGATACTTATAGATACTGCATTGATAGATCTTTTTAAGCCAAGTATGTACTAAAATGAAATTTAACCTTAAATTGCAATATATTGCTAACTATAGCAATATTTCAGAGAGACAGGGTAAAGAGCAACAGAGAGGAAGTAGGGGGAGCAACATGTACAATAGACTGACTTTTGTAGCCACACCAGGGAGGAAGACATATATTCAGAGACAGGGGTCTTTATCTTTAGATCCTTGGAGAGATAGGATATAAATGCATGAGATACGCATCTTTGCTTCAAGAAATCAAATTATTATTTTGATGATTTTGTAATTATAAGCACACGTTTGAGGAACGTTTACAGTTTTACAAATGTTAGAATTTGTTTTTTCTTAAAAAAAATACTGGAAACCAAAAAGTTGATAAAATCGCTTTTGTTCTTCAGGTTAAAGATATTTCTTGAACTCTGTCTTATACAATGTTATAACTTACTTAGTGAAGTTTTATTTTGGAATACTATTTTCAAGACCACAGGAAGCTGTGTTGGTGCTGGCAAAGAACTGATTTGTATCATTGCTTGGTAATAATGGCATAGTGAAATGCATCTTTGTGTGTTTTGTGTATAGCACATCCTCATTACCTCCACTAGACTGGCCTTTACCCACTCATTTTGGACAATGTGAGCTGAAAATAGAAGTACAGCCTAAAACTCATCATCGAGCCCATTATGAAACTGAAGGTAGCAGAGGAGCAGTGAAAGCATCTACTGGTGGACACCCTGTTGTGAAGGTATAAAATTTTGGGGGCGTGTTTTGCAGATACTATACATTTGTCAATGATGGACTCTATTTAGTTAGGTACTACTGAGCCTGGTGAGAGAAAATTCAAAACTAGAAAACCTCTTCAGGTTTTATGTCCTTGTTGATATGGCTGCACTTCCACATTGAGGTGGGGGTTTTTTTTTTTTTTTGCTAGGTTAAAAAATATTTCTCCTGGACTGATTTTCCAGCTGGGACAACTCTGGGTAAAAAGAATATAGTGATCAAACAATTGTTTTTCTGATTTAAAAAAATGGCTATATTATGTTTATACTGCATGCTTGTTTAAAATCCAAGTACTACAGGAAAGTAGAAAGAATAAAGAAATGAATTACCCAAAATCTGAACCACTCAGAAATAAGCAAGTGTTAACATCTGATTAACATTCTAAATAATTCTCTGTGTGCAAATTTAGAAAAACATTGGGTTAATGGCTTGAAAAATGAATGAATTTTTTAAGAATAGGATTATACTGAATATCTTTGTAATTAAAATATTTAATTTTTATTTGATTTATTAGAAGAAAATAAAACAAAAGTGAAATTTAAAAAATTATATAACATTTGAATATATGAAATATATTTAATGTTTTAAATAATAATAGTAAATATTAACTTTAATTTTACTTGAATGAAACATTTTAGGCCCTGGCCAGTTGGCTCGGCGGTAGAGCGTCGGCCTGGTGTGCGGGGGACCCGGGTTCGTTCCCGGCCAGGGCACATAGGAGAAGCGCCCATTTGCTTCTCCACCGCCCCCCCCCCCCTCCTTCCTCTCTGTCTCTCTCTTCCCCTCCTGCAGCCAAGGCTCCATTGGAGCAAATATGGCCCGGGCACTGGGGATGGCTCCTTGGCCTCTGCCCCAGGCACTAGAGTGGCTCTGGTCACGGCAGAGCAACGCCCCCGGAGGGGCAGAGCCATGCCCCCGGAGGGGCAGAGCATCGCCCCCTGGTGGGCAGAGCGTTGCCCCTGGTGGGCGTGCCGGGTGGATCCCGGTCGGGCGCATGCGGGAGTCTGTCTGACTGTCTCTCCCCGTTTCCAGCTTCAGAAAAATATTCAATACCAAAAAAAAAAAAAGAAAAGAAACATTTTAGCCTGACTGGTGGTGACGCAGTGGAGAAAGCGTTGACCTGGAATGCTGAAGTTGTCAGTTTGTTACCCTGGGCTTGCCTGATTAAGGCACATACGAGAAAAAACAATGATGAGTTGATGCTTCCTGCTCCTTCCCTGTCCCTCTTTCTCTCTCTCCTTTCTCTAAAACAAAAAAAAAAACCCCAAAGAAACATTTAAAAAATGAAACAAAGGTAATACTGATAACTGTTCAATCTTAGATATTCTTCAATCTAAGAGATCTTTTTCTTTTTTTTAAAGGAGAGACACAGGAAGAGAAAGATATGAGAAACATCAGCTTGTAGTTGTGTCACTTTTAGTTCATTTATTGCTTCTCATATGTTCCTTGACCCCTTGAGGGGGCTCAAGCTGAGCCAGTGACCCCTTGCTCAAGCCAGCGACCTTTGGATCATTTCAGTGATCCCATGCTCAAGATGGTGACCTTGCACTCATGCTCAGGCCGGTGACCTTGGGGTTTCAAACGTGGGACCTCAGTGTCCTGGGTCAGTGCTCTGTTCATTGTGCCATGAAATTTTTTTTTTAATTTTTTAAAATTTATTTTATTTATTCATTTTTAGAGAGGAGAGAGGGAGAGAGAGAGACAGAGAGAGGAGAGAGAGAGACAGGGAAAAGGGGGGAGGAGGTGGAAGCATCAACTCCCATATGTGCCTTGACCAGGCAAGCCCAGAGTTTTGAACCGGCGACCTCAGCATTTCCAGGTCGACGCTTTATCCACTGTGCCACCACAGCTCAGGCTGAAATTTTTTTTTAAATTTTATTTTTGTGGAAGAAACAGAGTCAGAGAGAGGGACAGATAGGGACAGACGGACAGGAAGGGAGAGAAATGAGAAATATCAATTCTTCGTTCTGGCTCCTTAGTTGTTCATTGATTGATTTCTCATATGTGCCTTGACGGGGGAGGGGGGCTACAGCAGACCGAGTGACCCCTTGCTTGAGCCAGCAACCTTGGGCTCAAGCTGGTGAGCCTTGCTCAAACCAGATGGGCCTGCGCTCAAGCTGGCAACCTCGGGGTCTGGGTCCTCCACATCCCAGTCCAATGCTCTATCCAGTGCGCCACTGCCTGGTCAGGCAAATTATTTTTTAGATTTTTCAAATTTATTGATTGAATTTTGAGAGTTGAGAGAGAGGAAAATGGGGATGAGGAGGAATGGGAAGTATCAACTCAGTAGTACCTTGACCTAGCAAGCCCCAGGTTTCAAACCAGCAACCTCAGCATTCCAGGTCAATGCTTTATCTACTGTGCCACCACAGTTCAGGCTCTAAGAGGTCTTAAAAGATCTTTCTAAGGTCAAAAAGATTAAATAATTATTTTTTAAATAACTTTTTGAGCTATTGAATCATTGTTTTAGATTTAGGTGATATGAAATGACACCCTGCTCTGAAAAATGAGGTAATTGTCTCTTAAACTTCTTTCTCCTGCTCTGCTTCCTGAGTTTTGTTGCTTATATTACTTTTTCATTCAGATCTATAGCCATTCTCTTCCTACACTCTCCCTTATCATTTAGCCTTAGTCTTTGATCTAGTTGGATTCAGTGATTACTAATTTATTTATTTATTTTTTTTACAGAGAGAGGGATAGATAGGGACAGACTGGAACAGAGAGGGATGAGAAGCACCAATCATCAGTTTTTCGTTGTGACACCTTAGTTGTTCATTGATTGCTTTCTCATATGTGCCTTGACTGTGGGCCTACAGCAGACCAAGAAACCTCTTGCTCAAGCCAATGACCTTGGGTCTAAGCTGGTGAGCCTTACTCACACCACATGAGCTCACGCTCAAGCTGGCGACCTCGTGGTCTCGAAACTGGGTCCCCCACATCCAAATCTGATGCTCTATCCACTGCACCACCGCCCGGTCAGGCACTAATTTTTTTAAATTATTTTTTTGGCCTGACCAGGTGGTGGCGCAGTGGATAGAACGTCGGATTGGGATGCAGAGGACCCAGGTTCGAGACCCTGAGGTTGTCAGCTTGAGCACGGGCTCATTTGGTTTGAGCAAGGCTCACCAGCTTTAGCCCAAGGTTGCTGGCTCAAGCAAAGGGTCACTCAGTCTGCTGTAGGCCCCCCCCCCCATCAAGGCACATATGAGAAAGCAACGAACAACTAAATTGCCCCAATGAAGTATTGATGCTTCTCATCTCTCTCCCTTCCTATCTGTTCCTCTCTCTGACTTTCTCTGTCATAAAATAAATTTTAAAAAATTATTTATTTGGCCCTGGCTGGTTGGCTCAGTGGTAGAGCGTCACTCTGGCATGTGGATGTCCTGGGTTCAGTTCCCGCCTAGGGCACACAGGCGGGAACCTCCTGGCGGGAACCATCTGCTTCTCCACCCTTCCTCCTCTCCTTCCTCTCTCTTTCTCTCTTCCCCTCCCATAGCCAAGGCTCCATTGGAGCAAAGTTGGCTCAGGCACTGAGGACGGCTCCATGGCCTCTGCCTCAGGCCCTAGAATGGCTCCGGTTGCAACGGAGCAATGCCCCAAGTGGGCAGACCATCACCTCCTAGTGGGCATGTCGGGTGGATCCTGGTCGGGTGCATACGGGAGTCTGTCTTTCTGCCTCCCCGCTTCTCACTTCAGAAAAAAAAATTTTTTTTAATTAAAATTATTTATTTTGAGTTTTTTTATATTGTTATATACACATACTCAGTTTGAAGCAGTTTATATTATGGAAATTTAATTTTGTATTTTTAATGTCTTTACAGTGTTTCTGATATGGTCAGATCCTTTTCCCCCGAGTAATTTAACAGAACTGAATATAACTGCTATTACTGATATTGCTGTAGTCTGTCCTATACTATCTTGGGGCTTTAACCCTCCAGCTTTAGTTAAATTAAGCAGGCACAGACCTTTGCTATGGAAACAGTATAGAAACATAACAAACAACTTGACTTACTTTCTTCTACAAAGCAGAAGTTGACCTGA
Organism: Saccopteryx bilineata; assembly: GCF_036850765.1. Classification (NCBI taxonomy): domain Eukaryota; kingdom Metazoa; phylum Chordata; class Mammalia; order Chiroptera; family Emballonuridae; genus Saccopteryx; species Saccopteryx bilineata. The sequence continues at coordinate 18,549,741 of NC_089498.1, forward strand.
AGAGATATATATATACTGACACTAGATGAATATTTTCAGAGACTAGTGTTAACAGGAGCAGTAATATGTTTACTGCCTGCAACATAATGCTCCTCTGAACATGGGATGGAATGATAGTCCAACTCATTTGGTGTTGCTTTAAAGTCCCCAAAATGCAAAAGAGAAGCCATATTTTTTTTATGCAATAGTATATATAGATACTTGGAGAAGATGTTGGCTAAAATACGTATTATGAAATAATATTCTCTTTGAAATTTTATATGCATGATTACCTTTTCCCATTACTGATTTATTTTATTATTAAAGTATAAAAGGACAGGTAGTTTATGTCTTTGTCAAACTAATATTAATGTGAATCATCTAATATGAATTAGCATACTTTAGTATATAGTACTTGTATATTATGTGATATTTGGGTAACTTAATAGATAACAATAAAATTTTTTATTTGTATTTTCTACTTTAGATTTAACTACTTCATTTTGAATACCTACTTTAATGGCTATAATTCTGATTTAAATAATTCTATTGGTTAATTTCATGAGTTATTTTGGTCCACCAATTTGTATTCTCTTACTTCAAAATTCATTCCTTCAACAATGATTGAATGCCTGTAACGTGCTAAGTACTATACTAGGCTCTGGAGATGACATGATGGATACTGTCTTCTTTCACAGTACTTAGGGGCAAGTGGTAAAGTTATTGGTGTTTCTTTCTCCACTAGATAAACAGTTGGTTCCACAGTATGATTTGTTCATTTGAGGATTAAATAAGAAAGAGCAAGGCTGACTGGTGGTGGTGCAATGGATAGCATACTGATCTGGGAGGCTGAGGACCCAGGTTCAAAATCCCACGGTCACCTGACCTGTGGTGGTGCAGTGAATAAGGTGTCAACCTAGAGCGCTGAGGTTGCTGGTTCAAGACCCTGGGCTTGCCTGGTCAAGGCACATATGGGAGTTGATGCTTCCTGCTCCCCCCTCTCTCTTTCTGCTCTCTTCTCTCTAAACTGAATAAAATATTTAAAAACAAAAACAAAAAAACCCACCCCACGGTCGCCAGCTTGAGTGTAGGCTCTTCTGATTTGAGCATGGGCTTACCAGCTTGAGCATGAAGTCACTGGCTTGAGCATCATAGACATGATCCTATGGTTGCTGGCTTGAAGCCCAAGGTTGCTGGCTTGAGCAAGGGGTCACTGGCTTGGCTGGAGCCTCCCAGTCAAGACATGTATGAGAAGCCATCACTGAACAACTAAAGTGAAGCAGTTACAAGTTGATGCTTCTCATCTCTCTCCCTTTCTGTCTCTTGCTAAAAAAAAAAGGGAAAGGCAAGAAAAAACAGGTATAGCAGAAAAGAGTAGATAGTCACTTATTAGGCATCAGTTTGGGGTAGTTCCTTAATCTTTAACTTCAGATACTTCATCTATGAACTAGAAAATATGATGTGTACTCCACAAGAGTTTTAGGATTAAATACATTATTTAATTAAAGCAAAAATACTTTCTTCCTTCACTTTTTTTATGTTTAGAAATGTGGATACTGTCTTTTCCCATGTATAAGATGCACCTTAATTTGGGGGCCTGAAATTTTTAAAAAAATGTATTACATAAAATTACTGAATTCAAGTTTTATTCATCATAAAATTCATACAACTCCTTATCACTGTCAAAACTCCCATCCATTAGCTTGTCCTCATCTGTGTCTGATGACAAATCACTGTCTTCAACAATGAGCACAAAAGCAAGTGTGAAAAAGCGAGACATGGGCCCTGGCCGGTTGGCTCAGCGGTAGAGCGTCGGCCTGGCGTGCAGGAGTCCCGGGTTCGATTCCCGGCCAGGGCACACAGGAGAAGCGCCCATCTGCTTCTCCACCATTCCCCCTCTCCTTCCTCTCTGTCTCTCTCTTCCCCTCCCGCAGCCGAGGCTCCATTGGAGCAGAGATGGCCCGGGCGCTGGGGATGGCTCTGTGGCCTCTGCCTCAGGTGCTGGAATGGCTCTGGATGCAGCAGAGCGATGCCCCAGAGGGGCAGAACATTGCCCCCTGGTGGGCATGTCGGGTGGATCCCGGTCAGGCGCATGCAGGAGTCTGTCTGACTACCTCCCCGTTTCCAGCTTCAGAAAAATGGAGGAAAAAAAAAAAAAAAGGCGAGAAATGCAAGTAAAATACCTCTAACTACTGTATAAGACGCACCCAGTTTTTAGACTCCAAAATTTTCAGAAAAGGGTGCGTCTTATACTTGGGGGAATCCAGTAAATCTACTTTATCCCTTACTCCATCTACCTCCATACAAATCAAAGGAGAAAAATGGCTGACCTCAATTTGTATGCATATGCACACATATGCCCACAGTCTTGCCATTTTTTTTTAGTTACTGATTTATTTAGGCTTTATGTTGTGGTGTTAATCGTGGTGACATTTTGTTTGTTTATAGAATATTTTCCATTTAATTAAAGCTTTATAAAATTTATTAACATATAAAAAATAACAACTGAAAATATTGATAAATTTCTTGATCACATAAGCAGCATGTACAGGAAACTGTAACTTCCAGACATAGTGGGTTAAGCACATGTTTATCTTTATTAGACATTGGATAGCTGCATCTTAAATTTATTGGGTAAAGAGAAAAAAAACAATAAAAAGCACAACTCATTTTATAACAAAGAACCCTGGAAAGACTCAAGGATTTGGGTCACTGGCATCTCTGAAACTGGAATGTGAAGTGGGGTTGAAAACAGAAGGGTAGGCCCCAGTGGGTTGGCTCAGTGGTAGAGTATCATGAGGGTGGACCCGGCTTAGATTCCCAATGGGCACACAGGAGAAGCGACCATCTGCTTCTCCACCTCTCCCCCTCTCCTTTCTATCTTTCTTTCCTTATCTTTCTTTCCTTCCCCATCCCTCCCACAGCCATGGCTGGATTGGCTTGAGTGAGGTGCCCTCTGACACTGAATGGCTCCATGGCTTCCACCTCAGGCGCTAAAAAATGACTCCAGTTTCAACGGAGCAACAGCCTCAGATGGGCAGAGCATCTCCCCCTAGTGGGCTTGCCAGGTGGATCCCGGTCGGGGCACATGCGGGAGTTTGTCTTTCTGCCTCCCTGCTGCTCACTAAAATTAAAAAAAAAAAAAGAAGAAGAAACTAGAAGGGTAGGTTGCAAGTCTATATAAGAAGTAGCTAGTATTCCATTGTGTTAATGCACTAGTTTTTTTGTTGTTGTTTTTTTGTGAGACAGACAGAGAAAGGGAGAGAGAGACACACACAGAGATAGAAAGAGAGAGAGATGAGAAGCATCAACTCATAGTTGCGGCACTTTTTTAATTTTTATTTTACTTATTCATTTTAGAGAGGAGAGAGAGAGAAAGAGAGAGAGAGAGAGAGAGAGAGACGGGGGAGGAGCTGGAAGCATCAACTCCCATATGTGCCTTGACCAGGCAAGCCCAGGGTTTCGAACCGGCAACCTCAGCATTTCCAGGTCTACGCTTTACCCACTGCGCCACCACAGGTCAGGCCAGTTGCGGCACTTTTAGTTAATCATTGATTGCTTCTCATATGTGCTCTGCCCATCCTGGGCATCGCCATGTTGCGACCAGAGCCACT